>NC_056726.1:1227338407-1227688407 GCF_019279795.1 Protopterus annectens | reverse complement strand
ATCTACCTTTATGGTAAGTGCACACAACTGTACTATGTTCTTCATGTTTCACTGTTGCAGTCATTACATTTGGGTAGAATCCCAAAGCTATGGTTGGGAGGCTGGAGCTAAACAGCATTAGGTGCGGCTATAAGGCCCTGCAGCACTGCAGTGGCAAAGCCTGCCCTGGACTTAGAGCAGAGAGGCAAATGGTAATACTTTGTAAAGGTGTGAACAGAACGCCAAGTAGCAGCCTCTAGAATGTCTTTGGTTGGTACTCCTCTGAGAAAGGCTGCTGAAGTAGCTGCAGCTCTGGTGGAATGAGACCTAATGCCCTTGGGCACAGGTTTACCATGGTGTAAGTAGCAGAAACGGATACAGTGGCTTATCCACTTTGAAATTGTCTGCTTTGAAATAGCCTTTCCTTCTGATTCTGACACTAGTAATTCTCTCCCCCTTGTTCTGCGGATTTGGATAAAAAGTTGGCAGATGAATTGTTTGGTTAAGAGCCATACTGGAAACTACCTTAGGCATAAATGTAGGATTTGTCCTCAGACACACCCTGTCTGGGTAAAATATGATAAGGGCCTGTAGCTCTGAAACTCTTCTTGCTGAACTAATTGCTAGTAGCAGAGCTGTTTTCCATAAGAACTTTATATCAGCGGTAGCAGCTGGTTCAAATGGTGGCAGGGTGAGCTTTTCCAACACATAATTCAGGTCCCATGCAGGTAATGGTGATCTTCTAGGAGGCCTTAAAATGTTGGCTCCTCTAAGATACTGCTTTAGTAAAGGATGAGAAAATATTGGTGGCTCTGTATTGTAATGAGCCAAAATGGCAGAGGCATGGATTTTGATTGATGAGAAACATAAGCCTTTGTCAAGCATCTCAGTTAAGTATTGTAATATCTGAGGAATATGTGGTTCTGCTGTATCAGTTCCTTGTGCTTGATTCCAAGCACAAAATCTCTTCCATTTGTCAGCGTAAGATTTTCTAGTACTAGGCCTTCTGGCTTCCAAAATGACATCCATCACAGCTTTACTGAGAGGTGTTGTTTGTATAGCTACATGATCAGCCATGCTGCCAGGTTCAGTGTCTATAGTTGATTGTGCAGGATCTGACTGTTTTGCTGGGACAGTAGTTGAGGTCTTTGAGGTAAGGTCCAAGCTGGGTACTGAGACAAGTTCCTTAGGATTGGATACCAGTACTGGCGGGGCCAGTCCAGGGCAATTAGTATCATCTTTGGTTTCTCTTGTCTGACTTTTAGGAGGACCATGGGGAGAAGAGGCAGAGGAGGAAAGGCATAAACTGATAGGTTTTTCCAATTGAAGGATAGGGCATCCACTTTCCATGCTTGTCTGTGATAAATCCTTGTGCAGAATCTTTTCAATTGATAATTTTGAGGAGAGGCAAATAGATCTATGTCTGGGCTCCCCCATTTCTCCATTATCATTCTGAAGACCTGTGGATTTAGTTTCCACTCGTGAGGATCCATAAGGTTTCTGCATAAATCTTCTGCCAGTGTATTTTGCTTTCCTGGCAGGAATTGAGCTTAAAGATGTATTTGGTAGGTCAAAGCTGTGTCCCACAGTGCCATGGTTAATCTGCAAAGGGGATATGAGTGTGTGCCCCCTTGCTTGTTTATATACCACGACTGTGGTGTTGTCTGTCTATCAGTAGTTGTCCTGGATGAAGGAAGTCCTTGAAGGCTATGAGTGTGTGCCCCCTTGCTTGTTTATATACCACGACTGTGGTGTTGTCTATCAGTAGTTGTCCTGGATGAAGGAAGTCCTTGAAGGCTATTAGGGAATTATGAACAGCTAGCATCTCTTTCTGGTTGATATGTAGATGCATTTGTTTTGGGGTCCATATGCCATGAATGCATCTTCCTGCCATGTGGACCCCCCAGGCATAATCCGATGAGTCTGTTAAGGTTTGGCTGGCAGGGGGAGAGTGAAGGCCCGTCCCATGTTTTGGTGACATGCCTTTGCCCACTATAGAAACTCCTGTTGTAGGCAGGGAATGACAGGGATCATTGCTTCCAGACTGTGAGAATGTTGACTCCATAAACTTTTCAGGTACCACTGAAGTTTCCTCATATGCAGTCTTGCATATGGAATCGGTAGGACGCAGGATGCCATGAAGCCCAGAGCCTGCAGAATTTGTCTTGCAGATAACTGGGTTTTTGTTGCCATCAGTTTGAAGTAAGTAGTCAGTTGCCTTTGCTTGTCTGGCATGAGGTAAGCCATCTAGGCAGTTGTATTCAAGCTTGCACCCAGGAATGTTATCTTTTGAGATGGTACCAGTTGTGATTTCTTTTTGTTTATTGTGTACCCTAGGCATGTTAGAAGCCTTTTCACAAACGCCAGATGTCGAAGAAGAATGTCCTTGTTCTCTGCTTGAATGAGACAGTCGTCTAAGTAAGGATATATTTGTATACTACTTTGTCTGCTAAATGCAATTACTGGTGCCAGGCACTTTGTAAAGACCCTGGGCGCAGTAGATAAGCCAAAGGGTAGTGCAGAGAATTGGTAATGCATTAAGCCAGCCTTGAATCTGAGGTATCTTCTGTACGATTGTCTTATTGGGACATGCAGGTATGCCTCTTTTAGGTCTAATGTCACCAGCCAAGCATTCTTGCCCAGCATGGGCAGAAGCTGCTGCAAAGTCAGCATTTTGAATTTTGGAATGTCCAGGTATGTGTTCAAAATCGATGCCAGGCCTTGTCCTTTCTGGGTACCAAGAACAGTCTTGAGTAAAAACCTTGTCCTTTTTCCTGTTCTGGTACTGGCTGAATGGCCCCCATATCTATGAGGGATGTAACCTGCTTCTGTGCATCTGCCCATTGATTTTTTGGCGGATCTGGCCAACCATTTGCCATTGGCAGTGTGTGGAAATGGAATCTGTATCCCTGTGATACTATGTTTAATACACACTTGTCCTGGGTTATTAACTGCCAATTTGGAGCAAAAAGTGCTCACTTTCCTCCTATGGGTGCACCCAAAAGATAAGTGCTTGGTGTAGGCAGAGGGAAGTCATTGGGGATTGTTTTCTGTAGGTTTGCGCTTTATCTCCTCCAGATTTGGAGGTAGAAGCGCCGCATTGCTTTGAACTGTATGAATCTTGCGCCTGGTATCTGGAACCCTTAGGGCGTCTGGATTTGCACCATTGAGCTCTGTCTGACACAGGAAAGGACCAATTTTTTGTAGGCCAGTGTCTACTGAATCTAGGTGGCTGCACTTGTAAGAAATCTTTATCAATTTGCATAGACTTGGCTTTGTCTTCCATTTTCTTTAAAACCTCTTCTGCCTTAACACCAAACAGAGAATCATGCTGTAAAGGTGCATTTAGCTTTAACATAATCAGGCAAATTCTGTTACTTTAACCAGGCATGCCTCCTAATCACAGATCCAGTAACTGAGGCCCTGCAGGAGGCTTCTAAGGAGTCAAAACCACATTGCAAAGTATGCTTTCCAACCTGTTCTGCTGCATGCAACAATTTCTGCAATTCTTTATTTTCTGCACATTCTGAAATCAACATCATTTTCTGTTTCAGCAATCCCATAACATGTTGTTGGTACTTAAGCATACGAAATTGACAGTTTAAGGCCCTGATTGCCAAGGTTGCAGATGTATAAACCTTTGTCCCCCATCTGTCCAGTGCCCTTGAATCTCTGTCAGAGGGGGTAGGATTTTTTGCTGTTGAGGCCTTAACTCCCTTCGGACCCTGTCAAATAGTTTCAGGATCAGCAGCAGGATTACTAAATAAAAACTGATGCAAGTCAGGGACCCTGTAATATCAGTCAGGCTTACTGGGAGCCGGAGGTAAGGAGTCAGGGGTCAAGCTTGACTATGAAAACACATCATCCACAATGTCTAAAACAGGGGGATGGTTAAAGGCCTGTGCTGACAGAGGAGGAGGAAATCCCTTGAGCCTCTTTTTTGATTCTGAGAAGTCTCGACTCTCCCAGTGAAAATGCTTCCACAAAGTATGCAAGGTTTCTCCAAATGAATAATCCTCAGGAGGAGATGCAGATGATATAGACTCCTCTGCATCAGAATCTTCATAGGGAGGTATAGATAATTCCTGATCAGAAGAGGAATCAGAAGAAATAGAAACCTGATCTGAAGATTCATAATCAGTGTCTTGCCTAGGCCTCTAATTTGGAGGGGGATGGGTACCCTTGATCAAGGTAATGAGGTCTTCAGCCATTTTGATCATATGTTTTTTAGGCATAGAGGCCTGTGCACTTGGCTCATGCGTAGTTTTTTTTAGTTTTAAAAGTTGCTTTTGTCTTTGGTTTTGCAGCTTTCTTTGGTTTGATATACAAATGTTGAGGTCTGAATACACCCTCAGAAGCCGCTGCCTGCTCAGCGACTCTGGACCCATCCGAGTGAGACACATCCGTCGGTCCAGTACCTTGAGTATCTTACGGCATGCCAGACTTCATGTGGGTGTCGGTAGAGGCCTCCGACTCGAAGGTAGCGGGTATCAGGGGCAGTGAAAGCGCCTCACTGAGTACCGGCGAACCGGCGACTGGCTTAGAAGTTTTGTCGTCCGTTTTGGATCTCGACTGCCTTTCTCTGTCCTTTTCTTTGCGTTTTTTTATGTACTCCGGTAGTCTGATTGCTATCCGACGACATTTCTGGGTAGTTAAATCTGTTTCCAAAATACTTTGATGCGAAAATATACCGACGCTTAATAGTGCGTTGGTTAAATCTAGCGCAAAACTGACAGCCAGGCACGTTGTGATCAGGGCCTAGGCAAGGAATACAGTATAAATGGAAATCCTTATGAGGTATTTGCTTCCCACAAGTAATACAATTATTAACTTTTTCCTGACATCGGTAAGGAGCAAGAAAAAAGTTTCCCCAACGGGGTACTCAGCTTTAGTGAAGACTTCAGATCTGAAACTCAAACTCGAATATTTCAGTAGTTGGCTGACCGGCACTTGCAAAATGCTTCTGCTTCGGGCACCATGCAGCAAGAAAGACTAAAGAAAATTACGTTGGCTGCATGTTTTATAACTGATGACCTGACGTCATGGAAGAGAAGACAGCAACCAACGCAGGACCCAAGTCTTTGGAATTCAGGCCAACTGAGGCCAACCTGCCAGCAACCTGCCAGCAGATTACCCAAATGTAATGACTGCAACAGTGAAACACAAAGAACATCTGGTTCTATGACCCCTGAAGGACCAAGTCTGAAATGACTGGAGTGTTGACGATCTTTGGGAATCTGTGAGATTCTTGATGGTGTATAGAAGGGAGCCCACTGGAGTCCATAACCATTTTTATTACATCTAGAAACACAGAATCTGTTGTGAAAGATTCCTATACAGGAAAGGAAGAGAACTTCCCTGTAATTTTTTGAGGTATACTGGGGTGGGGTGGGGAGGGGAAAGGGAGTTTAGGCAAGGAGTCTCAAACTGTTTCTTTGAGAATTAGATCCTTCAGATCCATTGGTCCATCTTTTAAGAGTCTCACTGCCACTTCATTCTGAACTTCTGCAGATTTCTGATGTAAAATCTCACTCAGACTGTCCTAGACTGCTGTAAGGGAAAGGTTAGTTTGTTTATGTTAGTACTGCCTTCTTGTAATTTGTAATGTTTCATTGTTTTCTTCTGTTTTGCATATTATGGTGTATTTTCATTACACTGCATTTTAACTGTATTCTGTATGCATATTTAAAACAGAAAAGAAACAAGACATGTCTCTTGAGAATCACACAGAAATTAAAACATGTCACTTAAGGTTAATTACTTGTGAACTGAAGCACAGCTAGACACTAAATCTTGTTTATTTATATATGTATTTATTTATATTTGTTTACCAGAGTAGTGCATTGAACTCAATGCACCATTTGAAGGCAAAGCCTGGATAAACAGCTCACATAAGAAATGAACAAAACAAATTTACAGATACAGGGATATGCTAAAAAAAATATGCAAAACTATGCTATATTTATAGTTCAAGTTATTAATGTCAAAACATGGATGTAAAAATAGAATTATGCTTAGCAGAGCTTTAAGGATAAGATGCAGCCACAGTGACTGAGATGGCTTATGCTACAGGGATAGCAGCATATCATTACAGAGAGAGATATGAAGACATTAGAAGAGGCAAGTCAGAATAGGTGAAAGAAAGCATATCAGGTGCAGGTACAGGGAAGAGAAGGAGAAGTGCAAGAGAGAAAAATGAAGCTGAACGAATGAAATACACTAAAGTAAGGGGATGACAACCCCAGATAAGGAAGGATGAAATAGGGATAAAGGGGTGTATGTGACAGCTGCAAGGTCCACGTAATGTGACTTAAGTGAGTGCAGCTGTACATTACCTGGGTGAAGAGGTGTTCCTTGAGTTGTTGTCTGAAGTGAGAGTACTTTTAGATGTCTTGGACAGAGAGAGGTATCTCAGTGCAATAAAGTTTATTTTTGGAATTAGTAGGGTAGGTTGAGATTAAGAGATACCTTGAGATTATATGTGGGAGTTTTGGTGAAAAGTTTATGAGTGAGAGGGGACTGTCTCAGGAGAAAGGGATTTGTGAATTAGTGATCATAGTAGGAGGTCAGCTCTCAAATGTACTGGGAGCCATTTCGTTTTGACAGAAGTTAGGCAGTGGTGTTCATTATTGGGGGAGTTAGAAATGAACCAGGAGATTTTACTGGATATGGTTTGCAAGATGGTGGCATTTTTCATTGAGGCTGCAGCTATTATGGGTAGTCTACATTTGAGCTGAGCTATTCCTTTGCCTATGGCATCTTTAGCTGGCTTGGGCAGGAAAGGAGATAGCTTGTTCTCCCAGAATAGTGGTGTGTGATCTTTGTGTTTCTGTTTTGAATGCATAGTGAAATGTTAAAAGATCAGTCTAGCCAAATACCAAGGTATTTGAAGGATAAGATAGTTTCTACAGTGGTATTGCTGTTTAAAATGACAACTATGGGATAATATGCATGGCTTCTGCTCCCTAATGGAGTTTCCCTCCTACTTGTCAATCCTACCCTCAAAATAATGATTAAGGCATGCAGAAGCATTTATTTTTATACTTCTGCTAATTTCCACTGTAATGCTAGAAGTACAGGTAGCCATCTTTTTTAAAATTTGAGTCTTGCCCTCTTGCAGCTATTAAGAATTCCTGCAAGTCGTCCATCATTCTGAGAGCACAACAGACCAAGACATGGCCTTCCCATCTCTTTTCACCAAGGAAACACCCTTTACAATTATGCACACTTTCTTTGAAAATATACATGCATTCCTGACCTTCAACCTGCTTTTGAACTGCCATAAAAATGACACCGCCACACTGCCCAGGTTCAGGAGCAACTTCTTCAAGCATTAGTCGCTGAACATCTTTATTTTAATGAACGAGCGCAGCTATTGCTGTCACATGGATGAGTGAACTATTTTTCTCCCTTTCTTAAAGTGTGGCTACCTTTGCTTCATTGTGCTTCATTATTCAGTGTGAAAGGTTGGCTGCAGATTATACACACGATGGTTTAGTATGAACTGGATAGGTTTGAAACAAGTGCTGCTCTATGTGTAGGGAGCATGGTGTTTCCATTTGTAATTGGACACAAAACTATAACAGCAATCATTTTCTTTTCTCCATTTGGTTCCAGCTACATATGCAGCGGCTTATGCTGCAATTTAACTTGACTAAGTGAACACTTGGAAAGAAAACAGCAGAAGCGCAACAACACACACAGCATCACTGTATCATGAATTATGTATTGAGCAATTCAGGAAGTCTATGTTGAGTTTTGGACAAAAGTATTGAATAAATCATTTGCAATCCGTTTATTTTGTGCGTGTTCTTCCACTGCTGGCGTATGCTTTTTGAGTGTTCATTTTGGTGTAGTGGTTATTCTTTACTTTGTTTATTACAGTGATTCTTTCTGGCTATACAAGTTCCAGTTTTGTGCTTTTGAGCACTGCTTGCATCTTTTGCAGAATGACCCTGATTTTTGCCACACATTTCTGCCCGGTCACTTGTTAAATTTTTGTTTTTCTGGGAATCACAGTGGATTATAACCAGTCAGCAGTCACAGACAGTGGATTTAAAAAAAGGCATGTTGATCTATTAACTTTTTTAGGTCAATTAACATAATATTTAACAGTTCTCCTTCCATTTGGTCAAACAGCAGTGTTTTTAAGATTGCTTATATAAAAGTTGTTCAGAGTCTGTTGATATTGAAAATGTTATAAGTAAATAAACTGCACTGCTGTAGTAATGTGCAATTGTGCTGCTTATCAGATGTCTCCTGCATGTTGTACGATCTTCCTTCTGCTGGTAAGAGGGAAGTGCATTTTTATTTACATTTTTTTTTTCTTTTCCAGTACTTCCCTGCTTTCCTTTGGGACTTTTTATATCAGTTTCTGTTCCCAATTTCCTTTCCTAGTGTTCTTGCTCTGTAATATGGATAGCGTTTCTGCTCCTTGTGCATTCTTATATCCTTGTTTTTAGCTAGTGACTACCATAACTAGCATTTAAGCTGTGCTTTCCAGTGTGCATCATCCTAAACCTTATGTTTGTTTGTAATAGTTTTAGTGTTTTCCTTCTACACTTTTTGAACTAGGAAGCCAGCCAGCTGCTTTTGTATTTTCCCTGTTGGTCTAACTATTTTTTGAAGCTGATCTCAGCTTAGCTATACCAGATATCTATCCTAAATGTATGCAGGAATCTGAATTGCTTGTGCATTATGAAGGTTTTTACTGTTAACTCTGTATAGCATTTTTGAACTGCTGAATGTTTATAATCTGTTGACTAAACCTGCTGTATTGATCTAAATATCCTACACGGTATTCATCTGCATGAATTCAAGCAATGTATATCCATTTGATCTAGCTGTGTAGCTGTTGTACCCTTAAGCTATTTGTTTTCTCTGCATACTTTTTTTTTTTTTTTTTTTTTTTACACAAAACCAATTGCCTTACTGTGAAACATACTGTTTTATTGCACTGTCTCCCCTCAACTTCTCCCTACATCTCTCCCAAACTCATCTCCACTCATTATTTTCAACTTTCTAACTCAAACCCGCACTCCCTCTCCTTCACCCAAACCACACCCAAAGGTCCCCACATACACTTACTGACCCTTATCTCACCTGCAACAACCTCTTGCATACTCCACTATTTAGTACATTCTACAGCCCCCCCTTCCAAGTCCACTAATAACTAGCCTAGTCTTATTTCCCTCAGAAAGACTACTCTTCTCCCTAACCCCTTTATCTCTCGCTTTTTTTTGGTTAGCAAACTACCTCCACTGCTTCAAAGCCCACTGACCCAGCCTGCCTGGATCTACCTGCGGTCAATTCCCTTTGTGGGTGCCTCCCTCCAATCTTGAGACGGTTTAAGTATGTCTTGCTTAATCTGAAAAAGGTTGTATTTGCTACCTGTACTGTAGTTCCTGTGGTGTCTAGCTCCCTTGCACATCTGTGTACTGCTCCCTGTCTTATTTCCCCTTCCTATCTTGCTCTCCCACTCTTTCTGCCTTTCTCCAACTACTTTCTGCTCTCTGAAAGCACTCTTGTTTGCTGCCCCCCCCTGCACACTGTCTTTCCTACGCTGATGTAGCCCTACTTCACCTACCTATCCTTTCTGACCATCTCCAGTTACTATAATTCTGTTCCTTTGCCTCCAATCCTACAGTTCTAATCAGTCAATCTCTCTTCGAGTTTCCACTGGCCCCCTTCCTGCCACTCCTGCTCACATTTTGACAATCTTACCTGCTTTAACAGATTGTTTTACTGAGGTTTTCTCCATAGGTGTAGCCCCACTATTCTCGGGCTCACTTCGCTCCCCTACTCTACCTCCATTATAATTTCCTTTATACCAACCACTCCCTCCCCTTCCTCTGTCAACATCCACTCACTACCAACTTCCTGCTAATAACCACTCCCACCCCAACTTCTGTCATACTTAAACTGCATCACTTCCTACCCTTATCTATTAACCCCACCCTACAACCTCTCTACCCATATTCTAATATACACCTTCTCATTTCAACTACACTCCTACTTCTCTCTACTCTAACCTCATAACTCCCACCTTTCCTACTCACCCAGATGCTCTCCCACCTCCTACACCTATGATACTCATCCAACAACCTTCTCCTTTATTATCTCCCCAGCTCTGTTCAACCTCTCCACCATGTCTTCATAAACTCCCTAGACTTCAAATCCTCCCACCTACCTGCAAATCTAAACCAAAGCTACACAAACTTCACTTACCTATTACTACTACACTCTCTTCTCCCAAAAAACATACTCCGTTCGAAACATCCACCCCAACCCAGGCTCCTGCCCCTCTCCCCACAGCCACATACCCCTCAAGCCTACAACCACCGCCCCCACTCCACACACTTCTCACCATCCCCAGCCTCATACACAATACTCATCCTTATCTGAGCACCTGTTTATATACTCACTAAATATTCAAATCCTAACAAAATCACTGAGCTGCACACACCTGGATAGCCCATACCACCCCTCACATCCTTTCCTTATCTGAAACTTGGCTCAAGCCACATATCACTAACAAAATACTCCCACCTGGCTATAATATCTTTCGCTCTGACAGATTCCCAAAAAAGGGGGATGTCGTAGCCATCCTCTACTCCAATAGCCTCAACATCTCGCTTTTCACCACACCTATCCCTAATTTCCACCCAGTTGAACTTATCATCCCAAACTGCTACCTTAATCTTTACAAGAAATTGTAGCTTCCATCTATATCCTCCCTGGGAATAATTTGCCCATCCTAGAGAATATCCTGCCCTGGTTTTCCCACAATATACCCTATGAAACCCTCATCTTAGGAAATGTCAACATAGACTGGTCCAAACTTACAAATGACTCTCCCACAACTCAGTAACAACTTACACGGTTTCCATCAACTGATATCATCCCCCACCCACCTCCATAAAAACAGATCTCCCAGCTCCATAACTGACTGGATTCTCACCAACTCCCCCCACCACTACCACAGCCCCACTATCTTACCAAACTCCCATAGTGATCACTTCCCCACCTCTGTCCTAAGACACTCCACCCAACCCCCCAAACCCCACCTTTATAGAGACTGCCATAAACTCTCTAACTTTAACATACCCCACTTCAACTCCATTTTTTCCAATACAGACTGACTGGCCCATTCTTAGGCAAGTCTCTCTCAGTGACGCAGTCAAGATGTTCAATAGCATTTTCCTATAGCCTAAACTCCCTTGCTCCCTCTAGGAAGATTAGAATAAAATCAGATTATGCTCCCTGGCTTTCCAAGGAAACTAGGTCCTTTATGCACAAAAGAGACAGTGCTTGGAAAGCCTGGATCAAAACAAAAGAACCACCCCTGCTACACAAATATAGACATCTAAGGATTCTTACAAAAAAACAAACAAATGATGACAAAAAGTCCAACTACAACTCCGCTCAGCTCAATATGACTCGGTCATTGTCCATGCTGGTGTGAATGACCTGAGAGGTACCTCCCTGGACTCATGAAAAGAGACATAAAGGAGCTCTCTGAGCATGTAGCCCAGGCCGGTATGACCCTGACCTTGAGTAGCATCTTACCCTCACCAAGAATGATGCCACAATATGAAGACAAGATGATCAATTTCAACAATTGGCTTAAGTACTGGTGTCATTCAAAGGGGATCCAATGCCTGTCAGCTTGGGATGATATACTCGACAAGCCATGATGCTTCGCTAGGGACGGCTTGCACCTGTCACCCCTGGGCTTTCGGATATTGGCAAAGGCTCTTGCTACCCCCATAGTGCCTTTTTAGGCAAGGCTCAAAGACAAACCCACCTCCATAGGTATCACAAGGGATAAGAAACTAAGAGTAATGCTACTCAATGCCAGAAGTCTAAACCTCAAGATGCACACACTCAAAACTCTCCTTAGCATGGAGAACATCGATATCTGTGCAGTAACAGAAACCTGGTTCAGGGCTCCCGAGAGCACCCCAGCACTACCAGGTTATACCTCATACCATGCTTTTTGGCCCCAAAACTTGGACCGAACCACAAAAGGAGGGGGAGTATCGATATTCATCAAAGATACCCACACCTCCAGGTTGGTGGCAAAGCATGAAGCATCAGAGACTATCCATGTGCAACTAACAGTGGGTAAAACTGCCTTCCAGTTTATAGCCTGCTACAGACCACCCTTCCAAACCAAGGAACCCCACTCGGCCTTCCTGAGAACTCTGGAAAACTCTGGAAAATATGAAGGTCTCTCCAAACACCATTATATTGGGCGACTTCAACTACCCAAACATAGACTGGGAGCATTACTCTAGCTCTGACACCCTAGCCCAAAGGTTCCTAGAATTTATAAACTCAAATGCTATGGAACAACTTGTTACCACTCCCACAAGAGGGGAAAACATACTGGACCTGATCATCACCAACATGGGGACTCTATGCCCCAGACCAGAAGTGTATCCCTCACTGGTAAGATCAGACCATAAACTAATCTCACTGGATATTCACATCCCGATCCCACCCCCTGCCCAGAAAACCACAGTGAAAAACTTCTCTAAAGCAAATTTCACACTCCTCAAAACCAAGGTGGAATCCTTCAAAGCCCCCGGGCCTGTGGAAAATACGGCCCAGACCGCAGAATCCTTTATAAACGCATTCTATGAACACTTTCAGGAATGCATGGATCATGCAATCCCAAATAAAACCAAGACCCAATCCTGCAAAGGCAGACGTCCTGTCTGGTGGACCCCAGCCATAAACAAACTATACAATAGAAGGAGGAAGCTACTAAATGATAGAGCAAAATCCCAAAAAGGGAAGGCATCACTGATCAGTATTAGCAAAAAACTACGGGCACTCATAAAATTGTCTAAGGCCAGCTTCGAGAGAAAAATTGCACAGGACACTAAGGATAATCACAAGGCTTTCTTTAGTTATGTTAGGAACCTGGGTGGGAATTCCCAGGTATGCTCAGAATTAGTCCAAAATGACAAAAAAATACACTGAACCCACAGACATTGCCAACATCCTAGCTGACAGGTTCAGCACAAACTCCCCCCCCACCCACCAAAAAGGCAAATATCTATCCCAGCAGAGTGCTGCCCCCGTGACATCTCAGATGCTCAGGTCAGAGCCGCCCTCTCCGAAGCAAAAAACACAGCATCAATGGGACCAGACGGTGTCCCAGGCTGCGTTCTACATGAACTCCAAGAAGAGCTAAACCCAAACATAAAACTACTGTTCAATCTCAGCCTTACTACAGGATATGTGCCCAAAGAGTGGCGTACAGCAACAGTGGTCCCTCTCCATAAAGGTGGTGCCTCAACGGATCCTGGAAACTATCGCCCCATAAGCCTGACTAGCTTGGTCTGCAAAGCTATGGAAAGGATCATCATGGACCTCATAAATAAAGATAGTGGGGACCTACAGACACTGGATCCTACCCAGTTCGGCTTTGTTAAGGGCAGATCCTGCCTCTTAAACCTGGTTGATTTTTTTGAAACAGTCACCAAGGCCATTGACGAGGGGAAGGTGGTCCACACAGCCTACCTGGACCTCGCAAAAGCCTTTGATACAATACCCCACTCGGGCATTATAGATAAGCTCACCAGCTTAAATATAAACCCCTATGTCACTAGATGGATTGCAAACTGGCTCAAGTATAGAACCCACATGGTTAGAATTGCTGGAGCCATGTCAGACTCCAAACCAGTTACAAGTGGTGTCCCACAAGGCTCAGTCCTGGGACCTCTCTTGTTCGGTATATACTTCTCGGAGGTACAGGCCAACACGGAAGGACTGTGGCTGACCAAGTTCGCAGATGACTGCAAACTGGGCGCCATAATCGACTCTCCAGCCGACACAAGCATCCTCCAAAAGGGCCTCATAGAAACAGACAACTGGTGCCAGAGCCATGGCCTCAAGCTAAATGCCAAAAAGTGTATAGTCATCCCCTTTGGCAAAAACAAAGTGCCCACAAATTATCACATAGGTGGTAATCCATTAAGTACAGAAGAAGTAATTAGGGACATGGGGACCCAAGTTGATAGCAATCTCTCATTTGACAACCACTTGGCCAAAGTGGTTAGAAAAACATTTTATATAGCCCACCTAATCATGAAAGGATTCACATCTAGATCAGGGGAGGTCATCGTGCCTCTTTACTCATCCCTCATCAGGCCCATAATTGAGTACAATGCCCCTTTTGGGATGTACCTTACCAGACACCTGCAGCAACTGGAAAGACCCCAAAAGTACCTCACCAAGAGGATTAAAGGGCTCAAACAGATGCCATATGCTGCCCGGTTAAAGAAACTCCAGCTCTACTCAGTGGCATACCACCTGTTCAGTGGCGATCTGTGCCTGACGTATAAAGCCATGCCCAACCCGGAATTAATGGACATGCTGCACCTCAGAAAATCCAAATCCCATTGAGCTACGCGCTCGAGAGACTTGAACCTCAGCACTGAAATAAATAGAACATGCTGGAGGGACAGATTCATAACCCAGAGGCTCCCTTCACTCTGGAATAAAATCCCAGTCCAGGTTAGGCAGAGTCCCTCATTGACTCTATTCAAGAGGAATCTTGATGAGTGGATGGGAGATCGTAGGTTTACCCCGGGTATCACTTCTGTGTCACTGTTAGACAGAGGCACAGTATACTAACCTCGAAAAAGGGCATAGCAAAATAAATTTAAAATGGGTGGCGAAAGCCAAACACATTCTGGCTAGGCTTATAAATGCCCTAGGGCAGATAGCCTAGTATGAACCTATGAACCTAATAGCAAATCTAACCCTCGGAGGTTTTGGTCTACTCTTAATAGAATTCTTTCTCCAGGTTCTCCCTCCAACCCCAGCCCTTACCCTAATATATCCCCTGAGAAAACTGCTACCCTCCTAAATAAACACTTTACTGACACCATAACCCTCATACCATCCTTGCCCCAAAGCCAACTTCATGCTACTCAAGTCAGAAGTGACAAACTTCATGACACCCATGCAGACGGGATCTGAAAGTTCGACTGCTGAATCCTACACTAAGGCACTGTACAAGCACATCTACTCGTGCATGAATTGTGCCATCCCAAACAGAACCAAGATGCTCTCCTCCAAAAAAAAGGAAGCCAATCTGGTGGTCCCCTGCCATAAACAAATTACACAACAGAAGGAAGAAACTGTTGCAGAAAACAGGAAAATCCCAGGATGCAACAAAAACTCCCTTACCAGCCTCAGTAAGAAGCTGAGATCCCTCATAAAATCCTCAAAAGCTAGTTACAAAAATAAAACTGCCAAAGTTTCCAAAGACAACCACAAGGCATTCTATAGTTATGTCAAGAATCTAAATGGCAATGCTCAGATCTGCTCTGAGCTACAAGAGAATGGCACTAAATATACTGATCCCAAGGATATTGCCAATACCCTGGCAGATCGATTTAGTGCCAACTTCACCCCCCCTCTCACCCCCTAAAGGGCCCATCTCAATAGCAAAAGATTGCCAAATTCCAGTAATCACGGCCACACAGGTAGAAACCGCACTCTCCAAAGCTAAAAATACACCATCCATGGGACCAGATGACATCCCGGGCTGTGTACTATATGAACTACAAAATGAACTGGCACTTCACCTAAGTGTCATGTTTAATCATAGCCTCACCTCAGGCTTTGTGCCCACTGAGTGGCACACAGCTACAGTTATCCCACTCCACAAGGAGGGATCCACCTTGGATCCTGGGAATCACCATCCCATCAGTCTGATTCCCCTGATCTACAAGGGCATGGAACACATTATCATGGAACTTGTAAACAAAGACATTGGCAACCTTCTAACACTGGACCCCATCCAGTTTGGGTTCGTGAAGGGCCGATCTTGTCTCCTGAATGTGATCGACTTCTTTGAATCAGTCTCCAGAGTTGTGAACGAGATTAAGGCAGTCCCACACAGCCTATCTGGGACCCAGCCAAGGCCTTCGACACCACCCCCCACTCTGGAATCACAGATAAACTTACTAAGCTGGGCATAAATCCCTACGTCACTCGATGGGCTGCCAACTGGTTTACTGACAGAACCCAGACTATACAAGTAGCAGACTCCAAATCTAGCTCCAGGCTAGTGTCAAGTGGAGTACCTCAGGGTTCAGTCCTGGGACCGCTCTTGTTTGGCATCTACTTCCCTGAAGTACAGGCCAACACTAAGGGACTCTGACTAACAAAGTTCGTAGATGACTGCAAACTGAGAGCCATTATTGAATCCCCAAATGATGTGGATATTCTAAAAAAGGGCCTTACAGAAACAGATGCCTGGTGCCAGAGCCATGGGCTCAAGCTTAATGCCAAAAAATGTATAGTTATCCCCTTTAGGAAAAAACATGTACCCATGAATTGCAACATAGGTAGCAGTACACTAAACGCTGAAAGTGTGATGACAGACTTAAGGACACAGGTAGACAGTGGTCTCACCTTCGATAACCACATCATCAGGAAATCCTTCTATGTGGCATTCCCTCCACTCACAATCTACCTCCTACCGTCCTCAAACTTGCTGCTGAATCCATTGCCTATCCTGTATCTATTCTAATCAACAGATCTATTCAAGAATCCACTGTTCCTACTCTATGGAAATCCTTCTTCACTATTCCCCTGCATAAAGGAGGAAACTCAACAGACCCATCTAACTGCCGACCCATCGCCATCCTATCCCCCTCTCTAAGATTCTTGAAAAAATGCATTCACTCACAGCTTCTTACCTACTTCCTCCAGCATAACCTTCTCACTCCCACTCAACACGGCTTCTGCCCTAACCATAGCACAACTACTGCCCTCCTATCCTTCACTCATACCATCGCTGAAGCCCAAGATAACAATAAACTCATATCTTGTCTCTTCCTAGATTTTTCCAAAACTTTTGATACAGTCTCCCACCCCCTTCTGTTATCTAAACTTGCTAATCTCAACCTATCTTCCACCTCCCTTGCCTGGTTCACCAGTTACCTATCCAGCAGGCAGCAATCTGTTAAAAAGCTCTCATCCTTTTCTCCATTCATTCCTGTCCCAACTGGTGTACCACAAGGTTCCATCTTGGGTCCCCTTCTGTTTAATGTCTTCACCCACGATCTCTATACATATTGTAAATAATCCTCCCTCATCCAATACACTGATGACTCAACTCTCATCTCCATCTGTAACAATATTTCTGATCTTCATACCCTAACCCAGTATGCCTTTCTATCCACTAAACAGTGGCTGTCTGATAATCTACTTATCCTTAACCCTAAGAAAACCAAACTCTTACTCTTTCTCCCCCGTTCTCTTACTCACCATAAATCCACCTTTGCTATTACATCATCTAACAACACAATAATCCAACCCGAAAACCACAAGAAACTCCTCAGAGTCATCATTGATGATGAACTCAAATTCAACCTGCACATATTCCAATGCAAACAAAGAGACACACCAGAAACTAGGTTTACTGTACCGCAACAAAAAATTCTAACCCCTAATGCTATACTCTCCCTTGCACAGGCACTCCTCCTCCCCTCCCTACTATACGCTACCCCAGTTCTCAACAAGATTCAGGGCACAACCTTGAACAAACTTCAACAAACTTATTAGAAGACAGCTAGATTTATCACTAACTCTCCATACAATGCACATCACTGCCTATCCCTAATCTCTCTCCAATGGCTTGAACTCCCCCAACAACTCTTGCTATTTTAATTTTAAATGCTACACATCATTCTTTACAAGCCTTCATCCTGTCCAGCTCTCTCTTCCATTGCCTCTATCTATTCTCCACCTTGGACTCTCCACACCTCTAATCAACAACTGCTAGATACCTACCAACTCAAGAAAATAGTAGGTAAACTTCTATATAAATAAATACTCTGTTCCCCATGCTTGGAACACACTTTCCCTAGACACATGTTCCATCACCCACCCATCACACATTAAAAGTAAACTCAAACTTCATCTACTTAACTCCAAAACCTGCCCTTACCAAGACCAAAAGTACAGTTTTGTACCTACCATAAATGTAGAAGTTCGAGTGTATACCCTGATGCAGTCATCACACTTGGGTTATCCTGTTGTCAGGCGGTCCCGCAGTCGGCCTGAATTCCAAAGTCTTGGTCCAGCGTCGGTTGCTGTTGCTTCTTCCCTGACGTCAGTGCGCCAGGGGTATATAAGAGGCATCCAACGCCATTTTCTTCCGTTTTTCTTGCCCCAGATGTCAGGTGCCCCCCCAAAAGATGGTCAGAAGATAGTACCAATAATAAAAGCTTAGCACAACAAAACATCCCTCCAGCTATAAGCAAATACACCACAAAGGTTGTATCAAATTTTAAGGTATTGAAAGGTTTTAGTTAGGTCAGAGGGGATGGAGGGAGGGTAACCTGGACTGCAGCAGGGTATACACTTGAACATCTACATTTATGGTAGGTAGAAAAGGTACAGTTTTGTACCTACCATAAATGTAGATGTCCGATAGGAATGCATCTGCAGTCCTTACAAATGGGTAGTCCTGTCGTCAGGCAGCCCTTCGGTCGGCCGGATTCCAAAGTCTGGGTCTGGCTTCGGCTGGTGTCGCACTTCACCCGACGTCACAGCTGCAGTTTTTCGGGTATAAAGGCATCAGCCGACGCCATCTTCCTCAATGTTTCTTGCCCCAGATGCCAGGTGCCCTCTTTGATGGCTAAATTTGGGTAAATGCCAATGTTTCCAAATAGCAGAGAGCAAACACATAAAATAAGCATGTATGTACATATATACAAACAAATACACCATAATAGATCCCCCCCAAGCTAGCTGAAGGATGGCAAATACCCTAGGAGTACCACAGAGGGGAAGGTGGGTGGGTAATCCTGACTGCAGATGCATTCCTATCGGACATCTACATTTATGGTAGGTACAAAACTGTACTATGTCCTTCAAGGATGCATCTGCAGTCCTTACAAATGGGTAGAATACCATAGCTAAACTAGGGGAGGAGGAAAAAGTAGAGATTATGGTGTAGATAGGATCCCTTGCAAAACAGCAGTGGCAAAACCTGCTCGGGATCTAGAGTATAAAGGTAAATTGTAATGCTTGGCAAATGTATGCACGGAGGTCCAAGTAGCAGCCTCTATAATGTCCTTGGTAGCCACTCCTCGTAAGAAAGCTGTGGTAGTGGCTGTAGCCCTTGTGGAGTGAGGCCTGATGTTCTCTGGAGTTTTCTTTCCATGGTAGGAGTAACACAATCTAATGCAATTTCCTATCCACTTGGAGATTGTCTGTTTTGAAATAGGTTTTCCTTCCTTTCCTGTTGCATATGCTACCAAAAGCTGGTCAGTTTTTCTATTGGACTTGGTCCTGTCCAGGTAGTAGCGTAATTGCCTATGTACATCCAAGGTATGCAACAGTCTTTCTCCCCTGTTCTGTGGGTTGGGGAAGAATGTAGGTAGGTGGATAGCCTGATTTAAAGACACTCTGGATACCACCTTAGGCATAAATGTGGGATTTGTTCTCATGGACACTCTATCTTGATGGAAGATCAGGAAGGGTTGCACTGCCATTAATGCCTGTAGTTCAGAGACCCTTCTTGCTGAGGTGATTGCCAGTAGGAAAGCAGTCTTCCAGGATAAGTATTGTAATTCTGCTGTTGCTGCTGGTTCGAAAGGGGGACGTGTAAATTTTTCTAGCACAAAGTTCAAGTCCCATGCTGGCAATGGTGGTTTCCTGGGAGGTTTTACATTTTTAATTCCTCTCAGAAACTGTCTGAGCAGAGGATGAGAGAAGACAGGAGGATCCAAGCTGTATTCTGCTGAAATAGCTGATGCATGTATCTTGATGGAAGAATAGGACAGGCCTGCATGGAAGAGCTCTGCCAAGTACTCCAGGATGTTGGCTATGTTTACTAGCGCCACATCTTCTCCTTTTGCAGTACTCCAAATGAGATATCTTTTCCATTTTGCTGCATAATTCCTTCTTGTTGAAAGCCTACGAGCCTCAAGGATTATGTCTTTAACCCTTTGGGATAAAGCTGGGTTAATTGTCCTTATGTAATGTTCCAGGCAGTTAGCTGCAGAGTTTTCAGGTTTGGATGCAGGATGTTGTAGTTGTTCTGTGTTAACAGCAATGGGATCAGGGGTAGTGTCCATATTTGTTCCCGAGACATGCTCCTCAGCAATGGGTACCAATGTTGTCTTGGCCAGTCTGGAGCTATCAGAATGATCCTTGGACGTTCCTCTTTGATCTTCAAAAGCACCTTGTGCATCAAAGGAAGTGGTGGGAATGCATAAGCTGTCAGGTTTTTCCAACTGAAAGATAGGGAGTCCACCTTCCAAGCAAGTGGGTGGTACATCCTTGTGCAGAATTTCTTTAGCTGGTGATTGAGTGGGGATGCAAATAAGTCTATTTGTGGTAATCCCCATTCTCTTGTGATGGCTTTGAAGATGTCCGGATGCAGCATCCATTCGTGGGCATCTGTGGTAGTTCTGCTTAAAATGTCTGCCAGAATGTTTTCTTTTCCCGGTACAAAAATTGCTTGTAACTGAATGTTGTAGCTCAGAGCCACATTCCATAGGTCCAGTGCCAGCTGGCATAGAGGATATGAATGTGTGCCTCCCTGTTTGTTGATGTACCACATAACTGTGGTGTTGTCTGTCCTTATCATCAACTGACCTTCTTGGAGAAATGGTCTGAATGACTGGATTGCCAATTTTACTGCCAGCATTTCCTTTAGATTTATGTGCAGGCGCAGCTGGTCTTGAGTCCATAAGCCTTGTATGCACTTGTCCAGCATGTGTGCCCCCCAACCGAGGTCTGAGGCATCTGTCGTGATGGTTTGGCTTGGTTGACTGTTGCAGAAGGGCAATCCTTTGTTTGATTGACAGGCCTGAGCCCACCATAGGAACTCTTGTTTCAGCCATGGGATTATTGGAATTTTGGTTTCTAGGCTGTGCTTGTGTTGGGACCACAAATTCTTTAGGTACCACTGTAGCTTTCTCATATGCAGTCTGGCATGAGGGACCAGAATTATGCAGGATGCCATGAAGCCTAGGGCTTGCAGTACTTTTCTTGCAGTTAGATGGTTCTGCTTTGTTAATGCCAAGAAGTAGAGAGGTAGTTGCTCTTGCTTTTCTGCAGTTAGGAATGCCATTTGTTTTGATGTGTCCAGCTCTGCACCCAGAAAGGTTATTCTTTGGGATGGCGTCAGCCTTGACTTTTTTATATTGACTGTATATCCCAGGGCTTGCAGTAGGTAAATGACTCTTTGTAAGTCTTCTGTTAGTTTGTTTTTGTTGTCCGCTTGAATCAGGCAGTCGTCCAGGTAGGGATAAATTTGGATCCCCTGAAGACTGCAATGAGCAATTACTGATGCCAGGCATTTCGTGAACACTCTGGGCGCAGTAGATAAGCCAAAGGGCAATGCTGAGAATTGATAATGCTCTGATCCTGCAAGAAATCTGAGGTATCTTCTGCAAATTGGTCGTATGGGGACGTGCAGGTATGCCTCCTTGAGATCTAGAGTTACCAGCCAAGACTCCTTGCCCAGCATGGGAAGAAGCTGCTGTAGGGTCAGCATTTTGAATTTTGGAACAATGAGGAATGTGTTTAAAGCGGACAGGTCGAGAATAGGCCTCCATTTGTTCTCTTTTCTTGGTACCAGGAAGAGTCTGGAGTAAAATCCCTTTCCTTGCTCCATAGATGGTACCTTTTCCACAGCTCTCATTCTTAATAATTGAGATATTTGCTTTAGAACTTCTGCCCTTTGAGTAGGTGGTAGGTTTGGCATTCCTCTCTTTCCTGGTAGAGTATGGAAATGTAACCTGTAACCTTGGTCTATAGTTTGCAAAATCCATCTTTCCCTTGTGATGCAATGCCAGTTCTTTGAAAATAAGGTTAGCTTTCCGCCTAAGGGTGCTTCCAGTTGTTCCCTGGTAGGCGGTGCCACATCCAAGTCACTGTGATTGTGTTGTTGTAGTGGTGGTGGCTGCGTCCGTGCCTCGCTTGTTGTTACCTTGCCATTGGCGTCCCCTGTAGGCACCCCTGGATTGGTTTCTGCCTCTTGAACGCCTATTCCTGCCTCTCTGTGTCTTAGAGGAGTCTGGAAAGGACCAATTTTTGGAGGGCCAGTTCCTGCTAAACCTTGGAGGTTGAACCTGTAAGAAATCTTTCACTGTTTGTACAGATTTCGCCTTCTCTTCCATTTTCTTTAGTACCTGCTGTGCAGGGGGACCAAATAAATTGACCTTGTCCATGGGTGCATCCAAAAGCTTAGATTTGACATGGTCTGGTAATGCCTGCTCTTTCAACCATGCATGTCTCCGGATAACTGTGCCAGTCATGGCTGATCTAAAGGAAGCCTCCAGTGCATCATAGCCACATTTTAAAGAATGGTTACTAACCTGCTGTATGTTATGTACCATTTCCTGAACATATTTTTTATCTAGAGATTCTTCAGAGGACAGCTTTTTAGTTAACTGGTCAAGCATAAACTCTTGATATTGAATCATATGGAATTGGCAGTTCAAAGCTCTAGCTGACAAAGTAGTAGAAGTGTAAACTTTTTTACCCCATCTCTCTAAGGATCTGGATTCCCTTTCAGAGGGGAGGGGGTTTTTAGCAGATGTAGTTGCTACAGCTTTAGGACCATGGGAGATAGTCTCTGGATCTGCAAAAGGAGCCTTGTATAAATGGTGATGAGTGTCCGGGACCCTGTAGAACCTATCGGGCTTAGCAGGGGCCGGAGGTAATGAATCAGGAGCAGTGCAAGCATCATTAAATCCATCATCTACAACAGAAAGAACTGGAGGTATAGCTAAAGGCCTATGCTGTGGCAAATGTAGAAAGGTTCTAAGCCTTTTTCTGGAGTCTGAGAAATCTTGTCCCTGCCACTGAAATTGTTCCCTCATGCAAGGTTTCCCCAAAGGAAAATTCCTCAGGTGGAGAGGCTGAAGGAATGGACTCTTCAGCATCAGAGTCTTCGTAAGGGGAATAAGGAGCCTCAGGAGGGTCTGTATGTTCTGAGTCATCAGAGGAGTCATCAGTGGATACTGGTTCAGGGGGCTCTGCTCTAGGCCTCTTCTCTGGAGGTGGATGAGAGGCCCTGTCTGGATGAGGCTGGGAGCCACGAATTAAAGAAATGAGATCCTCAGCCAAAGAAAGCATATGGGAACTAGTGCTGGGCCTGTGAGAGGGGGGTTTAACAGGCACCGTTTTTGAAGCTTTAGCTGCTTTAGCCCTGGCAAAGGCCTTAATAGACATGGCTGCAGGAGGCCTAGCAGCTCCACGTGCAGGGGTTGAAATATCCAAGGGAATAGTGTCTGATAATTCCTGAGAAACCGCAACAGAAGGTTGGATTTCAGAAGCCGATTCCACCAGGCTAGAAGAGGCCTCGGTAAAAGGCATGTTTTCGGCCGGGGGAAGAAACCGAGACACTCGTGGTTGGCTTAACCGCGGTTTCGGCCGAAACCGCGGACCGCGAGTGTCGGTCCTTTTCCCTGCGCTTTTTGGTAATTTGTGAAGTCGGAGGGTCCGACGGCATGATATAAGCAAATTCAGAGCCGAAAAACTGTTCTGCAAATTCTGACCGACGTCTAAGCGTCCGTCGGTTAAAAGAAGCACAGGCTAGACAAGCTGCCACGTCGTGGTCTGGGCCTAAACAAGGTAAGCAGTAAGAGTGGAAATCTTTATGAGGTATTTGTTTCCCACAAGTTAAACAGTTATTCACTTTTTCTGACATTGGCTGAGGCAAGAAAGAGTCCCCAACGGGGTACTTAGCTTTTTAGAAGTCTTCGAAGTAGTATTCGGTATGAAATCTCTGGTTCTGACCGACCGGCACTTGCGAACAGCTTCTGCTTCGGGCGCCACATGGCAAGAAAGACTGAGGAAGATGGCGTCGGCTGATGCCTTTATACCCAAAAAACTGCAGCTGTGACGTCGGGTGAAGTGCGACACCAGCCGAAGCCAGACCCAGACTTTGGAATCCGGCCGACCGAAGGGCTGCCTGACGACAGGACTACCCATTTGTAAGGACTGCATATGCATCCTTGAAGGACATCTGTACCAAGTTCATCGTGTTACCCTGCTGCAGTCATCACACTTGGGTAGAATCCCAAAGCTAAGGATGGGAGGTGGATGCTAGAAGGTCCTGCAAAACTGCAGTGGCAAAGCCAGCTCTAGTCTTAGAGTAAAGTGGTAAGTGATAGTGTTTGGTGAAGGTGTGTACTGAGCTCCAAGTTGCAGCTTCCAGAATATCCTTGGTTGGCACCCCCCTGAGGAAGGCTGTAGATGTAGCTGCTGCACCTGGTGGAGTGGGGCCTTATGCTAGTAGGAACTGGTTTTCCATGATGGGTATAGCAAAAATGTATGCAATGTCCTATCCATTTGGAAATGGTCTGTTTTGAGATAGCCTTTCCTTGTGATGCTGTAGCATAGGATACAAAAAGTTGGTCAGATTTTCTGAAAGCTTTAGTTTTATCCAAGTAGTAATGTAGTTGCCTGTGAATGTCCAAGGAATGCAGGAGTCTTTCTCCTTTGTTCTGTGGATTTGGAAAGAAGGTGGGTAAGTGGATGGTTTGATTTAGAGCCACACTGGATACCACCTTTGGCATAAAGGAGGGGTTAGTTCGTAGAGAGACTCTGTCTTGATGAAAAATGAGGAAAGGCTCTACTGCCATGAGTGCCTGTGGCTCTGAGACTCTTCTGGCTGAAGTAATTGCTAGCAGCAGGGCAGTCTTCCATGACATAAACTTTAAGTCAGCTGAGAAAGCTGGCTCAAAAGGTGGCAGCGTAAGTTTTTCCAGAACAAAATTTAGGTCCCAAGTTGGTGTTGGCGCTCTCCTGGAAGGCCTAATGTTTTTTGCCCCTCTGAGATACTGCCTTATAAGTGGATGTGAAAATAAGGGAGGATCCTGTGTTGTAGTTAGCTGAAATAGCTGAGGCGTGGATTTTAATAGATGAAAAAGAAAGTCCTTTGTGTAACATCTCAGTTAAATATAGTAGAATCTGAGGTATGTCCGGCTGAAGGGTATTTTGGCCTTTAGCTTGGTTCCAGGCGCAAAATCTTTTCCATTTGTCTGAGTAGGCTTTCCTGGTGCTGGGCCTCCTGGCCTCCAGAATGACATCTATAACAGCTTGTGAAGAGGGGCTGGCTGGTTGCTTAAGTGATGTGCCATGCAGCCAAATTTAAGGTTTTGAGCTGGCTGTGTAGAATCTGACTGCCTTGCTGTGTAAGTAGATGAGGAATTTGTGGTAGAATCCATGGTGGGCCCTGGGCCATGTTCCTTAGTAGTGGGTACCAGTGCTGGCGTGGCCAGTCCGGGGCAATGAGTATCATTCGAGGTCTCTCCATCCTGACTTTCAGCAGCACCTTTGTGAGAAGGGGCAATGGAGGAAAGGCATATACTGTCAGCATTTTCCAACTGAATGAGAATGCGTCCACTTTCCAAACTTGATGGTGAAATGTCTTTGTGCAAAATTTTGAAAGCTGATGGGTTTTGGGGGTTGGCAAACAGGTCTATGTCTGGGCGCCCCCATTTTTGAGTCATCATTGCAAATACTTGTGGATCCAGTTTCCACTCGTGGGGATCCATGATGTTTCTGCTTAGGTCGTCTGCTAATGTGTTCTTTTTTCATGGCAGGAATAGAGCTTGTAATTGAACTTGGTAAGCCAGTGCTGTGTTCCACAAGGTCATTTCTTGCCTGCATAGAGGGTAGGAGTGTGTACCCCCTTGTTTGTTTATGTACCACATTACTGTGGTGTTGTCTGTCCTTATTATAAGCTGTCCTGGATGTAAGAGGTCCCTGAAGGCTGTCAGAGCATTCTGTACAGCTAGCATTTCTTTTTGATTGATGTGCAGATTCCTTTGATCTGCAGTCCATATGCCTTGAACGCACTGTCCTGCCATGTATGCCCCCCAGGCATAGTCTGATGCATCTGTTGTCATAGTTTGCCTGGCTGGGGGTAAGGTGAAAGGCTGACCCTTGTTGAGGTGACATGCCTGTGACCACCATAGAAACTCCTGTTGAAGGCAGGGAATGAGAGGTATCATTGTTTCCAAGCTGTGGCTGTGTTAGGTCCATACGCTTTTCAGGTACCATTGTAATTTCCTCAAATGCAGTTTTGCAAATTGTATTAGTAGAATACAAGATGCCATGAAGCCCAAGGCCTGCAGAATATTTCTTGCAGGGAGTTGGGTCTTTGTTGCCATTATTTTGAAGTATTGAGTTAGTTGTAGTTGTTTATCTGGAGTCAGTTAAGCCATCTGGGCCGTTGTATTCAAGCTGGCACCCAGGAATGTCATATTTTGTGAGGGCACTAGTTTTGATTTCTTTTCATTTACTGTGTACCCTAGGCAACTTAGAAGGTGTTTTACAAAAGTCAGATGTTGTAAGAGAATGTCCTTGCTTTCTCCTTGGATGAGGCAGTCGTCCAGGTATGGGTATATTTGAATTCCTCTTTGTCTGCAGTATGAAATTACTGGTGCCAGGCATTTTGTGAAGACCCTGGGTGCAGTAGATAAGCCAAAGGGCAGTGCAGAGAATTGGTAAAGGGTTGAACCTGCAATGAAACGGAGGTATCTTCTGCAATTTTGTCTGATAGAGACATGCAGGTATGCCTCCTTCAGGTCCAACGTTACTAGCCAAGCTTTCTTGCCCAACATGGGAAGAAGCTGCTGTAGTGTTAGCATCTTGAATTTGGATACTTGCAAGAAGTTGTTTAGAATTGAAAGGTCCAGAATGGGTCTCCAAGCATTGTCCTTTCTGGGGACTAGAAAGAGTCTTGAGTAAAATCCTTGGCCTTGTTCCTGTGTAGGCACCAGTTGAATGGCTCTCATGTCCATGAGAACTGTAATTTGTTTTTGTGCCTCTGCCCATTGATTTTGTAGCAGGTTTGGCATTCCTTTTATCCTTGGCAAGGTGTGGAAATGGAATCTGTATCCTTGTGAGATAATGTCTAGGACCCATTTGTCCTTTGTGACGATGCGCCAGTTATCTATAAAAAAATGCTAATTTTCCTCCCAAGGGAGCTGCCAAGAGATTTTTGCTCGACAGCTTGAGGTTGAAGTCATTGTGTTCGTCTTTTAGTAGTTTGGGACCTGTCTTCTCCTCCCTTCTGTGTTGCAGTGCCCCATTGTCAAGGTTTGTAAGGGATTTGTGCTTGTCCTCTGCCCCTTGGGCGTCTGTATTTACCCCTCTGTGGTCTGTCAGAAGCTGGAAAGGACCAATTTTTTGCTGGCCAATTTCTGCTGAAGTGTGGGGGTTGTACCTGTAAGAAATCTTTGACCAGCTGCATAGATTTTGCCTTATCCTCCATTTTCTTTAAAACCTCTTCTGCTTTAACCCCAAATAAGACATCCTGCTATAAGGGTGCATCTAGTAACTTTGCTTTAACATGATCAGGCAGAGTTTATTCCTTTAACCAAGCATGCCTACGTATAACAGACCCAGTAACAGCTGCTCTACAGGAAGCTTACAAGGAATCAAATCCACATTGGAAAGTATGTTTTCCCACCTGTTCAGCTGCATGCAACAGATCCTGCATTTCTTTGAATTCAGACTGTTGAGGGTGCGTGCTCATCTTTTGTTTTATTTGCGACATTAGGAATTGCTGGTATTTCAGCATGTGAAATTGACAATTTAGTGCTCTCATAGCTAGAGTAGCTGAGGTGTAAACCTTCTTCCCCCACCTGTCTAGTGCTCTGGAGTCCCTTTCAGAGGGTACAGGATTTTTAGCCATAGAAACCTTTGCCCCTTTGGGACCCTGGGAGATAGTCTCTGGGTCAGCAACAGGGCTTTTGTAAAGGAATTTGTGCGAGTCAGGCACTCTATAATACCTATCTGGTTTGGCTGGAGCAGGAGGCAGAGAATCTGGATTTAGACTAGATTCTAAGTAAACATCATCCACAATGTCTAAAACTGGAGGGATAGCAAGTGGTCTGTGCTGGGGGAGTAAAAGAAACTCTCAGAGCCTTTTCTTTGAGTCAGAGTAGTCCTGACCTTCCCAGTGGAAATGTTCCCTCATGGTATGTAAGGTTTCCCCAAAGGAATAGTCTTCAGGGGGAGAAGCTGAGGGAATGGAATCTTCAACATCAGAATCTTTATAAGGGGGAAAGGAGTAATCCTGTTCCTCAGAGGAGCCTGAGGAAATAGACAATAGGCGTCGGCCTAGAACTCTCTGCTTGAGAATCTGAAGCGGTCTGGGGTTCCAATTCTGCGGTTGTCAGGGGCTGCGTAGGTGCCTCACTGAAAACCAGAGAACCGGCGACCAGCCCAGCCGAGGCCTCGGAGTCTGGCTTGGATCTAGGCTGCCTGTCTTTATCTTTGCATTTTTTTATGCACGCCGGTAGTCGGTTGCTCCGACGGCATAGTGTAATTAAAATTTCCTACCGAAGTAGTGTCGTGCGAAATCAAAGCGTCACTTTATAGTTCACTTATTGAACCTAGCACAAAACCGATGAGTGACGTCGTGGTCTGGGCCTAGGCAAGGTATACAATAAGAATGAAAGTCCTTATGAGGTATTTGCTTCCCACAAGAAATGCAATTGTTAACTTTTTCTGACATCGGACTGAGGCAAGAAAAGGTTCCCCAACAGGGTACTTAGCTTTGAAGACTTTGGACTGAAATTCGATTCGAAAATCTCAGGTGTCGGCCAACCGGCACTTGCGAACTGCTTCTGCTTCGGATACTGCGCGGCAAGAAAGACTGAAGAAAATGGCGTTGGATGCCTCTTGTATACCCCTGGCGCACTGACGTCAGGGAAGAAGCGACAGCAACCGACGCCGGACCAAGACTTCAGAATTCAGGCCGACTGCGGGACCGCCTGACGACAGGATAACCCAAGTGTGATGACTGCAGCAGGGTAACACGATGAACATCCTAAGCTTCCCATTCCCCATATTCACATCTAGATAATCCCTTCCCTTTCATTTAGAACCCTACTATGCAGATACTTACTAAACTCAATCAATCCTGATGGATAAAATTCTTATGTAAATATATTGTTTCTCTCTAAAAACACTTTGTATAATCCTTTGTGCATGCATTATACTTAGTCTCTAACTTGTTTGACTCAAACATTTTAATTACTGTTAAATTGTTTGGGTATGGAGCTTTTCTCCTCGGGTCTCCACCCAAAAATGGGCCACAAGCCCAGCGGGACCAACCCAGTTAAAAACATCAATAAATAAATAAATAATATCCTTACTCATGGGTCTTTGATGTTATGTTAGTGTGCAGTGCTGAGCTGTAGAAGAAATAATGCCTGTTGGAATGGAGCAATGTAAATAGAGCCCTCTTAGCTTTTGCAGTATTTAGTCTATTGACAGACCAAAAAAAGTGCGGAACACTGGTGATGTTTCATTAGGAGAAGATGTGGTACGGGGATGGCGTGTTATGGAAGGACATTAAAGGCAGCTTTGATAATAGTGTGATTGAAAGAGAGCAAGTTTGAGGTTCATATGTGTGTACTAGGCTAATGGCCCTGGAGCCTTTACAAGCCTAGCCCACAGAACTACCCATTAGTTCCCAGTGCCTCTATTAAGTAGAGCCACTGGAGTGATCCCCGGGGTAAACTTTCTATTTCCCACCCACTCATCAAGATTTCTCTTGAAGAGGGTCAGTGAAGGGCTCTGCTTGACATGTATGGGAAGCCTATCTCAGAGCATGGGCAGTCTCTGGATTATGAATATGTCCCTCCAGCATGTTCTGTTGATTGTGGAAATGAGGTTGCGGTCTCTGAAGCGTGTGGTGTGGAGGGCTTGGGATTTCTTTAGATGTTGTATTTCTAACAGAGCTGGGTCCGACATGGCTTTGTAAGTCAAGCAGAGATCGACTCTTAGTAGATGATATGAGACACAGAATAGCTGGAGTTTTTTGAGTCTGTCCATGTAGGACGTGTTGAAGGCCTAGGATCCTCTTCATGAGGTACTTTTGTGGCCTTTCCAGCTGTTGCATGTGTCTAGTGAGGTACATGCCAAATGGGGCGTTATACTCGAAAGAGAGAGATGACGACCTCTTTCTTCCTGGATGCAAAACCCTTGATAATGAAATGTGCCACAAAGAAGAAAGTACAGTTTTGTACCTACCATAAATGTAGATGTCCGATAGGCATGCATCTGCAGTCCTTACAAATGGGTTGTCCTGTCGTCAGGCAGCCCTTCGGTCGGCCGGATTCCAAAGTCTGGGTCTGGCCTCGGCTGGTGTCGCACTTCACCCGACGTCATAGCTGCAGTTCTTCGGGTATAAAGGCATCAGCCAACGCCATTTTCCTCAGTGTTTCTTGCCCCAGATGCCAGGTGCCCTCTAGGAAGGCTAAATTTGGATAAATGCAAATGGTTCCAAATAGTAGAGAGCAAACAAAAAATAAGCATGTATGTACATATATACAAACAAATACACCATAATAGATTCCCCCAGCTAGCTACAAGATGGGCAAATACCCTAGGAGTACCACAGAGGGAAGGAGGGTGGGTAATCCTGACTGCAGATGCATGCCTATCGGACATCTACATTTATGGTAGGTACAAAACTGTACTATGTCCTTCAAGGATGCATCTGCAGTCCTTACAAATGGGTAGAATACCATAGCCAAACTGGGGGAGGGGGAGAAATAAGATTATGGTGTAGTTAAGATCCCTTGCAAAACAGCAGTGGCAAAACCTGCTCGGGATCTGGAGTATAGAGGTAAATTATAATGCTTGGCAAATGTATGCACGGAGCTCCAAGTAGCAGCCTCTAAAATGTCTTTGGTAACCACTGCTCGTAAAAAAAGCTGTGGTAGTGGCTGTAGCCCTTGTAGAGTGAGGCCTGATGTTTTCTGGAGTTTTCTTCCCATGGTAGGAGTAACAAAATCTAATGCAATTTCCTATCCACTTGGAGATTGTCTGTTTTGAAATTGCTTTTCCTTCCATTCCTGTTGCATATGCTACCAGTAGCTGGTCAGTTTTTCTGTTGCTCTTGGTCCTGTCCAGGTAGTAACGTAATTGTCTATGTACATCCAAGGTATGCAACAGCCTTTCTCCCCTGTTCTGTGGGTTGGGGAAGAATGTAGGTAGGTGGATAGCTTGATTTAAAGATACCCTGGAGACCACCTTTGGCATAAAAGTAGGATTAGTTCTCATGGACACTCTATCTTGATGGAAGATCAGGAAGGGCTGTACTGCCATTAATGCCTGTAGCTCAGATACCCTTCTTGCTGAAGTGATTGCAAGCAGGAAAGCAGTTTTCCATGATAAGTACTGTAATTCTGCTGTTGTTGCTGGTTCGAAAGGAGGTAGTGTCAACTTTTCTAGCACAAAGTTCAAGTCCCATGCTGGCAATGGTGGCTTCCTAGGTGGTTTTACATTTTTAATTCCTCGCAGAAACTGCCTGAGCAGAGGATGTGAGAAGACTGGAGGATCCAAGTTGTATTCTGCTGAAATGGCTGATGCATGAATCTTAATGGAAGAATAGGACAGGCCGTTGTGGAAGAGCTCTGCCAAGTATTCCAGGATGTTAGCTATGTTTACCAGTGACACATTCTCTCCTTTTGCTGTACTCCAAATGAGATATCTTTTCCATTTTGCTGAATAATTTTTTCTTGTTGAGGGTCTGTGAGCCTCCAAGATAATGTCTTTAACCCTTTGAGATAAATCTGGGTTATTTGATCTTATGCAATGTTCCAGGCAGCCAGCTTCAGTGTTTTCAGGTTTGGATGCAGGGTTTTGAAGTTGTTCTGTGTTAACAGCAAGGGAACTAGGGGCAGAGGCCATATTTGTTCCCGAGACATACTCCTCAGTAATGGGTACCAATGTTGCCTTGGCCAGTCTGGAGCTATCAGGATGATCCTTGGACAGTCTTCTTTGATCTTCAATAGCACCTTGTGCATCAAAGGAAGAGGTGGAAATGCATATGCTGTCAGGTTTTTCCAACTGAAAGATAGGGAGTCCACTTTCCAAGCAAGTGGGTGGTACGTCCTTGTGCAAAATTTTTCAGTTGGTGATCGTGTGGGGATGCAAATAAGTCTATTTCTGGTAGTCCCCATTTCCTTGTAATGGTTTTGAAGATGTCCGGATGCAGCATCCATTCGTGGGCATCCGTGGCAGTTCTGCTTAGGATGTCTGCTAGTATATTTTCTTTTCCTGGCACAAAAATTGCTTGTAACTGAATGTTGAAGCTCAGTGCCACATTCCAGAGGTCCATTGCCATCCAGCATAGAGGGTATGAATGTGTGCCTCCCTGTTTGTTGATGTACCACATAACTGTGGTGTTGTCCGTCCTTATCAGCAGTTGACCCTGTCGAAGAAATGGTCTGGCTTGGTTGAGTGCTGTGGAAGGGCAGTCCCTTGTTTGTTTGACAGGCCTGAGCCCACCATTGGAATTCTTGCTTCAGGCATGGAATTATTGGAATTTGGGTTTCTAGGCTGTGCTTGTGCTGAGACCATAAATTCCTTAGGTACCACTGTAACTTTCTCATATGTAGTCTGGCATGTGGAATCAATATTATGCAGGATGCCATGTAACCGAGAGCTTGCAGGACTTTTCTTGCTGTTAGCTGGTTCTGCTTTGTTAATGCCATGAAGTAGAAAGGGAGTTGCTCCTGTTTTTCTACTGTCAGGAATGCCATTTGTTTTGATGTGTCCAGATCCGCACCCAAGAAGGTTATCCTTTGGGATGGTATCAGCCTTGACTTTTTTATATTGACTGTGTATCCCAGGGCTTGTAGTAGATGAATGACCCTTTGCAAATCTTTTGTTAATTTGTTTTGTTGTCCGCTTGTAACAGGCAGTCGTCCAGGTAAGGGTAAATTTGAATTCCCTGAAGCCTGCAATGAGCAATTACTGATGCCAGGCATTTCGTGAATACTCTGGGCGCAGTAGATAAGCCAAAGGGCAATGCTGAGAATTGATAATGCTCTGATCCTGCAAGAAATCTGAGGTATCTTCTGCAATTTGGTCGTATGGGGACGTGCAGGTATGCCTCCTTGAGATCTAGAGTTACCAGCCAAGACTCCTTGCCCAGCATGGGAAGAAGCTGCTGTAGGGTCAGCATTTTGAATTTTGGAACAATGAGGTATGTGTTTAAAGCGGACAGGTCGAGAATAGGCCTCCATTGGTTTTCTTTTCTTGGTACCAGGAAAGTCTGGAGTAAAATCCTTGCCCTTTTTCCATAGATGGTACCCTTTCTACAGCTCTCATCCTTAGTAAGTGAGTAATTTGTTCTAGAGCTTCTGTCTTCTGATTTGGAGGTAGGTTTGGCATTCCTCTCTTCCTTGGTAGAGTATGGAAGTGAAACCTGTAACCTTGGTCTATTGTCTGTAAAATCCATTTGTCTCCTGTGATGTAATGCCAGTTTACTGAAAATAAGGCTAGCTTCCCGCCTAAGGGTGCCTCTAGTTGTTCCCTGGTAGGCGGTGCCAGAGCCAAGTCACTGTGATTGTCCTGTGGAAGTGGTGGTGGTGGCTGGATCTGTGGCTGTACCTCGCTGGTTGTTAGCCTGCCAATGACGTCCCCTGTAGGCACCTCTGGATTGACCCCTGCCTCTTGAGCGTCTATTCCTGCCTCTCGGAGCTCTGGAGGTGTCTGGAAAGGACCAATTCTTGGAAGGCCATTTCCTGCTAAACCTTGGAGGCTGGACCTGCAAGAAATCCTTAACTGTCTGGACAGATTTTGCTTTCTCTTCCACCTTCTTCAGCACCTGCTGTGCAGGGGAGCCAAACAAATTGAGCTTATCCATGGGAGCATCCAGGAGCTTTGATTTAACATGGTCTGGTAAGGACGGTTCTTTTAACCATGCATGTCTTCTGATCACTGTGCCAGTCATGGCTGATCTAAAGGAAGCCTCCAGTGCATCATAGCCGCATTTTAAGGAATGATTACTGACCTGCTGAATGTTATGTACCATTTCCTGTACAGATTTTTTGTCTAGTGGTTCATCCGAGGACAGTTTTTTAGTTAACTGGTCTAACATAAATTCCTGATACTGAATCATGTAGAATTGACAGTTCGAGGCCCTAGCTGAAAGAGTAGCAGAAGTGTAAACTTTTTTACCCCATCTCTCTAAGGCCCTAGATTCCCTTTCAGGGGGGAGGGGGTTTTTGGTAGAGGTAGCTGCTACAGCCTTGGGTCCCTGGGAGATAGTTTCGTGATCTGCAAAAGGGGCCTTATACAAATGATAATGTGTGTCCGGAACCCTGTAGTACCTATCGGGCTTAGCAGGGGCCGGAGGAAGAGAATCAGGAGCAGTACAAGCATCATTAAAAGCATCATCCACAACAGTAAGTACTGGAGGAATGGCTAAAGGCCTATGCTGTGGCAAATGCAAAAAGGTTCTAAGCCTTTTCCTAGAGTCTGAAAAATCCTGGCCCTGCCATTGAAATTGTTCCCTCATAGCATGCAAGGTTTCCCCAAAAGAAAATTCCTCAGGCGGAGAGGCAGAAGGAATGGACTCTTCTGCATCAGAGTCCTCATAAGGAGAAAAAGGGGCCTCTGGAGGGTCTGAATTATCTGATTCATCAGAGGAGCCATCTGAAGAAACTGGCTCATTGGGCTCTACTCTAGTCCTCTTCTCTGGAGGTGGGTGAGAGGCCCTGTCTGGATGTGGTTGGGATCCCCGGATCAAAGAAATGAGATCCTCTGCTAGACTAAGCATTTGTGAACTAGAACTGGGCCTGTGAGAGGGGGTTTTAGCAGGCACAGTTTTGGTAGTTTTTGCTGCTTTAGCCCTGGCAAAGGCCTTAATCGACATGGATGCAGGAGGCCTAGCAGCTCCACGTGCAGGGGTAGAAATATCCAAAGGGATAGTATCTGATAAATCCTGTGAACCTGCAGGAGCAGGTGGGATTTCAGTAGCAGATTCAGCCAAGCTGGATGAGGCCTCGGTAAGTGGCAAGCTTTCGGCCGAAGGAAGAACCGTGGACTCGGTTTCAGCCGAAACCGAGACACTCGCGGTTGGCTTAACAGCGGTTTCGGCCGAAACCACGGACCACGAGTGTCGGTCCTTTTCCTTGCGTTTTTTAGAAATTTGCGTAGTCGGAGTATCCGACGGCATAATGTAAGCAAAAGCGGAGCTGAAAAACTCTTCAGCAAATTCAGACCGACGTCTAAGCGTGGCCGGTTGAAAGAAGCACAGGCTAGACAAGCTGCTACGTCGTGGTCTGGGCCTAAGCAAGGTAAGCAGTAAGAGTGGAAATCTTTATGAGGTAATTTGTTTCCCACAATTTAAACAGTTATTCACTTTTTCTGACATCGGCTGAGGCAAGAAAGCGTCCCCAACGGGGTACTTAGCTTTTTAGAAGTCTTCGGTACTTGTAGTAGTAATCTCTGGTTCTGACCGACCGGCACTTGCGAACAGCTTCTGCTTCGGGCGCCACGCGGCAAGAAAGACTGAGGAAAATGGCGTCGGCTGATGCCTTTATACCCGAAGAACTGCAGCTATGACGTCGGGTGAAGTGCGACACCAGCCGAGGCCAGACCCAGACTTTGGAATCCGGCCGACCGAAGGGCTGCCTGACGACAGGACAACCCATTTGTAAGGACTGCAGATGCATCCTTGAAGGACATCTTTCTGACCACAGAGGCAATGTAGCGGTCGAAGGAGAGGTTGTTGTCAACCTGTGTCCCCAGATCTCTTATAACGCCTTCACTGTTCTCCCATCAATGTGGTAATTGGTGGGAACTGAGTTTTTCCCAAAGGGGATGACAATGCATTTTTTGGCATTAAGCTTAAGGCCATGGTTTCGACACCAGTCATTTGTCTCAGTGAGGCCTTTCTGTAGGATGTCTACATCACTTGGGAAGTTAATAATGGCTCCCAGCTTGCAGTCATCTGCGGACTTGGTCAGTCAAGAGTCCCTCCCGTGTTGGCCTGGACTTCTGAGAAGTAGATGCCAAACAGGAGAGGAACCAGGACCGATCTCTGTGGGACTCCACTCATGACTGGTCGGCAGTCTGACTTGGAGTCTGCTACTTTCACACCGTGGGTTCTGTGAGCCAATTTGCAACCCACCTAGTGATATAGGAGTTGATGTAGAGTTTGGGGAGTTTATCAATAATTCCTGAGTGGGGAATGGTATCAAAGGCCTTGACAAGATCGAGGTAGACTGTATGAACTCCCTTGCCCTCATCCACACCTCTAGTGACTGACTCAAAGAAATCAACCTGGTTGAGCAGGGGTGATCTACCTTTCACAAAACCAAACTGTGTGGGATCTAGAGATTGGAGATTCCCTATATCCTTGATAATTAGGTCCATGATGATGCTCTCCACAGCCTTACATATCAGACTCATCAGGCTAATGAGGCGATAATTCCCAGGGTCTGTAGTCACCCCCCCCCCCTTTATGGAGAGGGATAACTGTAGCAGTACGCCATTCAGTAGGGACAAAGCCTGAGGTGAGGCTGTGATTGAACAGGGCACACAGATGTGGTGCCAGTTCACTTTGTAGTTCATGCAGAAAACATCCAAGGATATTGTCGGTTCCCACTGAAGCTGTATTCTTGACCTTGGACAATGCAGCTTTAACCTGTGATGCAGTATTGCTAGGTGCCTGACATTCCTCCAGTATTGTGACTTCCTTTAGGGAGGGAGAGAGGGGTAAAGTTGGCATTGAATCTGTCAGGTAAAGCCATTGGGATGATAAGGTTACACATTCTCTCTCTTCAGATTGGGCAGGTAGAGCTTAAATAAAGGTAAGGATGGAGAAGGTGCCTACCATATACACAAATTGCGTAGTTTGCATACATAAGGTTATGTTGGTCAGACACGTATGGCAGGAGTACCTTGGTGACAGGAAATTAGCTCTTCTCTTGATACAACGATTTGATGATGTTGGGATACATCTTCCACTATGGCTCCTTCATCATGTAGCCCCTCCTTCCCAAGATCTTACAGAAAAAGAACGTTCCTAGTCCTGTGAGATAGGACCACTTGTGGCCTTCACTGTTTTACACCTTGGCTTCACCTTTTGTTACTGTTCCCATTAAGCTTAGCTTAAGTAAGGCTAATCACCTCATACCCCCAGTCAGAAATGCCTGACATTATAATTTCAGGAAATGCACACTGAAGTAAAGCCTGTTGATCTACTAACTTATATAGACATACGCACACTAAGTTTTATATATACTTTGAGCTTGTGGGTGAGTGTTCCTGAAATATCGAGTGTCACTACTGTAAATTTAAAGCATAAGAACAGGTTTGTTCTGCAATTGAAAGTTGCTTTGTATCCACAAAGTTTGGCTTACTGAGGGCTAATTTTTGTATGCAAACAAGACTTTTTTTTTTTTACACAAACATAGTATGCTTCCCTTGGCAGATATACAAGACAGAAAAAAAGGAAGGATTCAAAAGACTTTTTGCTTCTGCTCATCTGAGTTAAAGCCTTGCAATGGCAACACATTAAGTGCTATGGCACATGCTTCACCCCCACCCAAACAAAAAACATATACATGGACACAGCCTTGAGATGGTCTGTATATTTTTTTTACTATTTAGTCCCTTGAATTTTCTTTCTTATTTTTTTTTTTTTTTTACTGAGAAAGCATAGCAGTCTTTTAGATGTGGCAAGTGTTTGAAAAGAGCAGATGGACAATTTGCAGTCTGGGAAACGTGTTCTGATTTAGCATCCTTGACTTCTGAATGGCAATAAGCATAGTGATTATCAAGAATAAGTTTATCTCTAGGGCACTGGTTCAATGCACTTATACTGTAGTCGGAGACCGGCTTTACTTAAAGCTACAAGAGAAGGATTTAACCAAGGTTCTCCTGGAGCCAGGTTTACTGGATGGAGATGAGCTGGGGCAATAAGTCAAGAGAAGATGCTAACAAAGAATTAGAGGTAGTAATGAGTTTTTGTCTAAATCTTCAGATAAAGAAACTGGAAATGTGTGAAGAACAAAAAGAAAAGAGAAGTTACAGAAGTCCTTTAACATGAAACTTAAGAAACATCTGAAAATCAAGGATCTAGAATCATATTAAAACTAATAACAGAATGATAAGACCAAGTCACTGGGTTACTCAAAAAAATTGATACAAGAAATTCAAACAGAAAAACAAGGTCAAGAACATAACCTTGAAGATGTGTTGAAGAATCAGTGTGAAGTTTAAGACCAAATCCACTCATACTAGATAAAAACACTTAAAAACAATAGCTGTATCATCAGTTCTGATGTTAAAAATCAGCATCAACCAAATAGATATATTAACACATGAAGGGGAAAAAAGTCTACCAGCTCTTGCAAAAATGGTTGACAGTTACCGAATAATTTACAATGCCCTAAAGCAAATACAAATGAATTGTATGACCCTGTCAAAATATGACTAAGCTTCAAACTATCAGAATAGATAATGGGGACACCACTTCCTGTGTGAGTCGATCTAAAATAATGAAAATCTTAAACTCATCTGGAACAGCAGCAGAAAGGACAGGGCTACAACTGTCATTAAGCCATATCTCTGTAACAAAAGCTAAGGCATGACTTCAAATTACATCAGATGGAACAGTTGCCTTATTTAGAATAGAAAGCAAGTACTGGAGAAGTATTAATGGATACGCTGAGTAATGAAATCGGTGTTAAAACACATTGCTTGGGAACAGGTCTTGGGGTGAGTTAAATTACAACTCTTGATTATTACAAAAATGGTATCGAAAACAACATGACAGTTAAACTGAAAAATGATAATGTCCTGCCAAGTGTCCTCTACCAATACCTAGATTATGGCAGTAGGCATTAACAGTAGAAGGAAGTACAGATTTAGTAAAAGAATGAACAGCTAAAAACTGACTGGTCCAAGGAATATAAAATAATAATAATAAGAAGTTATGTACCTACCATAACGTTCCATGTTAGTTGTCTTCTCTCGCCTTCTTTCTTGCTTGATGGGTTCGGAGCCGATCCTCGGCTCCGACTCGGCACTTGCTAAGCTCGAGAGTCACTTTTACCAGCTCAAGGCAGCCCCATATCCCATGATGCAAGGCGGTAGTTACCCAGATCTCGTTTGATGACAAAGGGCAATAGCACCAAGCATAAATACTTCCCAAAGGAAGAAAGAAAGCCTACAGGATGAAAGAAGGACCAGTTCTGAATGGTCTTCAGCATAACAATCTCTTGTAGAAAGGTCTGTCCAGGCCTGGGGGAAGGAGGGAGGGTCGCAAGAAAGAAGGCGAGAGAAGACAACTAACATGGAACGTTATGGTAGGTACATAACTTCTTAATGTTAAGTTGTCAATCTCGCCTTCATTCTTGCTTGATGGGACCGCGTCCCTAGCACCTCTATCCTGGGTGGCTCAACGGAACAGACTCTTGAGGACTGTAGAGCCAAAACTGGCTCTGTCCCTGGAGGCCAAGTCCAATTTGTAATGGGAAACAAAAGTATGAGGAGTGGCCCAAGTGGCCGCTGCACAAATAGTGTCTAAAGGAAGTCTAGCTTGAAAGGCTGTAGAAGTAGCTAAGCTCCTAGTTGAAAGTGCTTTAGGTTTTGAGCACAGCTGTTTTCCCCTGAGCAGATAAATTTCAGAGATGACAGAAGAAAGCCATCTAGATAAAGTCACTTTAGAGACAGGAAGGCCTTTCCTGTTATCCGCATAGGAAACAAAGAGTTGATCGGATTTCCTAAATTGTTTAGTTCTGTCCAAATAATATCTGAGTTGGCGGTGGACATCAAGATAATGTAATTTTGTTCCGATCTGTTTGAATAGTTTGGAAAAAATACAGGGAGATCAATGGATTGATTCAAATTAGCCTTTGAGGCAACCTTAGGCAAAAAGGTCGGATTAGTTCTCAATGATACTCTGTCCTTGTGAAAGACCAAATAGGGGGGTCGAACCGAAAGAGCATGAAGTTCAGACACCCTCCTGGCCGATGTAATAGCTACTAGGAATAATGTTTTCCAAGAAAGAAATTTTAGGGAGCAAGAAACAGCTGGCTCGAAGGGGAAGAATCAAGGATGTCAGCACTAAATTTAGATCCCATTGAGGAGGAGGATTCCTGATTGGAGGCTTTAGCAGGAAAATTCCTTTCAAGAAGGCTTTACAAAGCCTATGGGACATGATATTGTGATCTGCGATCCCGACATGAAAGTTCGAGATAGCAGCCAGTTGAACTCTAACTGTGGAAGAAGAGGAGCCTGCATGAAAAATCTCCGCTAAGTCCAAAACTGCCTGAACTGGGGCAGTGAAGGGATCGATATTCTTGGCTTTAGCCCAATAAGAGAAACGTTTCCATTTGCTTGTATAAATCCTCCTGGTAGAGGATTTTAAAGAAGCTACTATGATGTCTCTAACAGGGTTAGAGATCAAAGGAAGCCTGGCTAAGGAAGGAAGTGGAGCAACCATGCTGAGAGGTTGAGAGAAGGGATAGACCGGTGCAGCTGACTGGATTGGTGAACCAGAAGATCTGGCACTGGGTCCAGATGCCATGGCTGCACCAAAAGGTGACGATGGAGGAACGGAAACCAAATTTGTTGAGGCCAATAAGGAGCAATGAGAATCATTTTGGCTCTCAAAACGGTAGCTTTCTGGATAACCTGAGGGATTAGAGGAAAAGGAGGAAAAGCATAAAGAAGTCCCTGGGGCCAATCCTGGGTCAGAGCGTCTCTGGGGGGATGGCCTGACAGAGGAAAGAGAGAGAAGAAGTCTGGGCATTTGCTGTTTTGGGGAGTAGCAAAAAGATCGCAACATGGGCGACCCCATTCCAGAAAAATCTCCTCCACTATAGATTGCTTGAGAGACCACTCGTGAGGCATGAGAATAGCTCTGCTCAGTCTGTCCGCTAAAATGTTGGTTTTCCCAGGGATGTGCGTTGCTACCAGAAACCGATGAGAGGAGATCGCCCATTGCCACAGTCTGAGCGCTTCGACACAAGGGGTAGGACTTGGTTCCGCCCTGTTTGTTGATATACCAAACTACAGACATGTTGTCTGTGTGGACTGCAATTGTCCCTACAGGAAGAGAGTCGTTGAGGGCTTGCAACGTTAAAAGCACTGCTCTCATCTCTAGGACATTTATGTGCAGGTGGTACTCGAGCGGTTGCCACGTCCCATGAACCATCCTGTCCTGATAATGCCCCCACCCGATCAGGGAGGCATCCGTGGTGACAGTGGCTACCGGGATGGGCGTACAAAGTGTCTGCCTTGGTGAATCTGGGGAGAAGTGATCCACCAAGCAAGATGATTTTTGCAAATCTGTGTCACCAGAATGTGGTGACGCATTGGAAGTTGTTGGTAAGACCACTGAGTGAACAACATCCACTGAAGAAGGCATGTAGAAGCGAGCCAGGGAAGAAGAGTAATGGCCGCAGCCATGAGACCTAATACTTTTAGAACCATTCTGGCCTGTACCTTCTTGTTGGCTAGAATGATCCTGACATGACTTTGAATGTCTGAAACTCTTTGGTCTGTAAGGGTAGCTGACATCCGAACAGTGTTTAAGTTTGCCTATGAAAGTAATAGACTGGCAGGGCAATAAGGATGACTTTTCAAGTTGATCGAGATGCCCAAATGAGAACAAAGATTTATTGTGTAATCCCTGGCTTGAACAAGCTGATGCCTGGTGGTGGCTGACAGGAGCCAGTCGTCGAGATACGGAAACACCTGGAATCCTTGGCGTCTCAGGTGAGCCGTGACCACTGCCATGCATTTGGTGAACACCCTGGGGCTGTGGTGAGACCAAAGGGCAGGGCTCTGAACTGGAAATGACTGGACCCCAGCCGAAAGCGGAGAAATCTCCTGGAGCGTCTGTGAATTTTTATGTGATAGTACGCATCCTGAAGATCTATTGAGCACATCCAGTTGTCCTTCTGCAAGAAGGGTAGAATCGACTGAAGAGTGACCATTCGGAATCTTGTCTTCCTCACAGACTTGTTGAGTCTGCTGAGATCCAATATTGGTCTCCAGTCTCCCGTCTTTTTGGGGACCAAAAAGAACCTCGAGTAGATTCCGGGCTCTGAATGGTCTGTTGTAACTGGCTGAATGGCTCTTTTTTGCAGTAGTTTTGAGACTTCCAACTCTGCAATTTCCCTTAGACCGGGTGGTACGTCTGGGAGGGAATTTGAGGGATAGAAAGGACTTTCCTCGAAAGGAATTATGTAACCCTCGGATATGATCAACTGTACCCATCTGTCTTGAGTGAGAGAACGCCAGGCTTCTGGGTACAGTGATAGTCTTCCCCCGACTGCCTCCAAGGAGGGACAGCCGGGCAACATCTCAGGGATGCTGAAAGGGCTTGTCAGAGAGACACTCTCTGTTTCCCTGGTTTTGTGGACCCCCACTGCCTCTAGAGCGGTGTCTGTTGTTGTTACCCCCTCTGCCACTAGGGGTAAACTGACCACGTGAATCCGGCGTGACTCCTTGGGATTTGCGGAACCACATTTTGCCACCCTTCTGTCCTTTGGGATAAGGTCTAGAAGGGGTGGAAAAACGGACTCCTACGGCAGAAAGAGTTTTGCCGTCCTGCTCACACCTGGTCAACGTTTCCTTCACTTGAGGGCCAAACAAAGCTGACCCATCAAAGGGAGAGTTTGTGAAGGACGCCTTAAAGGGATCTGCAAAATTACATAGTCGCATCCAGGCTTGGCGTCTAAGAGCCACACCTGTACCTGCGGCCCTACATGCTCCATCAGCAGCATATGATATAAGCCGCATGGAGGAGTTTGCAATGGAGTTAAGGGTTCCTAGCTGCGAAGCAATTTTTTCCTGAGCCCCCGCAGCTGTAGGATCCTGCACAACTTCACCCAGCTCCTTAAGGATATCCCTTTGGAGTCTGGTGAAGTGACAAAGATAGTTCAGCGAATGCATAGCAAAGGTCGCTGAAGAAAACATCCGCTACCATATCTATCCATGGTCCTAGAGTCCTTATTAGGAGGATGGACAGGTACGGAAGGATCTGCAAGTTCCTTCTTGGTGGCAGCCGCCACCACCATGGCATCAGCGGGGACACCTTTTGTAAGGAATTGCTTGTCCGACGGGGCAGTAATAAATTTAGAAGGCCTCCTAGGGACAGGCTCTACAGAGTCAGGAGCAGTCCACGCCTTTCAAGCAATAACCTGCATAAGGGGGTCGAAAGGCGGAGACACCCAGGAGGTGGAGGGCCGAGATCCAAACGCCTCCAGGTATACTGACTCATCCTCAGAGGGATTGTTGGTGGGCCAGTTTCCCCTCTGTCTAAGGAGTTCTAGGATGTCTGAGAAGGAGACATCCTCAGAGGGGGATCTTGGGGATCCCTCTGACTCATCTAAGTCAGTATCCGAAGTGATAGACTCGGGGGAGTTTCCTCTTACAAGTCCTCTTCCGCGGAGGATCACCCGACAAATCAGGAGAATCCTCAGAAGAGGGGGATATTCCCAGTGGGGAAACCTGAGGCGGAGGATCTCTGGGTCCGGGATAAAGAGAAGTGCCAGAGATGTCAACAGGCACTATAGAGGGAGGAGCTAAGGGAACAGACTGCTGGCTGAGTCCAGAGGCCAGCACACTCTTCATCACCTCGAAGGCTCCCCTCCCAGGGAGGTCCGAGAGAACCCGCTCCGAAGAGCTAGGAACTCCAGGACCCACCGAAAAGGAAGGCTCCGAGGCAGATGTCGGAGCCGAGCTCACCAAGGCCGAGGCTCCAAGGGGAAGAGCGGGGTCGGACAAGGGTCCGATGCCACTCACCCCCTCGGAGGAGCCAGGAAGCCCGCCACGAATCCCTCTAAGGAAGGTCTCAAGAGGAGATAAGAGTAGAGGCTGAAGGAGCAGAAGGGGGTATCTGTCCCTCAGCCGTAGCAGAAACTATTCCCAAAGACTCCAACTCCAAACTCTGGGGTAGAGTCGAAGGAGGAACTGCAATGGGGTGTGGACTAATAGTCGTCTGCTGAGACGGACTATGTAGCATTTGGGCCAGTGCCTGTGACTTTAGTAGTCTACTGACCACTCTCCAAATCATGGTCAGAAAGCCTGGATGACCTTGAAGATCGGCTCCGATGGCTCAGCTCCGAGAGAGGCGGCCGAGCCGAAGTATCAGCTCCAAGGAAGGGGACCTAGACCTCTTCCTCGAAGGAACCATCGGAGCCGATGAAACTACTGAAACTGTCGGAGCCGACAACTTATCGGCACCGACAGGTAGCTTCGATGTATCGGCTCCAGCCGAGCCGATACGACCATAAATGTAAGGGTGTCGGAGCCGATCGGGCCGACACGATGCCTGGCCACATGGTGGTCGGAACCGATCGAGCCGACACGAAGTGGTCGAACCAGAGTCGGCACCGATAGCCATCAGTGCGAAGGTTTAGGTAATCCAGAATCGGCTCCAGCCGGAGCCGATCTCGACTCTGAATGAGTCGGAGCCGAGGCCACAGGCTTGGACACAGAAGCCTGGGCCTTGGAAGACTTAGAAGTCTTAGATGGGGCCGACTTAGCCGGAGAGCCCTCCGGCAAGAAGGCCCCTCAAAATCAATTTATTTCTTCTTTCCTGCAGGACTCTCTGGCTAAAAGAATGACATATAGCACAGGAGTCCTGCAGGTGAAGAGGCCCAGACAGTACAGGCAAGAAGTGTGACCGTCTGTCAGAGACATCTTCTGACAGCACGAGTCACACTTCTTAAAGCCTGAGACCCTTTCTTTAGACATGGTGTAAAACACACACACACACACCAGTCCAAGAAATTAAATTAAATATACCAAAAGGTATCACTAACAGACACACACACACACCCTAACGGGGGGGGATGGGATGGGTTTTAGTCTGACTAAAAGTTTTGAGGAGACAGGGAAATTTTCTGTCAGAAAGGAATTAAAATTAAGTTAAAACTAATAATTTAAGGTTTTTTAGTAAAAAGGGGCTAAAATAGTAAAGTAATAATTCACTTACCAGGAGCTGGTAAAAGGAGGACCTCATCAGCGAAGCGGCAAACGAGATCTGGGTACTTACCGCCTTGCATCATGGGATATGGGGCTGCCTCGAGCTGGTAAAAGTGACTCTCGAGCTTAGCAAGTGCCGAGTCGGAGCCGAGGATCGGCTCCGAACCCATCAAGCAAGAATGAAGGCGAGATTGACAACTTAACATTGAGCATATAACGTTTGCAAATAAAATATGAAATGCATACAATATTTGTACACCTCAAGAACATACATGATGAATAAACAGTAAATCAGTTAGGATTCAGTACAATAACTACAGAAGAACAAAGAAAAAGTACAGTTTTGTACCTACCATAAATGTAGATGTCCGAACTGGATAGCATCTACAGTCATAACAAATGGGTTGTCCTGTCGTCAGGCAGCCCTTCGGTCGGCCAGATTCCAAAGTCCGGGTCCGGCTTCGGCTGATGTCGCACTTCACCCGACGTCATCTCTGCTGGTCTTCGGGTATAAAGGCATCAGCCGACGCCATTTTCCTCAGTGTTTCTTGCCCCAGATGCCAATTGCCCTCTTGGATAGCTAAAATTTTGGATAAATGCCAATGTTTCCAAAATAGTAGAAGGCAAACACAAAAAATAAACATGTATGTACATATATACAAACAAATACACCATAAGAGACTCCCCCCCCCCCAGCTAGCTATAAGGAGGGTAAATACCCTAGGAGTACCGCAGAGGGGAAGGAGGGAGGGTAATCCTGACTGCAGATGCTATCCAGTTCGGACATCTACATTTATGGTAGGTACAAAACTGTACTATGTCCTTCATGGATGCATCTGCAGTCATAACAAATGGGTAGAATACCATAGCCAACTAGGGAGGAGGAATAATAATTATGGTGTAGTCAGGATCCCTTGCAGTACAGCAGCGGCAAACCCTGCTCGGGATCTAGAGTATAGAGGTAAATTATAATGCTTGGCAAATGTATGCACGGAGGTCCAAGTAGCCGCCTCAATAATGTCCTTGGTTGCCACTCCTCTTAAGAAAGCTGTGGTAGTGGCTGTAGCCCTTGTAGAATGAGGTCTTATGTTCTGTGGAATTGGTTTTCCATGGTAAGAGTAACAGAATCTTATGCAATTTCCTATCCATTTGGAGATTGTCTGTTTGGAAATTGCTTTTCCTTCCCTTCCTGTTGCATAGGCTACAAAGAGCTGGTCAGTTTTTCTGTTAGCTTTGGTTCTGTCCAGGTAGTAGCGTAAAGTACAGTTTTGTACCTACCATAAATGTAGATGTCCGAACTGGATAGCATCTGCAGTCATAACAACTGGGTTGTCCTGTCGTCAGGCAGCCCTGCAGTCGGCCGGATTCCAAAGTCCGGGTCCGGCTTCGGCTGATGTCGCTCTTCACCCGACGTCATCTCTGCTGGCCTCCGGGTATAAAGGCATCAGCCGACGCCATTTTCTTCAGTGTTTCTTGCCCCAGATGCCAGTTGCCCTTCCTGGAAGGCTAATTTTTGGATAAATGCCAATGTTTCCAAAAGGATAGAAGGCAAACTCAGAAAATAAGCATATATGTACATATATACAAACAAATACACCATAAAAGACTCCCCCCACTAGCTAGCTATTAGGAGGGTAAACACCCTAGGAGTACCACAGAGGGAAGGAGGAGGGTAATCCTGACTGCAGATGCTATCCAGTTCGGACATCTACATTTATGGTAGGTACAAAACTGTACTATGTCCTTCATGGATGCATCTGCAGTCATAACAACTGGGTAGAATACCATAGCCAACTAAGGGAGGAGGAAAAATTTAGATTATGGTGTGGTTAGGATCCCTTGCAGCACAGCAGTGGCAAACCCTGCTCGGGATCTGGAGTACAATGGTAAGTTATAATGCTTGGCAAATGTATGCACGGAGGTCCAAGTAGCCGCCTCAATAATGTCCTTGGTTGCCACACCTCGTAGGAAGGCTGTGGTAGTGGCTGTTGCCCTTGTAGAATGAGGCCTTATGTTCTGTGGAATTGGTTTTCCATGGAAGGAGTAACAGAACCGTATGCAATTTCCTATCCATTTGGAGATTGTCTGTTTGGAAATTGCTTTTCCTTCCCTTCCTGTTGCATAGGCTACAAAAAGCTGGTCAGTTTTTCTGCTACTTTTTGTTCTGTCCAGGTAGTAGCGTAACTGTCTATGGACATCCAAGGAATGCAGCATTCTTTCCCCTCTGTTTTGTGGGTTGGGAAAGAAGGTAGGTAGGTGGATTGCCTGGTTTAAAGACACTCTGGATATCACCTTAGGCATAAACGTAGGATTAGTCCTCATGGACACTCTATCTTGGTGGAAGATTAGGAAGGGCTGTACCGCCATTAAGGCCTGAAGTTCAGAGACCCACCTTGCTGAGGTTATTGCCAGTAGGAAAGCAGTTTTCCACGATAGATGCTGTAGGTCCGCTGTAGCTGCTGGTTCAAAAGGTGAGAGTGTCAATTTTTCTAGCACAAAGTTCAAATCCCAAGCTGGCAATGGTGGTTTCCTTGGAGGTTTTACATTCTTGATTCCTCTGAGGAACTGCCTGAGTAAAGGGTGTGAAAAGACAGGTGGATCAAAGCTGTATTCTGCTGAAATAGCTGATGCATGTATCTTGATGGAGGAATAGGACAGGCCTGTATGTAGAAGCTCTGCCAGATACTCCAGAATGTTAGCCATATCTATAATTGACACATCTTTTCCTCTTTCAGTGCTCCAAATGACAAACCTTTTCCATTTTCCTGCATAGTTCCTTCTTGTTGAAGGTCTGCGGGCTTCAAGGATAATGTCTTTAACCCGTTGGGAAAGTTCTGGGTTAGTTGCTGCTATGTGATGTTCCATGCAGTCAGTTGCAACGTTTTTAGGTTTGGATGTATGATGCTGTAGTTGTTCTGAGTTAACATCAAAGGCATCAGGGGTATTGGCCACATGTTGTCCCGAGACATGCTCCTCAGTAATGGGTACCAGTGTTGTCTTGGCCAGTTTGGAGCTATCAGGGTTATCCTTGGACGTTCCTCCTTGATTTTTAGTAATACCTTGTGTATCAAGGGAAGAGGTGGAAATGCATATGCTGTTAGACCTTTCCAGCTGAAGGAGAGCAAATCCACTTTCCATGCAAGTGGGTGGAATGTCCTTGTGCAGAATTTTTTTTTTGAGTTGGTGATTGAGGGGGGAAGCGAATAGATCTATCTGTGGTCTTCCCCATTTCTTTGAGATGGTCTTGAAGATGTCCGGGTGTAGCATCCATTCGTGGGCATCCGATGAGGTTCTGCTCAATATGTCTGCTAGAGTATTGTCCTTTCCCGGTACAAATATTGCCTGTAACTGGATGTTGTAGCTGAGTGCCAGGTTCCAAAGCTCCAAAGTCATTCTGCATAGGGGGTATGAATGAGTGCCTCCCTGCTTGTTGATGTACCACATGACTGTGGTGTTGTCTGTCCTTATCATCAAATGGCCCTCTTTTAGAAATGGTCTGAAATTTTGGGTTGCCAGTTTTACTGCCAGCATTTCTTTTAGGTTGATGTGCAGGTGGAGTTGATCCTGCGTCCACAATCCTTGTACGCATTTGTCCAGCATGTGAGCCCCCCATCCAAGGTCTGAGGCGTCTGTTGTGATGGTTTGGCTTGCTTGATAGCTGTGAAAGGGTAGGCCCGGGTTTGACTGGCATGCTTGTGCCCACCATAGGAACTCCTGTTTTAGGCATGGGATTAGTGGAATTTCTGCTTCTAGGCTGTGCCTGTGTTGGGACCATAAATTCCTTAGGTACCACTGTAGTTTTCTCATATGTAGTCTGGCATGTGGAACCAAGATTATGCATGATGCCATGTAGCCCAAGGCCTGCAGGACTTTTCTTGCTGTTAACTTGTTCTGTTTTGTTAGAGCCAAGAAGTAAAGAGGGAGTTCTTTTTGTTTTCTGCGGTTAGGAATGCCATTTGTTTTACAGTGTCCAATTCCGCGCCCAGGAATGTCCTTGTTTGGGATGGTATCAGCCTTGACTTTTGTAAATTGACTGTGTATCCCAGTGCTTGTAGCAAGTAAATGACCCTTTGTAAATCTGTTGTCAGCTTGCTTTTGTTGTCCCCTTGTAGCAGGCAGTCGTCCAGGTATGGATAAATTTGGATTCCCTGTAGTCTGCAGTGGGCGATTACTGATACCAGGCATTTTGTGAATACTCTGGGCGCAGTAGATAAGCCAAAGGGCAATGCTGAGAATTGATAATGCTCTGATCCTGCAAGAAATCCGAGGTATCTTCTGCAAATTGGTCGAATGGGGACGTGCAGGTATGCCTCCTTGAGATCTAGAGTTACCAGCCAACACTCCTTGCCCAGCATGGGAAGAAGTTGCTGTAGGGTCAGCATTTTGAATTTTGGGACAATGATGTATGTATTTAATGTGGACAGGTCGAGAATAGGTCTCCAACTTTTTTCCTTTCTTGGAACTAGGAATAGTCTGGAGTAAAATCCTTTGCCTTGTTCTGTTATTGGCACTCTTTCCACAGCTCTCATCTTTGCTAATTGCATTATCTGCTGTAGAGCTTCTGTTTTTTGATTTGGAGGCAGGTTTGGCATTCCTCTTTTGACTGGTAAAGTGTGAAAGTGGAACCGGTAACCTTGGTCTATGGTTTGCAAAATCCACTTGTCTTTTGTGATGTAGTGTCAGTTTTTCGAAAATAAGGTTAATTTTCCGCCTAATGGAGCTGCTATTTGTTCCCTGGTAGGCGGATGTAGAGTTAAGTCACTGTGATTGTGCTGTTGTAGTGGTAGTGGCTGAGTCTGTGCCTCTGTTATTACCTTGCCACTGTCGCCTCTGTAGGCACCTCCTCTGGATTGGTTTCTGCCTCTGGAACGTCTATTCCTGCCCCTTTGGGATCTTGTGGAATCAGGAAAGGACCAATTTTTGGCAGGCCAGTTCCTGCTAAACCTTGGGGGCTGAACCTGCAAGAAATCTTTAACCGTTTGAACAGATTTTGCCTTTTCTTCCATTTTCTTCATTACCTGCTGGGCAGGTGTACCAAACAAACTGGTCTTATCCATAGGAGCATCTAATAACTTAGCTTTAACATGATCCGGTAAGACTTGTTCCTTCAGCCATGCATGTCTTCTTATCACTGTGCCAGTCATGGCTGATCTAAATGAAGCCTCCAGTGCATCATAGCCACATTTTAAGGAATGGTTACTAACCTGTTGTATGTTATTTACCATTTCTAATACATATTTCTTATCTATAGAGTCATCAGAGGATAGTTTTTTAGTTAACTGATCCAGCATAAACTCTTGGTATTGTATCATGTGAAACTGACAGTTTAAAGCTCTAGCTGAGAGAGTAGCTGAGGTATAAACTTTTTTGCCCCATCTGTCTAAAGACCTGGCTTCCCTTTCAGAAGGAATAGGGTTTTTTGCTGTGGTCGAGGCTACTGCCTTAGGCCCTTGGGATATAGTTTCGGGGTCTGCAAGTGGGGCCTTGTAAAGGTGATGATGCATGTCTGGTACCCTGTAAAATCTGTCTGGTTTGGCAGGGGCTGGAGGTAAGGAATCTGGTGCAGAGCAGACATCATTAAAGGCATCGTCCACAACAGACAGGACAGGAGGTATAGCTAAGGGCCTGTGTTGTGGAAGGTGCAGAAAAGTCCTAAGTCTTTTTCTGGAAACAGAGAAATCCTGTTGCTGCCATTGGAATTGTTCTCGCATGGCATGTAAGGTTTCCCCAAAGGAGAATTCTTCTGGTGGAGAAGCAGCTGGAATGGATTCTTCAGCATCTAAGTCTTCATAATTGGAGAAAGGAGCCTCTGGCTGGTCTGTAATATCTGAGTCATCCGCAGAATCATCAGAGGACACAGGCTCGGGGGGCTCTGCCCTAGGTCTCTTCTCTGGGGGCTGAAAGGCCCTGTCTGGGTGAGATTGAGATCCCCTGATTAAGGATATTAAATCTTCTGCCAGAGTAAGCATTTGTGAACTAGAAGTAGGCCTGGTTGAGGCGGGTTTAACAGGCACTGATTTAGTAGACTTGGCTGCTTTAGCCCTGGCAAAGGCCTTAATGGACATGGCTGCAGGAGGCCTAGCAGCACCACGTGCTGGGGTAGAGACATCCAAAGGGATGGTGTCTGATAATTCACTAGAAGCCACTGTAGTAGGTAAAATTTCAGAGGCTGATTCAAGTAAGGTAGCAGGAACCTCAGAAGTAGTCAAAGATTCAGCTGTGCTTTGATCAGTTTTCTCGGTTTCGGCCGAAACCGAGACACTCGCGGTTTGCTTCGCCATGGTTTCGGCCGAAACCGTGGACCGCGAGTGTCGGTCTTTTTCTTTATGCTTAACAATTTGGGTAGTCGGAGGATCCGACGGCATAATGTACGCAAATTCTGAACTGAAAAACTGTTCAGCAAACTCCGACCGACGCCTAAGCGTTCGTCGGTTGAAGGAAGCACAGGCCGAACAGGCTGCTACGTCGTGGTCTGGGCCTAAACAAGGCAAACAATAAGAGTGGAAATCTTTATGAGGTATTTGTTTCCCACAAGTTAAACAGTTATTGACTTTTTCTGACATCGGCTGAGGCAAGAAAGAGTCCCCAACGGGGTACTTAGCTTTTAGAAGTCTTCGAAGTAGTATTCGGTAGTAGAAATCTCTGGATCCGACCGACCGGCACTTGCGAACAGCTTCTGCTTCGGGCGCCACGCGGCAAGAAAGACTGAAGAAAATGGCGTCGGCTGATACCTTTATACCCGGAGGCCAGCAGAGATGACGTCGGGTGAAGAGCGACATCAGCCGAAGCCGGACCCGGACTTTGGAATCCGGCCGACTGCAGGGCTGCCTGACGACAGGACAACCCAGTTGTTATGACTGCAGATGCATCCATGAAGGACATCTGTCTATGTACATCCAAGGTATGCATTATTCTTTCACCTCTGTTTTGTGGATTGGGAAAGAAGGTAGGTAGGTGGATTGCCTGGTTTAAAGACACTCTGGATACCACCTTAGGCATAAATGTAGGATTAGTTCTCATGGACACCCTATCTTGATGGAAGATTAGGAAGGGTTGCACTGCCATTAAGGCCTGTAGTTCCGAAACCCTCCTTGCTGAAGTAATAGCCAGCAGGAAAACAGTTTTCCATGACAGGTGTTGTAGGTCTGCTGTTGCTGCTGGTTCAAACGGAGGGAGTGTCAATTTTTCTAGTACAAAATTCAAGTCCCATGCTGGTAATGGTGGTTTCCTAGGAGGTTTTACATTCTTGATCCCTCTGAGGAACTGCCTGAGTAGAGGATGTGAAAAGACAGGAGGATCAAAGCTGTATTCTGCTGAAATAGCTGATGCATGTATCTTGATGGAGGAATAGGACAGGCCTGCATGTAGAAGCTCTGCCAAGTACTCCAGAATGTTAGCAATATCTATGTTCGACACATCTTTTCCTCTTTCAGTACTCCAAATGACGAACCTTTTCCATTTTCCTGCATAGTTCCTTCTTGTTGAAGGTCTGCGGGCTTCAAGGATAATGTCTTTAACCCTTTGTGAAAGGTCTGCTATATGATGTTCCAGGCAGTCAGTTGCAAGGGCTTTAGGTTTGGATGTATGATGTTGTAGTTGTTCTGAGTTAACATCAGAGGCATCAGGGGTATTGACCACATTTTCTCCCGAGACATGGTCCTCAGTAATGGGTACCAGTGTTGTCTTGGCCAGTTCGGTGCTATCAGAATTATCCTTGGACGTTCCTCTTTGATTTTCAGTAGTACCTTGTGTATTAAGGGAAGAGGTGGGAATGCATATGCTGTCAGGCCTTTCCAGCTGAAGGATAGAGAGTCCACCTTCCATGCAAGTGGGTGGAATGTCCTTGTGCAGAATTTTTTGAGCTGGTGATTTTGTGGGGAAGCGAATAGGTCTATTTGTGGCATTCCCCATTTCTTTGTGATGGTCTTGAAGATGTCGGTGTAGCATCCATTCGTGAGCATCCGAGGTGGTTCTGCTTAAAATGTCTGCTAGGGTGTTTCTTTTCCGGTACAAATATTGCCTGTAACTGGATGTTGTAGCTTAGAGCCAGATTCCAAAGGTCCAAAGTCATCCTGCATAGGGGTAAGAATGAGTGCCTCCTGCTTGTTGATGTACCACATGACTGTGGTGTTGTCTGTCCTTATCATCAAATGGCCTTCTTTGAGGAATGGTCTGAATTTTAGGATTGCCAGTTTTACTGCCAGCATTTCTTTTTGGTTTATGTGCAGGTGCAGCTGGTCCTGAGTCCACAGTCCTTATGCATTTGTCCATCATGTGTGCCCCTCATCCTAGGTCTGAGGCATCCGTTGTGATGGTTTGGTTTGCTCGAAAGTTGTGGAAGGGTAAGCCTGGGTTTGACTGGCATGCCCGAGCCCACCATAGGAACTCCTGTTTTAAGCATGGGATTAGTGGTATTTCTGTTTCTAAGCTGTGTCTGTGTTGAGACCATAAATTCTTTAGGTACCACTGTAACTTTCTCATATGCAGTCTGGCATGTGGGACCAAGATTATGCATGATGCCATGTAGCCCAAGGCCTGCAGAACTTTTCTCGCTGTTAGTTTGTTCTGCTTTGTTAATGCCAAGAAGTAAAGAGGGAGTTTTTTGTTTTTCTGCAGTTAGGAATGCCATCTGTTTTACTGTGTCCAATTCCGCGCCCAAGAAAGTTCTTGTCTGGGATGGAGTCAGCCTTGACTTTTGAAAATTGACTGTGTATCCCAGGGCTTGAAGCAAGTAAATGACCCTTTGTAAATCTGTTGTCAGCTTGCTTTTGTTGTCCGCTTGTAACAGGCAGTCGTCCAGGTATGGATAAATTTGGATTCCCTGTACTCTGCAGTGAGCGATTACTGATGCCAGGCATTTTGTGAATACTCTGGGCGCAGTAGATAAGCCAAAGGGCAATGCTGAGAATTGATAATGCTCTGATCCTGCAAGAAATCTGAGGTATCTTCTGCAATTTGGTCGAATGGGGACGTGCAGGTATGCCTCCTTGAGATCTAGAGTTACCAGCCAACACTCCTTGCCCAGCATGGGAAGAAGTTGCTGTAGGGTCAGCATTTTGAATTTTGGGACAATGATGTATGTGTTTAAGATGGACAGGTCGAGAATAGGCCTCCAGTTTTTCTCTTTTCTTGGTACTAGGAAGAGTCTGGAGTAGAATCCTTTGCCCTGTTCTGTTATTGGTACCCTTTCCACAGCTCTCATCTTTATTAATTCCGCTATCTGATGCAGGGCTTCTATTCTTTGATTTGGGGGCAGGTTTGGCATTCCTCTTTTTACTGGTAAAGTGTGGAAGTGGAACCGGTAGCCTTGGTCTATGGTTTGTAAAATCCACTTGTCTTTTGTAATATAGTGCCAATTTTTGGAGAATAAGGCTAACTTTCCGCCTAATGGTGCTGCTATTTGCTCCCTGGTAGGCGGAGTCAGATTCAAGTCACTGTGATTGTCCTGTTGCAGTGGCAGTGGTTGTGTCTGTGCCTCGGTTATTGCCTTGCCACTGTCGCCCTCTGTAGGCACCTCTTCTGGATTGATTTCTGCCCTCGAGCGTCTGTTCCTGCCCCTTTGTGACCTTGTGGAGTCAGGAAAGGACCAATTTTTGGCAGGCCAGTTCCTGCTAAACCTTGGGGGCTGAATCTGTAGGAAATCTTTGACTGTTTGTACAGATTTTGCCTTCTCTTCCATTTTCTTCATTACCTGCTGGGCAGGTTCCCCAAATAGACTGGCCTTATCCATAGGAGCATCCAATAGCTTAGCTTTAACATGATCCGGCAAGACCTGTTCTTTCAACCATGCATGCCTTCTTATAACTGTGCCAGTCATGGCTGATCTAAATGAAGCCTCCAGTGCATTATAGCCACATTTTAAAGAATGGTTACTAACCTGTTGGATGTTATTCACCATTTCTAATACATATTTCTTATCTAAAGATTCATCAGAGGACAGCTTTTTAATTAACTGATCAAGCATAAACTCTTGGTATTGGATCATGTGAAACTGACAGTTTAAAGCTCTAGCTGAGAGAGTAGCAGAGGTGTAGACTTTTTTCCCCCATCTCTCTAATGACCTGGATTCCCTTTCAGAGGGAATAGGGATTTTTTTGCTGTGGTCAAAGCTACTGTCTTAGGCCCCTGGGATATAGTTTCTGGGTCTGCAAGTGGGGCCTTGTATAGGTGGTGATGAGCATCTGGCACCCTGTAAAATCTATCTGGTTTGGCAGGGGCTGGAGGTAAAGAATCAGGTGCAGTGCAGACATCATTAAATGCATCGTCCACAACAGATAGGACAGGAGGTATAGCTAAGGGCCTATGTTGTGGTAAGTGCAGAAAGGTCCTAAGCCTTTTTCTTGAGTCTGAGAAATCTTGTCCCTGCCATTGGAATTGTTCTCTCATGGCATGTAAGGTTTCCCCAAAGGAGAATTCCTCTGGTGGAGAGGCAGCTGGAATGGATTCTTCAGCATCTGAATCTTCATAGTTGGAGAAAGGAGCCTCTGGCTGGTCTGTAATGTCTGAGTCATCCGCAGAATCATCAGAGGACACAGGCTCGGGGGGCTCTGCTCTAGGTCTCTTTTCTGGGGGCTGAGAGGCCCTGTCTGGGTGAGATTGGGATCCCCTAATTAAGGATATTAAATCTTCTGCCAGAGTAAGCATTTGTGAACTAGAAGTGGGCCTGAGAGAGGGTGGTTTAATAGGCACTGATTTAGCTGATTTGGCTGCTTTAGCCCTGGCAAAGGCCTTAATAGACATGGCTGCAGGAGGCCTTGCAGCACCACGTGCTGGAGTAGAGATATCCAAGGGGATGGTGTCTGATAGATCAGTAGGATCCACAGTTGTAGGCAAAATTTCTGAGGCTAGTTCAGGTAAGGTAGCAGGGGCCTCAGTAGTAGTCATGGATTCGGCTGCAGATTGACCAGTTTTCTCGGTTTCGGCCGAAACCGAGACACTCGCGGCTTGCTTAACCATGGTTTCGGCCGAAACCGCGGACCGCGAGTGTCGGTCTTTTTCTTTGCGTTTTTTAACAATTTGGGTAGTCGGAGGATCCGACAGCATAATGTATGCAAAATCTGAGCCGAAAAACTGTTCAGCAAACTCCGACCGATGCCTAAGCGTTCGTCGGTTGAAGGAAGCACAGGCCGAACAGTCTGCTACGCCGTGGTCTGGGCCTAAGCAAGGCAAACAGTAAGAGTGGAAATCTTTATGAGGTATTTGTTTCCCACAAGTTAAACAGTTATTGACTTTTTCTGACATCGGCTGAGGCAAGAAAGAGTCCCCAACGGGGTACTTAGCTTTTAGAAGTCTTCAAGTAGTATTCGGTAGTAGTAATCTCTGGATCTGACCGACCGGCACTTGCGAACAGCTTCTGCTTCGGCGCCACGCGCAGAAAGACTGAGGAAAATGGTGTCGGCTGATGCCTTTATACCGAAGACCAGCAGAGATGACGCCGGTGAAGTGCGACATCAGCGGCGGACCCGGACTTTGGAATCCGCCGCGAAGGGCTGCCTGACGACAGGACAACCCATTTGTTATGACTGCAGATGCATCCATGAAGGACATCTATACATCTAGAAAACAAAATTTTGAAAAGCCCTCACAAGCATAAAAAAACACTTTCCTAAAGCTTGAGTGCAGAGCCCTTAGAAAAGTACAGTTTTGTACCCACCATAAATGTAGATGTCCGAGAGGAATGCATCTGCAGTCCTAACAAATGGGTTGTCCTGCCTCAGGCAGCTCTTCGGTCGGCCCGATTCCAAAGTCTGGGTCTGGCCTCGGCTGATGTCGCACTTCACCCGACGTCACTGCTACTGTCGATTGGGTATAAAGGCATCAGCAGACGCCATTTTCCTCAGTGCTTCTTGCCCCAGATGCCAGGTGCCCTCTAGGAAGGCTAAATTTGGATAAATGCAAATGATTCCAAATAGTAGAGAGCAAACAACAAATAAACATGTATGTACATATATACAAACAAATACACCATAATAGATTCCCCCAGCTAGCTACAAGATGGGCAAATACCCTAGGAGTACCACAGAGGGGAAGGAGGGCGGGTAATCCTGACTGCAGATGCATTCCTCTCGGACATCTACATTTATGGTAGATACAAAACTGTACTATGTCATTCAAGGATGCATCTGCAGTCCTAACAAATGGGTAGAATACCATAGCCAAACTGGGGGAGGAGGCACTAAGAAGATTATGGTGTTGTTAAGATCCCTTGCAAAACAGCAGTGGCAAAACCTGCTCGGGATCTGGAGTATAAAGGCAGATTATAATGCTTGGCAAATGTATGCACGGAGCTCCAAGTAACAGCCTCTAAAATGTCTTTGGTAGCCACTCCTCGTAAGAAAGCTGTAGTAGTGGCTGTAGCCCTTGTGGAGTGAGGCCTGATGTTTTCTGGAGTTGTCTTCCCATGAAAGGAGTAACAAAATCTAATGCAATTTCCTATCCATTTTGAGATTGTCTGTTTTGAAATTGCTTTTCCTTCCATTCCTGCTGCATATGCTACCAGAAGCTGGTCAGTTTTTCTGTTGCTCTTGGTTCTGTCCAGGTAGTAGCGCAATTGTCTGTGTACATCCAAGGTGTGCAGTAGTCTTTCCCCCCTGTTCTGTGGGTTGGGGAAGAATGTTGGTAGGTGGATAGCTTGGTTCAATGATACCCTGGAGACCACCTTTGGCATAAAGGTAGGGTTAGTTCTCAAGGACACTGTCCTGATGGAAGATAAGGAAGGGCTGTACTGCCATTAATGCCCGTAATTCAGAAACCCTTCTTGCTGAAGTGATTGCAAGCAGGAAAGCAGTTTTCCAAGATAAGAACTGTAATTCTGCTGTTCCTGCTGGTTCAAAAGGGGGAAGAGTTAACTTTTCCAGCACAAAGTTCAGGTCCCATGTAGGCAGAGGTGGCTTCCTTGGAGGCTTTACATTTTTAATTCCTCTCAGAAACTGCCTGAGTAGAGGATGAGAGAAGACTGGAGGATCCATGTTGTATTCTGCTGAAATTGCTGATGCATGAATCTTGATGGAGGAGTAAGACAGGCCATTGTGGAAAAGTTCTGCTAAATATTCCAGGATGTTAGCTATGTTTGCCAATGATACATTTTCTCCTTTTGCTGTACTCCAAATGAGGTATCTTTTCCATTTTGCTGAATAAGTCTTCCTTGTGGAGGGTCTGCGAGCCTCCAGGATAATGTCTTTTACCCTCTGAGATAGAGCTGGGTTATTTTGTCTCATGTAAGATTCCAAGCAGCTAGCTGCAGTGTTTTCAAGTTTGGATGCAGGATCTTGAAGTTGTTCTGTGTTAGCAGCAGAGGAACTAGAGGTAGAGGCCATGCGTGTGCCCGAGACATACTTCTCAGAAGCGGGTACCAATGCTGCCTCGGCCAGTCTGGAGCTATCAGTATGATCCTTGGGTGCTCTTCTTTGATTTTCAGTAGCACTTTGTGCATCAAAGGTAGAGGTGGGAATGCATATGCTGTTAGGTTTTCCCAACTGAAGGATAGGGAGTCCACCTTCCAAGCAAGTGGGTGGTATGTCCTTGTGCAGAATTTTCTCAATTGGTGGTTATGTGGGGATGCGAACAGGTCTATTTCTGGTAGCCCCCATTTCTCTGTAATGGTTTTGAAGATGTCCGGATGCAGCATCCATTCGTGGGCATCTGTGGTAGTTCTGCTTAATGTGCCTGCTAATATATTTTCTTTTCCTGGCAGAAATAAGGCCTGGAGCTGAATGTTGAGGTTCAGGGCCACATTCCACAGGTCCATTGCCATCCGGCATAGAGGATATGAATGTGTGCCTCCCTGCTTGTTGATATACCACATAACTGTGGTGTTGTCCGTCCTTATCAGCAAATGACCCTGTTGAAGAAACAGTCTGAATGTCTGAATTGCCTGTTTCACCGCCAGCATCTCTTTTTGATTTATGTGTAGGTTCAGTTGATCCTGTGTCCATAGGCCTTGTATACACTTGTCTGCCATGTGTGCCCCCCAACCGAGGTCCGAGGCGTCCGTGGTGATAGTCTGGCTTGGGTGAGGGCTGTGGAAAGGCAGTCCTTTGTTCAATTGACAGGCCTGAGCCCACCACAGGAATTCTTGCTTCAGGCATGGAATTATTGGAATTTGGGTTTCTAGGCTGTGCTTGTGCTGAGACCATAAATTCCTTAGGTACCATTGCAACTTCCTCATGTGTAGTCTGGCATGTGGGATCAATATTATGCAGGATGCCATGTAACCCAGGGCTTGCAGGATTTTCCTTGCTGTAAGCTGGTTCTGCGTTGTTAATGCCTTGAAATAGAGTGGTAGTTGCTTTTGCTTTTCTGCTGTGAGAAATGCCATTTGTTTTGATGTGTCCAGATCTGCACCCAAGAATGTAATCCTTTGGGATGGTACCAGCCTTGACTTTTTTATGTTGACTGTGTATCCCAAGGCCTGCAGTAGGTGAATAACTTTTTCCAAATCTTTTGTTAATTTGAACTTGTTGTCCACTTGTAGCAGGCAATCGTCCAGGTATGGATAAATTTGAATTCCCTGAAGCCTGCAATGAGCAATTACTGATGCCAGGCATTTCGTGAAATCTCTGGGCGCAGTAGATAAGCCAAAGGGCAATGCTGAGAATTGATAATGCTCTGATCCTGCAAGAAATCTGAGGTATCTTCTGCAATCTGGTCTAATAGGGACGTGCAGGTATGCCTCCTTGAGATCTAGAGTCACCAGCCAAGCCTCCTTGCCCAGCATGGGAAGAAGGTGCTGTAGGGTCAGCATTTTGAATTTTGGAACAATGAGATATGTGTTGAGAGCGGACAGGTCGAGAATAGGCCTCCATTGGTTTTCTTTTCTTGGTACCAGGAAAAGTCTGGAATAAAATCCTTGTCCTTGTTCCATAGCCGGTACCTTTTCTATAGCTCTCATCCTTAGTAAGTGGTTGATTTGTCCTAGAGCGTTTGTCTTTTGGTTTGGTGGAAGGTTTGGCATTCCTCTCTTCCTTGGTAGAGTATGGAAGTGAAACCTGTAGCCTTTGTCTATTGTCTGTAAAATCCATTTGTCTCCTGTAATGTAATGCCAGTTTACTGAGAATAAGGCTAGCTTTCCGCCTAAGGGTGCTTCCAGTCGTTCCCTGGTAGGCGGTATCAGAGCCAAGTCACTGTGACTGTCCTGTGGAAGTGGTAGTAGCTGGATCTGCGGCAGTACTTCTCTGGTTGTTAGGCTGCCACTGACGTCCCCTGTAGGCACCTCTGGATTGACCTCTTCCTCATGAGCGCCTATTTCTGCCTCTCTGTGCTCTGGTGTCTGGAAAGGACCAATTCTTCGAAGGCCAATTTCTACTAAACCTAGGAGGCTAGACCTGTAAGAAGTCCTTGACTGTTTGGACAGATTTTGCTTTTTCCTCCACCTTCTTTAACACTTGCTGTGCAGGGGAGCCAAACAAACTGAGTTTCTCCATGGGAGCATCTAGGAGCTTTGACTTTACATGGTCTGGTAAGGATTGCTCTTTTAACCATGCATGCCTTCTGATCACTGTACCAGTCATAGCTGATCTAAAGGAAGCCTCCAGTGCATCATAGCCGCATTTTAAGGAATGATTACTGACCTGTTGAGTGTTATGTACCAAATCCTGAAGGGACTTACGGTCTATAGGTTCAGGAGAGGATAGTTTTTTATTTAACTGATCTAACAAAAATTCCTGATACTGAATCATATGGAATTGACAGTTTAAAGCCCTAGCCAAAAGAGTAGCAGAAGTATAAACTTTTTTACCCCATCTCTCTAATGCTCTAGATTCTCTTTCAGAGGGGAGGGGGTTTTTGGCAGTTGCTACAGCTTTGGGGCCTTGCAAAATAGTTTCAGGATCTGCAATAGGAGCCTTATACAGGTGATAATGTGTGTCCGGGACCCTGTAGTATCTGTTGGGCTTAGCAGGGGCCGGAGGTAGAGAGTCAGGGGCAGTACAAGCATCATTGAATGCATAGTACTGGAGGAATGGCTAAAGGCCTATGCTGTGGCAAATGCAAAAAGGTCCTGAGCCGTTTCCTAGAATCTGAAAAATCCTGGCCCTGCCACTGAAATTGTTCCCTCATAGCATGCAAGGTTTCCCCAAACGAAAATTCCTCAGGAGGAGAGGCAGAAGGAATGTAGTCTTCTGCGTCAGAATCCTCATATGGAGAGTAAGGGCTTTCTGGAGGATTTGAATTTTCTGAATCATCAGAAGAATAATCCATAGAAACTGGTTCAGGGGGCTCTGCTCTAGGCCTCTTCTCTGGAGGGGGATGAGAGGCCCTGTCAGGGTGAGGTTGGGATCCCCTGATCAAAGAAATGAGATCCTCTGCCAGGCTAAGCATTTGGGAACTAGAGCTAGGCCTGTGTGAGGGGGTTTTAGCAGGCAAGGCCTTAGAAGATTTAGCTGCTTTAGCCCTAGAGAAAGCCTTGATAGACATGGATGCAGGGGGCCTAGCAGCTCCACGTGCAGGAGTAGATACATCTAGGGGAATAGTATCTGATAATTCCTGAGAAACTGTAAGAGCAGGAGGAATTTCAGTAGCAGATTCAGCCATGCTGGAAGAGGCCTCGGTAGTAGGAGGCATGCTTTCGGCCGAAGGAAGAACCGCAGAGTCTGTTTCAGCCGAAACAGAGACACTCGCGGTGTCGGTCCTTTTCCTTATGCTTTTTAGCTAAATGTGAAGTCGGAGTCTCCGACGGCATGATATAAGCAAAAGCGGAGCCGAAAAACTCCTCTGCAAACTCCGACCGACGTCTAAGCGTTCGTCGGTTGAAGGAAGCACAGGCTAAACAAGCTGCTACGTCGTGGTCTGGGCCTAAACAAGGTAGGCAGTAAGAGTGGAAGTCTTTATGAGGTATTTGTTTCCCACAAGTTAAACAGTTATTCACTTTTTCTGACATCGGCTGAGGCAAGAAAGAGTCCCCAACGGGGTACTTAGCTTTTTAGAAGTCTTCGGTAGTAGTAATCTCTGGATCTGACCGACCGGCACTTGCGAACAGCTTCTGCTTGGCCACGCCGCAAGAAAGACTGAGGAAAATGGCGTCGGCTGATGCCTTTATACCCGAAGAACTGCAGCTATGACGTCGGGTGAAGTGCGACACCAGCCGAGGCCAGACCCAGACTTTGGAATCCGGCCGACCGAAGGGCTGCCTGAGGCCAGGACAACCCATTTGTTAGGACTGAAGATGCATCCTTGAAGGACATCATGCAGCCGACGCCATTTTAATCAGTTTTTCTTGTCCCAGATGTCAGGTGCCCCCCAAATGGGGAGCAAAAATATATAAATAAATAGTAAATATATATAAATGCACTTTAGAAACATAAAATTAAACTTCAACTAAAAGCAAATACACCACAAAGGCTTCTGAGCATAGTGAAGGAAAGAAAAGGTATAGACTGGGGGATGGCGGGTGGGTAACCCAGACTGCAACAGTGAATGCACTCGAATATCTACATTTATGGTAAGTGTACACAACTGTACTACGTTCTTCGTGTTTCACTATTGCAATCATTACATTTGGGTAGAATCCCAAAGCTATGGATGGGAGGATGGAGCTAAACAACATTAGGAGCAGCTAAAAGGCCCTACAAGACTGCAGTGGCAAAGCCTGCCCTGGATTTAGAGGAGAGAGGCAACTGGTTATGCTTTGTGAATGTATGAACAGAGCTCCAAGTAGCAGCTTCTAGAATGTCTTTGGTAGGGACCCCTCTGAGAAAAGCTGCTGAAGTGGAGGCAGCCCTGGTGGAATGGGACCTGATCCCTTTTGGCACAGGTTTACCATGGTGCAAATAGCAGAAATGAATGCAGTGGCTTATCCATTTAGAAATAGTCAGCTTTGATATAGCCTTCCCCTCTGATCCTGCAGCAAATGCTACCAAGTAGTTGCTCAGACTTTCTTAGAGAGATTTTGTCCTGTTCAAGCAGAATCTTAGTTGTCTGTGTACATCCAATGAATGCAGAATCTGCTCACCCTTGTTCTGTGGATTTGGGAAAAAAAGTTGGCAGGTGAATGGTTTGGTTAAGAACCACACTGGATACCACCTTAGGCATAAAGGAAGGTATAATGAATTGCTTCACTGCCATGAGGGCCTGTAGTTCTGAAACCCTTCTAACTGAAGTGACTGCCAAAAGGAAAGCGGTCTTCCAAGAACGAAATTTTATATCCGCAGTAGCTGCTGGTTCAAAAGGAAGTAGGGTGAGCTTTTCCAGCACTAAACTGAGTTCCCATGCGGGAGTTGGCACTCTCCTGGGAGGCCTTACATTTCTGGCCCCTCTGAGATACTGTTTTAGCAGTGGATGAGAAAAGAGAGGAGGCTCTGTGTTGTAATGAGCTGAGATGGCAGAAGCATGGATTTTTATTGAAGAAAAAGATAGGCCCTTGTCAAGCAACTCAGTTAAGTATTGTAAAATCTGAGGAATATTGGGCTTTGCTGTGTCTGTTCCCTGTGCTTGGTTGCAAGCGCAGAATCTCTTCCATTTATCAGCATAAGATTTTCTAGTGCTAGGCCTTCTGGCTTGCAAAATGACATCCCTCACAGGTTTACTGAGAGATGTGGTTTGAAAAATTAGTTGATTAGCCATGCTGCAAGATTCAGAGTTTGGAGCAGAGTGTGCAGAATTTGATAGCTCTGCTGAGACAGTAGGCGATGTGTCTGAGGCAAGTACCACGGAGGAAGGTGTGACATATTCCTTAGAAGCGGATACCAGTGTTGGCGAGGCCAGTCTGGAGCAATTAAAATAATTTTTGTTTTTTCCTGTCTGACTTTTAGTAAGACCTTGGACAATAGAGGCAGAGGGAGAAAGGCACAGACTGAGCTGAAGGATAGAGCATCCACTTTCCATGCTTTTTTGTGATGAATTCTCGTGCAGAATTTGTCCAACTGATAGTTTTGGGGAGAGGCAAATAGATCTATGTCTGGGCTTCCCCATTTCTGTGTCAACATGTGGAAGATTTGTGGAACCAGTTTCCATTCGTGAGGGTCCACAAGATTGCTGCTTAGGTCATCTACCAGAGTATTTTGCTTTCCTGGTAGGAATTGAGCTTGAAGATGTATAAAGTCAAGGCTGTGTTCCACAGGGCCATGGCTAGTCTGCAGAGGGGGTAGGAATGAGTACCTCCCTGCTTGTTTATGTACCACATAACTGTGGTGTTGTCCGTCTTTATTGGTAGTTGTCCTGGATGAAGTAAGTCCTTGAGGGCTGTCAGAGCATTCTGAACAGCTAGCATTTCTTTCTGGTTGAAATGCAGATGCATTTGGTTCGGGCTCCATTTGCCCTGAATGCATCTCCCTGCCAGGTGGGCCCCCTACAAGCATAGTCTGATGTGTCTGTAGTTAGGGTTTGGGTGGCAGGGGGCAGAGTGAATGACAGTCCCTTGTTTTGGTGACATGTCGCTGCCCACCAAAGAAACTCTTGTCGTAGGCAGGGAATGAGAGGGATCATGGTTTCCAGGCTGTGACCATGTTTACTCCATAAACTGTTTAGGTACCATTGAAGTTTCCTCATATGCAGTCTCGCATATGGAATTAGTAGAATGCAGGATGCCATGAACCCCAAAGCCTGCAGAATTTGTCTTGCAGATAACTGGGTTTCTGTTGCAATTTGTTTGAAGAATGTTGTCAATTATAGTTGTTTGTCTGGCGTGAGGTAAGCCATCTGGCCAGTTGTATTCAAGTTTGCACCCAGGAATGTAATCATCTGAGAGGGTACCAGTTGTGATTTCTTTTCGTTTATGGTGTACCCTAGTCATGCCAGGAGCCTTTTTACAAACACCAGATGTTGAAGAAGTGTCTCCTTGTCCTCTGCCTGAATGAGACAATCATCCCAATAAGGATAAATTTGAATGTTTCTTGGTCTGCAGATTGCAATTACTGGTGCCAGGCACTTTGTAAAGACTCTGGCCGCAGCACATAGGCCAAAGGGCAGTGCAGAGAATTGGTAATGCAAAAAGCCTGCTTTGAAGAGGCGGTATCTTCTGCAAGATTCCCTTATTGGGATATGCAGGTATGCCTCTTTTAAGCCTAGAGTTACTAACCAAGCATTCTTGCCTAGCACAGGCAGTAGCTGTTGTAAAGTCAGCATTTTGAATTTTGGAAAGTCCAAGAACGTGTTCAGAATCGATAAGTCCAGTATCGGACGCCATGAATTGTCTTTTCTGGGTACCAGGAAAAGTCTTGAATAAAATCCTTGTCCTTTTCTGATACCGGTTGAATAGCCCCCATATCCATGAGGGACATGACTTGTTTCTGGGCCTCTGCCCACTGGCTTTGTAGCAGATCCGGCCATCCATTTGGAATTGGCAAAGTATGGAAATTAAATCTGTACCCCTGGGATACTATGTTTAATACCCACTTGTCCTGGGTAATTAACTGCCAATTTTGAGCATGAAGTGCTAGTTTTTCCCCCAAGGGGGCTGCCAAAAGATAAGTGCTTGGAGATGGTAGAGGAAAGTCATTGAGACTGCTTACTGTAGGGTTGTGCTTTGTTACCTCTAGATTTGGAGGTGGAGGCACCCCATTGCTTTGACCTGTAGGATCCTTGTGAATGATACCTGGAGCCTTTTGAGTGCCTGGGTTTGCCCCGAGTGGCTCTGTTGGACACAGGAAAGGACCAATTTTTAGTAGGCCAGTGCCTACTGAACCTGGGTGGCTGCACTTGCAAAAAATCTTTTACAGTTTGTATAGATTTAGCTTTGTCTTCCATTTTCTTTAAAACCTCTTCTGCCTTATTACCAGAGTATCATGCTGTAAAGGGGCATCCAACAATTTAGCTTTAACATGATCAGGCAGATTTTGCTCCTTGAGCCAGGCATGCCTTCTTATCACAGATCCAGTAACGGCGGCCCTACAAGAGGCCTCCAAGGAATCAAAACCACATTGCAAATTATGCTTTCCAAACTGTTCTGCTGCATGCAATAAATCCTGTAACTCTTTATTTTCCCACACAATCAGAAATCAACATCATTTTCTGTTTCAGTAAGCCCAGACAGTTTAATGCCCTGATTGCCAAGGTTGCAGACATATACACCTTCTTACCCCATCTATCCAGTGCCCTGGAATCTCTATCAGAAGGGGTAGGATTCTTGGCTGTAGAAGCCTTAACACCCTTGGGACCCTGAGAAATAGTCTCAGGTTCAGGAGCAGGATTTTTGAAAAGAAATTTGTGGGAGTCAGGAACCCTGTAATACCTGTCTGGCTTACTAGGAGCCGGAGGTAAGGAATCAGGAGCCATGCTTGATTCAGAGAACACATCATCCACAATGTCTAATACAGGAGGTATTGCCAAAGGCCAATGCTGAGGTAGGAGGAGGAAATCCCTAAGCCTCTTTTTTGATTCAGAAAAGTCCTGACTCTCCCAATGAAAATATTCCCTTAAAGTATGCAAAGTCTCTCCAAAAGAGTAATCCTCAGGAGGAGATGCAGATGGGATGGATTACTCTGCATCAGAATCCTCATAGGGTGGAACTGAAAACTCCTGGTCAGAAGAGGAATCAGAAGAAATGGAAACCTGATCTGAAGATTCGTAATCAGTGCCTTGCCTAGGCCTCTTAGCAAGGGGGGGGGGGCGGAGGTTGGGAAAGTACAGTTGTTTACACTTACCATAAATGTTGATGTTCGAGTGTATTCACTGTTGCAGTCATTACATTTGGGTAATCTTGCTGGCAGGTTGCCCTCAGCCGGCCTGAATTCCAAAGTCTTGGGTCCTGCGTTGGCTGCTGTCGCCCCTTCCCCGACGTCAGGTCGTCAGGGGTATAAAAGAAGTAGCAGACGCCATTCTCTTCAGTTTTTCTTGCCCCAGATGTCAGGTGCCCCATAAAAGGGTAGCCAAACTTTATATACATATATATACACACACACATATATATATATATATATATATATATATATACATATATATATATATATATATGTATATACATATATATCAATAAATGCACCAATATAAATTTTACCTTCATCTATAAGCAAATACACCACATAGGTTGTATAAATCAGAGAAGGAAAGAGAAGATCCATAGAAAAAAGGGGGATGGTGGGTGGGTAACAGTACAGTTTTGTACCTACCATAAACGTAGATGTTCGAGTGCTCATACAGCTGCAGTCATTACGATGGGTTATCCTGCCGTCAGGCGGGTCCTCGGTCGGCCGAATTCCAAAGTCTAGGTCCGGCGTCAGTTGTCGTCGCTTCTTCCCTGACGTCAGTGCGGCAGGGGTATAAAAGAGGCAGCAGACGCCATTTTCTTCAGTTTTTCTTGCCCCAGATGTCAGGTGCCCCCAGAAGGAAGGCAAAACATAATGTTATGCAAATATGCAATATAGAAAAATCAAAAAACAGTAGTTGCAAGCAAATACACCATAAAAGAATACCCCAAATAGGTTGTATGATAAGGTGTTTGTCATAAGGCCTGTCCCTAAGAGGGGACGGAGGGGGGGCAACCTGGACTGCAGCTGTATGAGCACTCGAACATCTACATTTATGGTAGGTACAAAACTGTACAATGTTCATCGTGCATACAGCTGCAGTCATTACAGATGGGAAGAATCCCAAAGCTAAGTAAGGGTGGTAGGCACTAAGTGGAACTAGGAGGAGCGAGGATGCCCTGCAAGACTGCTGTGGAAAAACCCGCTCTAGATTTAGAGTATAGTGGAAGGTGATAGTGCTTGGAGAAAGTGCGCACTGAACTCCAAGTGGCTGCTTCCAAAATGTCCTTGGTAGGGACCCCCCTGAGGAAAGCTGTGGCCCTGGTGGAATGGGATCTGATGCATGTAGGCACAGTTTTTCCATGAAATGAGTAACAAAAGCGTATGCAGTGGGCTATCCATTTTGAAATTGTCTGTTTGGAAATAGCCTTTCCTTGAGCACCTGTAGCATAGGACACAGAGTTGCTCAGATTTCCTGAATGGCTTTGTTCTGTCCAAATAATAACGAAGTTGTCTGTGAATGTCCAAGGAATGTAGTAGTCTTTCCCCTTTGTTTTGTGGATTTGGATAAAAGGTAGGTAAGTGGATAGTCTGATTCAAAGCTACACTGGATACTACCTTTGGCATAAAGGTAGGGTTGGTTCGTAAGGAAACTCTGTCCTGATGGAAAATGATGAATGGTTGCACAGCCATGAGGGCCTGTAGCTCCGAAACCCTGCGTGCTGAGGTGATAGCCAGAAGAAAGGCTGTTTTCCATGACAAGTATTGTAGTTCTGTTGAAGAAACTGGCTCAAAGGGGGGAAGGGTCAGCTTTTCCAATACGAAGTTGAGGTCTCAAGCAGGGACTGGTGGTTTCCTTGGGGGTTTTATATTTTTTGCCCCTCTGAGGAACTGTCTTAAGAGAGGATGTGAGAATAAAGGAGGATCAGTGTTGTATTGTGCAGAAATGGCTGAAGCGTGGATCTTGATGGAGGAGAAGGAAAGTCCACTGTTTAACATCTCAGCTAGGTACTGTAAAATTTGAGGTATATTTATTACCCAAGGATTCTGGCCCTTTTCTTGATTCCAGGCACAAAATCGTTTCCATCTGGCGGAGTAGGCTTTTCTAGTAGAAGGTCTTCTGGCCTCCAAGATGACATCCTGCACCTCCTTGGAGAGGAGAGTCTGTTGGGAAATGAAGGAATTCTCCATGCAGCTAGATTTAGGGTTTTGAGCTGGCTGTGAAGGGTTTTGTAGTTGTGCTGGGACAACAGAAGAGGGACTAGAGGTAGGATCCATGGTGGGGAATGTGTCAGGCTCTTCAGGAGCGGATACCAGTGTTGTCTTGGCCAGTCTGGAGCAATGAGAATCATTTGCGGCCTCTCTGCTCTGGCTTTTAATAGAACTTTGGTCAGTAGAGGAAGAGGCGGGAAGGCATAAACTGTCAATGTTGTCCAATTGAAAGAGAGTGCGTCCACTTTCCAAGCCTGTGGATGATAGGTCCTTGAACAAAATTTTTTTCAACTGGTAATTTCTGTAGGTAGCAAATAGATCTATGTCTGGCTGGCCCCATGCCTGAGTTATCTTTGAGAAAACTTGAGGATGCAACTTCCATTCGTGTGGATCTGTCATATTTCTGCTTAGGTTGTCTGCCAGTGTGTTTTCCTTCCCTGGCAGGAATCGTGCCTGTAGTTGAATTTGCAATTCCAGTGCTGTGTTCCATAGGGTCATGGCTTGCCTGCACAGGGGGTATGAATGAGTTCCCCCCTGTTTGTTTATGTACCACATCACTGTGGTGTTGTCTGTCTTTATCAATAACTGGCCTGGATGCCGTAGGTCTTTGAAGGTCGTAAGAGCATTTTGCACGGCTAGCATCTCCTTTTGGTTGATGTGTAGGTGCTTCTCTTTTTGGGACCATTTTCTCTGAATGCACTGATCTGCCATGTGTGCTCCCCAGGCGTAGTCTGAGGCGTCTGTTGTGATGATTTGAGTTGCTTGAGGTACACAGAAAGGGAGACCTGTGTTTCTTTGGCATGCTTGAGCCCACCACAAAAATTCCTTTTGAAGGCATGGAATGAGAGGTATAATTGTTTCCAAGCTGTGGCTATGTTGAGACCATAAGTTTTTTAGGTACCATTGAAGTTTCCTCATATGCAGCTTTGCACATGGGATTAGAAGGATGCAAGATGCCATGAATCCCAGAGCCTGCAGGACTTTCCTTGCAGTTAGCTTAGTGAAAGTTGCCATTTTGCTGAAGTATTGAGACAGTTGCCCTTGTTTGTCTGGCGTGAGGTAGGCCATCTGGGTGGTTGTATTCAAGCTGGCACCCAGGAAAATTATCTGTTGAGAAGGTATTAGATTTGATTTTTTTTTTTGTTGACTGTGTATCCCAGGTAGTTCAACAGTTTTATTACAAACGCCAGATGCTGCAATAGTATGTCCTTGCTGTCCGCTTGGATCAGGCAGTCCAGATATGGGTAGATTTGTATTACTTGTAGTCTGCAGAAGGCGATTACTGATGCCAGGCTTTTCGTAAACACTCTGGGCGCAGTAGATAAGCCAAAGGGCAATGCAGAGAATTGGTAATGGGTTGAACCTGCAAGAAATCTGAGGTATCTTCTGCAATCTTGTCTGATAGGGACATGCAGGTATGCCTCCTTGAGGTCCAATGTTACCAGCCAAGACTCCTTGCCCAGCATGGGAAGAAGCTACTGTAATGTGAGCATCTTGAATTTTGGCACCTGTAGATATGTGTTTAGGATGGATAGGTCTAAGATAGGTCTCCAATCTTTGTCTTTCCTTGGTACCAGGAATAGTCTGGAATAAAAACCTTGACCTTGTTCTTTTGCAGGTACCTCTTGAATCGCTTTCATGTCCATGAGAGCGGAAATTTGTCTTTGTGCCTCTGCCCTTTGATTTTGTGGCAGGTTTGGCATGCCTCTCATTTTTGAAAGGGTGTGAAAGTGGAACCTGTAGCCTCTGTCTATAATGTCCAGAATCCATTTGTCTTTTGTAACAATATGCCAATTTTTTGAGAATAATGCCAGTTTTCCACCCAAAGGTGCTGCCAGTAAAGCTTTGCTTGGCAGGTATAGGGGGAAGTCATTGTGTCTGTTTTCTAAATGACTGTGATCTATCTTCTCCACCTCTTGGGGTTGGTGCTTGCCACTGTCTTGCTCTGTAAGATCCTTGAGATTGGCCTCTACCCCTTGGGCATCTGTATCTGCCCCTTTGAGGTCTGTCCGTGGCTGGAAAGGACCAATTTTTTGAAGGCCAGTTTCTGCTGAAACGTGGAGGTTGTACCTGCAGGAAATCTTTCACTGTTTGCATTGATTTCGCTTTTTCCTCCATTTTCTTTAGTACCTCCTCAGCTTTAACACCAAACAATACATCTTTTTGAAGTGGCGCATCTAATAATTTTGCTTTGACATGATCAGGTAAGGTTTGCTCTTTGAGCCAAGCATGTCTACATATAACAGACCCCGTAACAGCAGCTCTACATGAGGCCTCTAAAGCATCAAAACCACACTGCAAGGTATGTTTACCCACTTGCTCTGCACCATGCAACAAATCCTGCAACTCTTTCAAATCTGGTTGTTCTGGCTGTGTCATTTTGCTTTTCAACTGAGATAACAAAAACTGTTGGTACTTTAACATATGGAATTGACAGTTTAATGCCCTCATGGCTAAAGTGGCCGAGGTATACACCTTTTTCCCCCACCTTTCTAATGCTCTGGAATCTCTCTCTGAAGGTAATGGGTTTTTAGCAGTAGAGGCCTTAATTCCCTTGGAACCCTGTGAAATAGTTTCTGGGTCAGCAGTATGGCTTTCATATAGGAACTGGTGAGAATCAGGAACCCGGTAATACCGGTCTGGTTTAACAGGAGCTGGAGGTAAAGAATCTGGATTAGGCTGGCTTCTGTGTACACATCATCCAAAATATCTAAAACAGGAGGGATAGCCAGGGGCCTATGCTGGGGGAGCAGTAGAAATTCCCTGAGCCTTTTCTTGGAATCTGAGTAATCTTGGCCTTCCCAGTGAAAGTGTTCCCTCACTGTATGCAAGGTTTCCCCAAAAGAGTAGTCCTCGGGGGGGGGGAGACCGAGGGAATAGACTCCTCAGCATCAGAGTCTTCGAAAGGGGAATAGGCGTAATCCTGGTCCTCAGAGTGTTCTGAGGTAATAGAAGCCTGATCTGAGGAAGGGTAGTCTTCCTCTAATTTGGGTCTTTTGTCTGAGGGGGGTTGAGAACCCCTGATAAGAGAAATCAAATCCTCAGCCATTTTAAGCATCTGCTTTTTAGGCATGGGGCCTTGAGAGGAGGTCTGAGGACCCTGTTTTTTGGTTTTCATGGCTGCTTTAGATTTAGTGAAGGATTTAATAGAAAAGGTGGAAGGCCTGAAGACGCCTTCAGAAATGGCAGGCCTGTCTAAATTCTGAGTTTCCCCACCAAAAGTAGCATTGGTATCTGCAGTAGGAATGGGGACCGAGGAGCCTGCGACCTCGGGTACTGAAGTCACCGGTAATGTAGTTTCATCGGTACTCAGGGGCTGCGTAGGCACCTCGCTGAGAACCGGAGAACCGGTAGTCTGCCTAAGCGTGGTCTCAGTAATCGGTGCGGACCTCGGATGTCGGTCCTTATCTTTGCGTCTTTTGCTCAAAACTGGAGTCGGAGTATCCGATGACATGATATAATTAAATTTTTTGCCAAAATAATGAAGGGCGAACTCCGCCCAGCGCTTAACAGTGCGCTTGTTGAATCTAGCACAAAAACGGCAGGCCGAGACGTCGTGGTCTGGGCCTAAGCAAGGTATACAGAAAGAGTGGAAATCCTTATGCGGTATTTGCTTCCCACATGACATGCAATTATTAACTTTGTCTGACATCTGTCTGAGGCAAGAAAAGTTTCCCCAACGGGGTACTTAGCTTTAAGGAAGACTTCGGCTGAAATACTTTCGTAAATCTCAGGAGCTGGCCGACCGGCACTTGCGAACTGCTTCTGCTTCGGGCACCGCGCGGCAAGAAAGACTGAAGAAAATGGCGTCGGCTGCCACTTTTATACCCCTGCCGCACTGACGTCAGGGAAGAAGCGACAACCGACGCCGGACCTAGACTTTGGAATTCGGCCGACCGAGGACCCGCCTCACGGCAGGATAACCCATCTGTAATGACTGCAGCTGTATGCACGATGAACATCTGGACTGCAACAGTGAATACACTCGAACATCTACATTTCTGGTAAGTGTACACAACTGTACTATGTTCTTCGTGTTTCACTGTTGCAGTCATTACATTTGGGCAGAGTCCCAAAGCTATGGTTGGGAGGCTGGAGCTAAATAGCATTAGGAGCGGCTATGAGGCCCTGCAGAACTGCAGTGGCAAAGCCTGCCCTGGATTTAGAGTAGAGTGGCAAATTATAATGCTTTGTAAAGGTGTGCACTGAACTCCAAGTAGCCGCTTCTAAAATGTCTTTGGTTGGTACTCCCCAGAGAAAGGCTGTTGAAGTGGCTGCACCTCTGGTGGAATGTGGCCTAATGCCCTTAGGCACTGGCTTGCCATAGTGTAAATAGCATAAACGAATGCAGTGGGCTATCCACTTAGATATAGTCTGCTTTGAGATGGCCTTTCCTTGTGATCCTGCAGCATATGCCACTAGTAATTGCTCTGTCTTCCTGAAAGCTTTGGTTCTGTCCAAGTAGAATCTAAGCTGTCTGTGTACGTCCAAAGAGTGCAGCATTCTCTCCCCCTGTGGATTTGGATAAAAAGTTGGCAGATTAATACTTTGGTTAAGAGCCGCACTGGACACCATTTTAGGCATAAATGTTGGGTTTGTTCTCAGGGAGACCCTGTCTGGATAAAAAATGATAAAAGGTTCCATAGCCATGAGCGCCTGTAGCTCTGAAACTCATCTTGCAGAATAATTGCTAGGAGCAGAGCTGTTTTCCAAGATAAAAACTTTATATCAACAGAAGCAGCTGGCTCAAAAGGAGGCAGGGTGAGCTTTTCCAAGAAAGAGTTGAGGACCCATGCAGGTATTGGTGATCTCCTTGGAGGCCTTAAATTTTTGGCTCCTCTGAGGTACTGCTTTAATAAAGGATGTGAAAAAATTGGTAGCTCTGTATTGTAATGAGCCGAAATGGCAGAGGCATGAATTTTAGTTGATAAGAAGGGATAGGCTTTTGTCCAGCATCTCAGTTAAGTACTGCAAAATCTGAGGAATATTTGGTACAGTTGTATCAGTTCCTTGTGCCTGGTTCCAAGCACAGAACCTCTTCCATTTTCCAGCATAAGACTTTCTAGTACTAGGCCTTCTGGCTTCCAGAATGACATCCATCACAGCTTTACTGAGAGGTGTGTTTTGTATGACTACATTATCTGCCATGCTGCCAGGTTTAATGTCCTGAGTTGGTTGTGCAGGATCTGATTGTTTTGCTGGGACAGTAGACGAGGTAAATGAGGTAACGTCCAAGCTGGGCATACAGACAAGTTCCTTAGGACTGGATATCAGTACTGGTGGGGCCAGTCCGGGGCAATTAATATCATCTTTGGTTTCTCCTGTCTGATCTTTAGGAGTACCTTGGGGAGGAGAGGCAGTGGAGGAAAGGCCTATACCGATAGGTTTTTCCAGCTGAAAGATAGGGCGTCCACTTTCCATGCTTGTCTGTGATAAGCCCTTGGCCAGAATCTTTTTAGTTGGTAGTTGTGACGGGAGGCAAATAGATCTATGTCCGGGCATCCCCATTTCCTTTTTATCATGCTGAAGACTTGTGAATCCAGCTGCCACTCGTGGGGATCCATGAGGTTTCTGCTTAGTTCATCTGCCAGAGTATTTTCCTTTCCTGGCAGGAATTGTGCCTGCAAATGTACATGGTAAGTCAAAGCTTTGTCCCACAATGTCATGGCTAGTTTGCAAAGGGGGGTAAAGAATGTGTGCCCCCCCCTGCTTGTTTATATACCACATGACCACGGTGTTGTCTGTCTTTATCAGTAGTTGTCCCGGATAAAGTAGGTCCTTGAAGGCTGTCAGGGCATTTTGAGCAGCTAGCATCTCTTTTTGATTGATATGTAGATGCATTTGGTTTGAGGTCCATGTGCCCTGAATGCATCTTCCTGCCATGTGGGGCCCCCCAGGCATAGTCTGATGCATCCACTGTTAGTGTCTGCCTGGTTGGGGGTAATGTGAATGGCTGTCCCTTGTTCTGGTGACAAGCCTTTGCCCACCTTCGAAACTCCTGTTGCAGGCAGGGAATGAGAGTAATCATGGTTTCCAGGCTGTGGCAATGCTGAGTCCAAACACTTTTTAGGTACCACTGAAGTTTCCTCATATGCAGTCTTGCATATGGAATTAGTAGGATACAGGATGCCATGAAGCCCAAAGCCTGTAGAATTTTTCTTGCAGATAACTGGGCCTTTGTTGCCAACTTTTTGAAATAGGTAGTCAGTTGCCTTTGTTTGTCTGGTGTGAGATAAACCATCTGGGCAGTTGCATTCAAGCTTGCACCCAGGAATGTTCTCTCTTGAGAGGGTACTAGTTTTGATTTCTTTTCATTGACCGTGTACCCTAGGCATGCTAGAAGACTTTTCACAAATGCCAGATGTTGAAGAATGTCCTTGTTCTCTGCTTGAATTAGACAGTCGTCCAAGTAAGGATATATTTGTATTCCTCTTTGTCTGCAGAATGCAATTACTGGTGCCAGGCACTTTGTAAAGATCCTGGGCGCAGTAGATAAGCCAAAGGACAGTGCAGAGAATTGGTAATGCATTGAACCAGCCTTGAATCTGAGGTGTCTTCTGCACGACTGCCTGATAGGAACATACAGGTATGCCTCTTTTAGGTCTAAAGTCACAAGCCACGCATTCTTGCCCAGCATGGGCAGAAGCTGCTGCAAAGTCAACATTTTAATTTTGGAATATCCAGGAATGTGTTCATACGCAGGTACTAGGCTATCGGCCATAAGGCCTATGCAAACCTAGCCATAACAATTCCCTGGATATTTCTTCCCACAATATTTACTTCTCTGGGCCCCTGTCTAGCAGGGTGAATGACATGATCCCCGGGGTGAATTTCCCATCTCCCATCCAATCATCAAAGTTCCTTTTGAAGAGGGCCAATGAGGCGCTCTGCTTGACATGTATGGGCAGTCTACTCCAGAGTATGGGGAGTCTCTGAGTCAGGAACCTATCCCTCCAGCATGTTTTGTTCTTTGCGACGATAAGGTTTAGATCCCTGGAGCGTGTGGCTCTGAGGGATTGGGATTTCTTTAAGTAAAGCATGTCCAACAGCTCAGGGTTTGACATGTCCTTGTATGTTAAGCAGAGATCGCCCGCCTCTGAGTAGACGATATGCCACAGAGTATAGCTGGAGATTTTTTTTTTTTTTTTTTTTAGACGGTCAGCATATGGCATCTGCTTTAGGCCTGTGATTCTTTTAGTGAGGTATTTCTGGGGCCTTTCCAGCTGTTGCAGATGTCTTGTGAGGCACATACCAAACAGGGCATTATACTCTATAATGGGTCTAATGAGGGATGAGTACAGTGGGACAATGACCTTTTTTCTGGATGAAAAGCCCTTAGTGATGAGGTGTGCCACATAAAAGGATTTCCTGACTGTTGTGGCGATGTGGTTATCGAAAGTGAGATCACTGTCCACCTGTGTCCCTAAGTCTCTCATTAGCACTTTCGACGTTTAGTGTCCTGCCACCTATGTGGTAATTCATGAGTACATTTTTTTTCCAAAGGGGATAATTATACATTGCTTGGCATTAAGCTTGAGCCTATGGCTCTGGCACCAGGCATCTGTTTCTGTAAGCCCTTTTGTAGAATATCCACATAATTTGGGGATTCAATAATGGCTTCCAGTTTGCAGTCATCTGCAAACTTAGTTAGCCAGAGTCCCTTAGTGTTGGCCTGCACTTCAGAGAAGTAGATGCCAAACAAGAGTGGTCCCAGGATTGAACCATGAAGTATTCCATTTGTCGCTTGTCTAGAGATGGATTTGGAGTTGGCTGCTTTTACAGTCTGGGTTCTGTCAGTAAGCCAGTTGGCAACCCATCAAGTGACATGGGGATTTATGCCCAGCTTAGTAAGTTTATCTATGATTTCAGAGTGGGGGATGGTGTTGAAGGCCTTGGTGAGGTCCAGATAGGCTGTGTGGACCGCCTTACCCTCATCCACAGCTCGGGAGACTGATTCGAAGAAGTCAACAGGAGACAAGATCGGCCCTTCACAAACCCAAACTGGGTGGGGTCCAGTGTTTGAAGGTTGCCAATGTCTTTGTTTATAAGTTCCATGATAATGCGTTCCATGCCCTTGCAGATCAGGCTCGTCAGACTAATGGGACAGTAGCTCCTGGGATCCAAGGCGGATCCTCCCTTGTGGAGCAGGATAACTGTAGCTGTGCGCCACTCAGTGGGCATGAAGCCTGAGGTGAGGCTATGATTAAACATGACACTTAGGTGAGGTGCCAGTTCATTTTGTAGTTCATGTAGTACACAGCCTGGGATGTCATCTGGTCCCATGGATGCTGTATTCTTAGCTTTGGACAGTGTGGTTTCTACCTGTGTGGCTGTGATTATCGGAATTTGGCAATCTTTTGGTATTGAGATGGGCCCTTTAGGGGGTGAGAGGACAGTGAAGTCGGCACTAAATCGATCTGCTAGGATATTGGCAATATCCTTGGGATCAGTATATTTAATGCCATTCTGTTGTAGCTCAGAGCAGATCTGAGCATTACCTATAGACTTACCGTGTGGGTGTCTTTGGAATCTTTGGCAATTTTATTTTCGTCACTAGCTTTTGAGGATTTTATGAGGGATCTCAGCTTCTTACAGAGTCTGGTGAGGGAGTTTTTTGCATCCTGGGATTTTTCTCTTTTCTGTAACTGTTTTGTCCTTCTGTTGTACAGCTTGTTTATAGCAGGAGACCACCAGATTGGCTTCCTTTTTTTGGAGAAGAGCATCTTGGTTCTATTTGGGATGGCACGATTCATGCACGAGTGGATGTGCTCGTTACAGTGCCTTAGTGTAGGATTCTGCAGTCGAACTTCCAGATCCCGTCTGCGTGTGTGTTGTGACGTTTGTCATTTCTGACTTCAGTAGAATTAAGTTGGCTTTGGAGAAGTCTTTTAAGGAGGTTTCCTTACTGGGGAGTGGGGGTGGGATGTGGATGCCAAGGGTGATTTGCTTATGGTCAGACCTGATCAATGAGGGGGTGACCACTGGTGTGGAGCATTTATCTCCCATGTTGGTAATGACCAGGTGTAGGATATTTGAGCCCCTGGTGGGACAATGGATTAGTTGATCTAGGGCATTGGAATTTATGAATTCCAAGAACCGCTGGGAAAAGGAGTTGGTACCAGAGTAGTTTTCCCAATTAATGGCAGAGTAGTTGAAATCATCCGGTATTAGGGTGTTTGGTTGTATCTTAATATTTTCCAGTATGTTTAGAAAGGTGTAGTGAGAATCTTGGGGTGTGGTGGGGGATCTGTAGCAAGCTACAATTTGGATTGCAGTCTTACCTAGTGTTAGTCGCACCTGGAGAATTTCAGATGCATGGTGTTGGGCAACGAACCTGGAGGTGTGAATATCCTTGGTGAATATGGACATTCCTCCACCTTCAGTATTTCGGTCTTGGTTTTGTGGCCGAAAAGTGTGGTAAGAATTGTAGCCTGGTATTGCAGGGGTGCTATCTGGAGCCTTGAACCAGGTCTCAGTTACTGCACAAATATCGATGTTCTCCATTTTTAGGAGTGCCTCAGAGATTGCATTTTGAGGTTTAGACTTCTAGCATTGAGTAGCATTACCTTCAGATTTTGCATGCTTGTATCTGTTATGGTGGTGGTTTTATCCTGTGAACCTTGCCTAAAAAAGGCACTATAGGGGTGGCAAGAGCCTTAGCCAGTAACCTGAAACCCAAGGGAAACAGGTGCAGACCATCTCTGACAAAGCATCGTAGTTTGTCGATCATGTCTTCCCAGGCAGAATAGACAGGCCCAGTATCGGCCTCCAGGTCTTGTCCTTTCTGGGTACCAAGACCAGTCTTGAGTAAAATCCTTGTCCCTGCTCTTGCTCTGGTACTTGCTGAATGACCCCCATGTCCATGAGGGACGAAACTTGTTTTTGTGCCTCTGCCCATTGATTTTTTGGCAGATCTGGCCAGCCGTTTGCCTTTGGCAGAGTATGGAAATGGAATTTGTAGCCTTGTGACACTATATTTAGAACCCACCTGAACTGGGTTATAATGTGCCAATTTTGAGCAAAAAGTGCTAATTTCCCCCTAAGGGTGCTGCCAGAAGATAACTGCTTGGTGCAGGCAGGGGAAAGTCATTGGGACTGCTTTCTGTATGTTTGTGCTTTATCTTCTCCAGCATTGGAGGTAGAAGCACCCCATTGTTTTGACCTATAAGATCCTTGCGCCTGGGATCTGCCCCTTTGAGGTCTGTCTGACACAGGAAAGGACCAATTTTTGCAGGCTAGTGACTACTAAACCTACGTGGCTGTACTTGTAAAGGATCTTTAACAGTTTGCATAGATTTAGCTTTGTCTTCCATTTTCTTTAACACCTCTTCTGCCTTAGCACCAAAGTATCATGCTGTAAAGGTGCATCTAGTAACTTAACTTAAACATGATCAGGCAGATTTTGTTCTTTTAACCAAGCATGCCTCCTAATTACAGAACCCGTAACTGCGGCCCTGCAGGAGGCCTTCAAAGAATCAAAACCGTAACTGCGGCCCTGCAGGAGGCCTCCAAAGAATCATAACCCCATTGCAAAGTATGCTTTCCAACTTGTTCAGCTGCATGCAGTGAATCCTGCATTTCCTTGTTTTCAGCACATTCAGAATTTAACATCATTTTCTGTTTAAGCAATCCCATGAGATGTTGTTGATACTTGAGCATATGAGACTGACAGTTTAAGGCCCTTATAGCCAAAGTTGCAGATGTGTAAACCTTTTTTTCCCATCTATCCAGTGCCCTTGAATCTCTGTCAGACGGGGTTGGGTTTTAGCTGCAGAGGCCTTAACTCCCTTGGGACCCTGTGAAATAGTATCTGGGTCAAAAGCAGAGTTTTTAAAAAAGAAATTTGAGAGAATCAGGAACCCTGTAATATCTGTCAGGCTTAACAGGAGCTGGAGGCAAGGAGTCAGAGGTCAAACTAGACTCAGAGAACACATCTTCTACAATGTCTAACACGGGGAATGGCTAGAGGCCTGTGCTGTGGTAGTAAAAGGAAATCCCTGGGCTACTTTTTAGATTCTGAAAAATCTTGGCTTTCCCAGTGAAAATGCTCCCTCATGGTATGCAAGGTTTCCCCAAAGGAATAATCCTCAGGAGGGGATGCTGAAGGGATAGATACTTCAACATCAGAATCCTCATGGGGGGGGGGGGGGGTAAAGTATATCCCTGATCAGAAGAGGAATCAGAAGAAATAGAAGCCTGATCTGAAGATTCATAGTCAGTGTCTTGCCTAGGCCTCTTATCAGGAGGGGGATAGGAACCCTTGATCAAGGTAATCAGGTCTTTGGCCATCTTGATATGTTTTTTGGGCATAGAGGCCTGTACACGTGGCTTATGAATTTGTTTCTTTGCTTTGGAAGCTGCTTTAGTTTTTGTCTTTGAAGCTGAAGACGTTTTAATGTAAAGATGTTGTGGTCTGAATACACCTTCAGAAGCCGGTACCTGCTCAGCAGCTCCGGATCCATCTGAGGGATTAGCATCCGAGGCTCCAATACTTTGAATATCCTGCGGCATGGCCGACTCCACGTGGGAGTCGGTAGCGGCATAAGACTCTACAGTAGTGGGTGTCAGGGGCTGCGAAAGTGCCTCACTGAGAACTGGCAACTTGCTTAAGAGAAGCTTCGTCATTGGTTTTGGGCCTCTGTTTTTCTCTATCCTTTTCTTTGCGTTTTTTGTAAACTCCGGTAGTCAAATGGCTATCCGATGACATTTTATGATAATTAAACAGGCTATCAAAATACTTTAAAGCAAAGTTATACTGACACTTAATAGTGTGTTGGTTAAATCTAGCACAAAACTGACAACCAGAAACGTTGTGATTCAGGGTCTAGGCAAGGAATACAGTAAGAATGAAAATCCTTATGAGGTATTTTCTTTCCACAAGTAATACAATTATTAACTTTTTCTGATCGGTCTGGAGTAAGAAAAAAAGTTTCCCCAACGGGGTACTTAGCTTTATTGAAGACTTTAGTTCTGAAACTCAAACACGAAAATTTCAGGAGTCGGCCGACCGGCACTTGCGAACTTGCTTCTGCTTTGGGCACCGTGCGGCAAAAAATACTGAAGAAAATGGCGTCTGCTGCTTCTTTTATACCCCTGACGTCAGGGAAGGGGCGACAGCAGTCAACGCAGGACCCAAGACTTTGGAATTCAGGCTGACTGAGGGCAACCTGCCAGCAGAATTACCCAAATGTAATGACTGCAACAGTGAAACATGAAGAACATCCCCTGATCAAGGTAATGAAGTCCTCAGCCATGTCGGTTTTTGTCAAATAAATTGTTAAAATCAGACTGTAAAAATCATTAGGCTTTTCAAAATGACAGTCTATAACACAGGAGGTTCAAGTTCAAAACGTTTTACTAGTGTACACCAGGAGGCAGAAAACCATACAGTACAAGTATAGAATTCTGACTAACATGATACAGGAAGTAAACTTCTTTAAATACACTATACATTCAAGCTGTGCCCACCTTACTGACGTGGTCAGTCACAGGGCACTTACATCATTACAGTCTACAATATTCTATTCATAAGAAAGTGCTGAGGTTATACTTTTTAAAAGTTTTCCCATGAGAATAATACAGCCTTGCAAGGCACCTGGTCAGTCATAATGTCTCTCTGTAAATGTTGCTCTTTCAAGGTTTCGGTTCTGCTCGAATACAATACTCGGTTCATTTCTTAATATGCTCCTTTGTCTTAGCAGCTGTACGTTTATCTCTGATAAGATTCACAAGGCCAACCATCTCAGGGAAAGGAAGAAAGATTTCAAAGCTAAATACATTTATTTTTCCCTGACCCAGCAGCTAGTTAGTAAAAGACATAAGCTTGCTGAGCTGGCTACTGCCAGGGTCAGAGTTCAATCACACTGCAGCTCTAAAGCTCCAAGCAATTACATGTAAGATTATTCTTACTGCCATATTGTAAAATAGAATAAAATGCATTACATACTATTTGCTTCTAAACTAGCACTTCATATATGTTTAGATATATATTTTTCTAACAGTTTTCAAGCCATAGAAGTTGTTTTTGACCTTGTTTTTGTTGATGGTGTCTGTTTAATATAAAAATGCTGAGGTCTGACAACACCCTCAAAAGCCGGTGCCTGCTCAGCGGCTCCGGACAATCCAAGGGAGACACATCCACGGGTTCAATACTTTGCGAATCTCGTGGCATACCGGACTTCGAATGGGTCTCGGTAGAGGCCTGTGACTCAAAAGTAGAGGGTATCAGGGGCTGCGAAAGCGCCTCACTGAGTACCGGTGAACCGGTGACTGACTTAGGAGAAGCTTTGTCGTCGGTTTTGGACCTCGACGATCTGTCTCTGTCTTTTTTCTTGCGTTTATTGTGAACTCCAGCAGTTGGATTACTAACAGACGACATTTCAGGGTAGTTCAATCTTGAACCAAAATATTTAGAAGCAAAAATATACCAATGCTTAATAGTGTGTTGGTTAAATTTAGCACAGAATCGACAGCAAGGCACGTTGTTGTCAGGGCCTAGGCAAGGAATACAGTACAGGGTTATAGTGCCTGCATATCTGAACTGTTTCTTACTGAAATTGGTACACCTTGTTTGCCGTAGCATAGACTAGATCCAGGCCTGCTGAATCTAGCTTTGTTTGTATGCTTGTTGTTTGTTTGCTTGTTATTTCCCTGAAACGCTAATTTCACCTAAAACACGGCTTTTCAGCGCTTCTGTGGATCCCTAGTGATATCTGCATTGCTTACTGTACTTATTTCCTTGTTTCACTTGAAAGAAAGTTACTGTTTGCCATTGTTGCATTTAAGTTACCTGGCATCTGCTCACTAAAGCAATTATATAAGTCAGCACTAAAAAATTAAAAGCACTACACCCTCACAAACTCCCCTTGAGTACCTTGTTCCCCATTGGCCCTTTTTTCAATCATAAAGGAATTCCCAATACTATTCTAGCATGTCCAAAGGTCAGTTGTCAATCTCCTCTCCGGTCCAGCTGGTGAATCTGGGAATCTTGAGGCAATGTTACAACTGCCTCATGTACATAGACAACCCTCTCCTCCTCCCAACAAATTCCAACACATGTGAGAGATGCAACCATATAGCCAAACTGGAGGTTAAGCTCTCTCAACTCAGTACTGGCATAACCAGTCAGGAGGAGAAGGAAACCACACTCACTACAATTCCAGTCTCACATAGACCTACCACGACAGCAAACCAAGCACATAAACACACAAAAACATACTCGGAGGCTCTAAATAAAAATCTGACTAAGCAGCAGAGACCTCCTTAAGCAGACACCCAAGCAACCGCTACCCCAAAACAAAACACGTGCAACACATAGCTCACAAAGCCAGTGTGCCGAACAGTCACAGCCCTTAAGGCTAAACACTTGTAAATAGGTGACTATCGTCAGGCACACTGACGTCCCACTCACCAGGCTGAACAAGAAGAAGGTCACGGTAAGCTGCCTGTCGGGCGCTAGGATCTGCCACATAACACAAGCACTCAGGTCACTCCAAGGCAAGTACAAATATGACTCAGTCATTGTCCATGCTGGTGTGAATGACCTGAGACGTACCTCCCTGGACTACATGAAAAGAGACATAGAGGAGCTCTCTGAGCATGTAGCCCAGGCCGGTATGACTCTGACCTGAGTAGCATCTTACCCTCACCAAAAATGAAGCCACAATATGAAGACAAGATGATCAATTTCAACAATTGGCTTAAGTATTGGTGTCATTCAAAGGGGATCCAATGTCTGTCAGCCTGGGATGACATGCTCGACAAGCCACGATGCTTCACTAGGGACGGCTTGCACCTGTCACCCCTGGGATTTCAGATATTGGCAAAGGCTCTTGCTACCCCCATAGTGCTTTTTTTAGGCAAGGCTCAAAAGACAAACCCACCTCCATAGGTATCACAAGGGATAAGAAACTAAGAGCAATACTACTCAATGCCAATAGTCTAAACCTCAAGATGCACGCACTCGAAACTCTCCTTAGCATAGAGAACATCGATATCTGTGCAGTAATAGAAACCTGGTTCAAGGCTCCCGAGAGCACCCCAGCACTACTAGGTTATACCTCATACCATGCTTTTCGGCCCCAAAACTTGGACTGAACCACAAAAGGAGGGGGAGTATCAATATTCGTCAAAGATATCCACACCTCCAGGTTGGTGGCACAGCACGAAGCACCAGAGACTATCCATGTGCAACTAACAGTGGGTAAAACTGCCTTCCAGTTTACAGCCTGCTACAGACCACCCTCCCAAACCCAGGAACCCCACTTGGCCTTCCTGAAAACACTGGAAAATATGAAGGTCTCTCCAAACACCATTATAAAGGGTGACTTCAACTACCCAAACATAGACTGGGAGCATTACTCTAGCTCCAACACCCTAGCCCAAAGGTTCCTAGAATTTATAAACTCAAATGCTATGGAACAACTTGTTACCACTCCCACAAGAAGGGAAAACATACTGGACCTGATCATCACCAACATGGAGACTCTATGCTCCAGACCAGAAGTGTATCCCTCACTGGTAAGATAAGACTATAAACAAATCTCACTGGATATTCTTGGAGGTACAGGCCAACACGGAAGGACTGTGGTTGACCAAGTTCGCAGATGACTGCAAACTGGCCGCCATAATAGACTCTCCAGCCGACACAAGCATCCTCTAAAAGGGCCTCATAGAAACAAACAACTGGTGCCAGAGCCATGGCCTCAAGCTAAATGCCAAAAAGTGTATAGTCATCCCCTTTGGCAAAAACAAAGTGCCCACAAATTACCACATAGGTGGTAATCCATTAAGTACAGAAGAAGTAATTAGGGACCTGGGGACCCAAAGTTGATGGCAATCTCTCATTTGACAACCACATGGCCAAAGTGGTTAGAAAACACTTTATAGCCCACCTAATCATGAAGGGATTCACATCTAGATCAGGGGAGGTCATCGTGCCTCTTTACTCATCCCTCATCAGGCCCATAATTGAGTACAATGCCCCTTTTGGGATGTACCTTACCAGACACCTGCAGCAACTGGAAAGACCCCAACAGTACCACACCAAGAGGATCAAAGGGCTCAAACAGATGCCATATGCTGCCCGGTTAAAGAAACTCCAGGTCTACTCAGTGGCATACCGCCTGCTCAGAGGCGATCTGTGCCTGACGTATAAAGCCATGTCCAACCCGGAATTAATGGACATGCTGCACCTCAGAAAATCCAAATCCCATCGAACTATGCGCTCCAGAGACTTGAACCTCAGCACTGAAATAAATAGGACATGCTGGAGGGACAGATTCATAACCCAGAGGCTCCCTTCACTCTGGAATAAAATCCCAGTCCAGGTTAGGCAGAGTCCCTCATTGACTCTCTTCAAGAGGAATCTTGATGAGTGAATGGAAGATCGTAGGTTTACCCCGGGTATCACTTCTGTGTCACTGTTAGACAGAGGCACAGTATACTAACCTCAAAAAAGGGCATAGCAAAATTAATTTAAAATGGGTGGCGAAAGCCAAACACACTCTGGCTAGGCTTATAAATGCCCTAGGGCAGATAGCCTAGTATGAACCTATAAATGAAAATCCTTATGAGGTATTTGCTTCCCACAAGTAATGCAATTATTAACTTTTACTGACATCGGTAAGGAGCAAGAAAAAGTTTCCCCAACAGGGTACTTAGCTTTACTTTGAAGACTTTGGTTCTGAAACTCGAAAACGAAAATTTCAGGAGTCGGCCGACCGGCACTTGCAAACTGCTTTTGCTTTGGGCACCGCGTAGCAAAAAAAGACCGATTAAAATGGCGTCGGCTGCATGTTTTATACCCCTGATGACAGGACGTCATGGAAGAGGAGATAGCAACCGACGCAGGACCCAAGGCTTTGTTATTCATGCCGACTGAGGGCAACCTGCCAGCAGATTACCCAAATGTAATGACTGCAACAGTGAAACATGAAGAACATCAGGTGTCTAAAAGGAATTAAAACCCTATCACACACAGAGTCAACTAACGGTAGACATGTGGGAGACAGTTCCTTTATCTTGTTTAAGAAGGTCCACCCTATGAGGTAACTTGTGGTGATTGTGCTTAGCTAAATGCAGAGGAGGGAACCAATGCTGTCTTGGCCAAAAGGGATTCACTAGCAAGATTTTTGAGTTGTGCTGCTGAATTTTGAACAGTACTTTCGAAATGAATGGAAGGGGAGCGAATGCATATAGAAATATCCCCTTCCAAGAGAACAAGAGGGCTCCACCTTCCAAATCAGAGGATGTAGAACTCTGGCAAAAAAACTGTGTAAGTTGTCTGTTCTTGGGGAGGTAGGGAGATCTACATGAGGTATACCCCACTGGTGGACAATGTTCAGAAATACATACCTTTGAAAAAACATCCATTCTTGGGACTGTGTTAGGGATCTGCTCAAGGTGTCTGCCATGCAATTTTGGCTGGATGGAATGTACACTGCCTGAAGAGTCACCTAATATTAGTCTGCTAGCCCCCAAGCCTGGAATGCAGGCCTGCATAGTAGGTAGATTTTGGTCCCCCCCCCACTTGTTCACATACCAGAGGACCGTCATATTGTCTGTGAACTTAAAGGTCCTGGGAGGAAGAAAGGATGAAAGGTTTGAATAGCTAGTAGCAGCACCCTCAGCTCCCTTCCATGTGTTTCCTTGGTTGAGAGGGGGACCATACTTCTTGTGCTCTCAATTTTCCGAAGGCTGCCAGCCCACATCTGAAGCATCTGTGAACAGCTCTTGGACTGGTGGTAGAGGGTGCAAAGGGAGTCCTGGGTTGAGTGACACTTGTTGGATCCACCACTGGAGTTCCTTCTTCACAGAGGAGATGAGAGGAATTGGAAACTCCAAAGAATGTGAATGCTGCATCCAAACTGATTTAGGGAATCACTGGAGTTTTCTCATGTGATGTTTGGCCAGAGTGAGCATTGGAATGGTGGATGCCATGAAGCCCAAAACCATGATGAACACTCTGAATGAAATATAGTGCAGAGGCACACGACTTTAGAAGTGGGAGACTAGGTGGTCCTGTGTCTTCTGAGAAGGAAGAGACACCCTCCTGCACCCCAGGAAGATGTGATCCTGAGAGGGATGAGAATGGATTTTTTTTGTGGTTTATGGTGAATCCTAGACTCTGTAGAAGGGAAATGGCAAAGCATATGTTTTGCTCCAAGATTTCCAGGGAGGCTGCCAGAAAGAGGAGATCATCCAGATAACAGAAAACATGGCTGCCCTGAAGCCTGCAGTACGCAATCACAGGAGCTAGACATTTTGTAAATACCCTTGGTGAAGCAGTCTCTCCAAAGAGCAAGGCAGATAACTGAAAATGCCAGGAAGCCAGAGAAATGTAAAAACTTCCTGCAACTGGGCTGGGATGGGACATCTTTGATACCCAGGGAAGCCAAAAAGGCTTGTGATAGAATAAGAGGAAACAAGGTCTAAAGAGTTAACACATGGAAGGTGGGAACCTTCTGGAAGGTGTTGAGGTGAGAAAGGTCCAGGAGTCTCCAAGGACTGTCCTTTTTGGGCACTAGGAACATTCTGAAGTAGAAACCGCTTCATTTTAATCTTGAGGAACCTCCTGAATTGACGCAGGTCTAGCAGTACCTCTGGAAAGCAAAGTAGTAGTTCTCTTGGTGGCTGGGGAATGCCCCTGAAGGAACATAGGGAGACCCATACCAGAAAGTGGGGGTCCTGATGGACAGACGAAAAATCAGCAAGCAATGGAGAGTAGTAGTTCTGAAACTGAACTCATCCTCAAGTCTTGGTAAGTATATTTGTGAGGTGGACCCTGTTTTTCACAAAATCTCACCAAGGTGACAATGACATATAGACTGTATTTATACAGCATATATCATGGACAGAAGTAAATCAAAAATAAAAAAAGAGAGCTGGGTGCACAAGACCCAGAATAAAAAAAGTGCCCAATCCTGGTAGACGCACTGGTGCCAGGACTGGAAAAAATAGAATCTTCAAAATACGGAAACATTCCTAAAATAGGGCCAGGCCAGGCTCAGGGGGGAGGATGGCTCCCCCTGTTGTAGAAGGAAGTAGCAGTCCACAAAATGACAAAAATGGATTGGCCAAAGAAGAGCCATAATGACGATAGAGTGGACTATTGAGGATAAGAAAGAAATTATGTACATGTTGCTATTATTTAAAAAGCCCAGAATTTCCAGAAACAAGATATACAAAATGATTAAGAGAGAAATGAGAGGAAAGAAAAATACTTCTGCAGGAAAAACTGTCAGAAGCTTCAAATAAAAATTTGTGTTCATTAAAACATCAGATTTTTGAAAAAATAGTATATAAATCAATAAATTTTGATCCATTTGGAAAAAGAAGCATTTGAGGAAGTGAGAAAATATAAACAACAAAACCTAGAGCTGTTTGAAAACTATAAATAAGAAATATGGACATGGGAAAGAAAGAGAGATTTGATATGGTGCAATATTTATGCAAAGGCGAAAGCCAAGTTAACTAATATAGAGAAGGCAGTCTCAAAAATATCTGAAGAAAAATACAGGCAAAGGCATCCAGATATGGAAAATTTCACAATAAAAAATTTAATAGCACAAAGATGTAACTTGGAAAAGGAGATTAGCAAAGCATAAGTTAAAGAAATAGAAGTTGAAGTTATGGAGTGCCTGCAAAATGAAGGAGTTAATGCAGAAGGTCTAAAACAGACCAGCACAGAATGATGGAGTAAGTCCCCAGCATAAGGAAAAGCAAGATCATCAGGAGATATGTGAAGAAGAAAGTACAGTTTTGTACCTACCATAAATGTAGATGTTCGAGTGTTCACCCTGCTGCAGTCATCACACTTGGGTTATCCTGTCGTCAGTCGGCCGGAATTCCAAAGTCTTGGTCCAGCGTCAGTTGCTGTCGCCTCTTCCCTGACGTCAGTGCGCCAGGGGTATATATAATGAAACAGATGCCATTTTCTTCAGTTTTTCTTGCCCCAGATGTCAGGTGCCCCCAAAAAGGTGGTCAGAATTACTCCCAAATGGAGTGAACACTGCACAAACACAAAATCCTTTCAGCTATAAGCAAATACATCAGTAAGGCATAGAAGAGATTTTGCCAGTAGATCAGAGGGGATGGAGGGAGGGTAACCTGGACTGCAGCAGGGTGAACACTCGAACATCTACATTTATGGTAGGTACAAAACTGTACTATGTTCATCGTGTTACCCTGCTGCAGTCATCACACTTGGGTTGAATCCCAAAGCTAAGATAGGAGGGAGGTATCATAGAGGGTTAGTGGAGGCAATAAGGCCCTGCAGAACTGCAGTGGCGAAGCCCGCCCTGGACTTAGAGTAAAGAGGTAAGTGTTTGGTAAAGGTGTGCACTGAACTCCAAGTTGCAGCTTCTAAAATTTCCTTGGTTGGAACCCCCCTGAGAAAGGCTGTAGAGGTAGCTGTTGCCCTGGTAGAGTGGGATCTAATGGTAGCAGGAACTGGTTTCCCATGATGGGTATAGCAGAAACGTATGCAATGACCCATCCATTTAGAAATGGTTTGCTTAGATATAGCCTTCCCTTGAGAAGCTGTAGCATAGGATACAAAGAGATGGTCAGTTTTTCTGAAAGCCTTAGTTTTGTCCAAGTAGTAACGAAGCTGCCTGTGAATGTCCAAGGAATGCAGGAGTCTCTCACCTTTGTTCTGTGGATTGGGGAAGAAGGTGGGTAAGTGGATGGTTTGATTTAAAGCTACACTGGAAACCACCTTAGGCATAAAGGAAGGATTAGTTCGTAGAGAAACTCTGTCTTGATGAAAAATGAGGAAAGGTTCCACTGCCATTAGTGCCTGTAGCTCTGAGACTCTCCTAGCTGAAGTTATTGCTCGGAGCAGGGCAGTCTTCCATGATAGGAAATGAAGATCTGCAGAGAAAGCTGGTTCAAAGGGAGGTAGCGTTAGTTTTTCCAGAACAAAGTTGAGGTCCCATGTTGGTGTAGGAGCTCTCCTGGGTGGTCTAATGTTTTTTGCCCCTCTGTGGAACTGCCTTAGAAGAGGACGTGAAAATAAAGGTGGATCCGTGTTGTAGTGAGCTGAAATAGCTGAAGCATGGATTTTAATTGAGGAAAAGGAAAGTCCTTTGTGCAACATCTCAGCTAAATATTGTAGAATGTGAGGCATGTGACACTGAATTGTGTCTTGGCCTTTAGCTTGGTTCCAGGCACAAAACCTTTTCCATTTGTCCGAATAAGCCTTCCTGGTGCTTGGCCTCCTGGCTTCCAGAATAACATCCAGAACTGCTTGTGAAAGAGGAGCTGATTGGATGTTTAGTTGATTTGCCATGCCGCCAGATTTAAAGTTTTGAGCTGGCTGTGAAGAATCTGTTTGTTTTGTTGTGTGAGCAAATGGGGCATTTGAGGCAATATCCATGGTGGGCTGTGGGCCATATTTTTCAATAGCGGATACCAGTGCTGGCGTGGCCAGTCTGGGGCTATGAGAATCAGTCGTGGTCTCTTCTTTTTGACCTTCAAAAGAACCTTTGTGAGGAGAGGTAATGGAGGGAAGGCATATGCTGTCAGGTTTTTCCAACTGAAAGAGAGAGAGTCCACTTTCCAAGCTTGATGGTGGAATGCCCCTGTACAAAATTTTGTCAGTTGGTAGTTTTGAGGACTGGCAAACAGGTCTATGTTTGGAAGTCCCCATTTTTGAATTATCATTGCAAATATTTGTGGATCTCGTTTCCACTCATGGGGATCTTTGGTGTTTCTGCTGAGGTCGTCTGCCAATGTGTTCTTCTGTCCTGGCAGGAAATGAGCTTGTAACTGGACTTGGTAGGCCAGAGCTGCGTTCCTTAAGATCATTGCTTGCCTGCATAGAGGGTAGGAATGTGTACCCCCTTGTTTGTTTATGTACCACATTGCTGTGGTGTTGTCCGTCTTTATTACAAGTTGTCCTGGATGTAACAGACCCTTGAAGGCTGTCAGAGCTTTCTGTACAGCTAGCATCTCTTTTTGATTTATGTGCAGATTTCTTTGATCTGCAGTCCATAGGCCTTGAATGCATTGTCCTGCCATGTGTCCCCCCCCAGGCGTAGTCTGAAGTATCTGTTGTGATCGTCTGCCTGGCTGGGAGCAAGGTGAAAGGCTGACCCTTGGTGAGGTGACATGCCTGTGACCACCATAGAAATTCCTGTTGTCGGCAGGGAATGAGAGATATCATTGTGTCCAAGCTGTGGCTGTGTTGAGACCATACGCTTTTTAGGTACCACTGTAATTTCCTCATATGCAGCTTTGCAAATGGTATTATTAGTATGCAAGATGCCATGAAGCCCAAAGCCTGCAGAATTTTTCTTGCAGTTATTTGGGTCTTTGTTGCCATTGTCTTGAAATATTGAGTCAGTTGTAGTTGCTTGTCTGGTGAAAGATAAGCCTTCTGGGCCGTTGTATTCAAGCTGGCACCCAGGAATGTCATTTTTTGTGAGGGTACTAGTTTTGACATCTTTTCGTTTACTGTGTACCCCAGGCAGTTTAGCAGATGCTTTACAAAGGCCAGATGATGTAAGAGAATGTCTTTGCTTTCTGCTTGGATGAGGCAGTCGTCCAGGTATGGATATATTTGAATTCCTCTTTGTCTGCAGTATGCAATTACTGGTGCCAGGCATTTTGTGAAAACTCTGGGCGCAGTAGATAAGCCAAAGGGCAGTGCAGATAATTGGTAATGGGTTGAACCTGCAATGAAACGGAGGTATCTTCTGCAACTTTGTCTGATAGGGACATGCAGGTATGCCTCCTTGAGGTCCAAATTTACTAGCCATGCTTCCTTGCCCAACATGGAAAGTAGCTGCTGTAGTGTTAGCATCTTGAATTTGGGTACTTGTAAATAAGTGTTTAGAATTGAAAGGTCCAGAATTGGCCTCCAGGCATTGTCCTTTCTGGGCGCTAGAAAGAGTCTTGAGTAAAATCCTTGGCCTTGCTCTCGAGTAGGTACCAGTTGAATGGCTCTCATGTCCATGAGAGCTGTAATTTGCTGTTGTGCCTCTGCCCATTGATTTTGTGGCAAGTTTGGCATTCCTCTTTTCATTGGCAAGGTGTGAAAGTGGAATCTGTATCCTCGTAAAATTATGTCTAGGACCTATTTGTCCTTTGTGACTATGTGCCAGTTGTCTGCAAAAAGTGCAAGTTTTCCCCCCAAGGGGGCTGCCAAGAGAGTATTGCTTGGCCAGATGAGGTGCAAGTCATTGAGTTTGTCTTCTGGTGGATTGAAACCTGTCTTCTCCTCCCTTCTGTGTTGTAGTGCCCCATTGGCGAGGTTTATACTGGGCTTGTGGTTGCCCTCTGCCCCTTGGGCGTCTGTATTTACCCCTCTGCGGTCTGTCAATGGCTGGAAAGGACCAATTTTTTGTTGGCCAGTTTCTGCTGAAGCAAGGGGGTTGTACTTGTAGGAAATCTTTGACTGTCTGCATAGATTTTGCCTTATCTTCCATTTTCTTTAAAACTTCTTCTGCTTTAATTCCGAAAAGAACATCCTGCTGTAAGGGAGCATCTAGTAGTTTTGCTTTAACATGATCAGGCAGATTTGGTTCCTTTAACCAAGCATGCCTACGTATAACGGACCCAGTGACAGCTGCTCTGCAGGAGGCCTCCAAAGAATCAAACCCACGTTGTAAGGTATGTTTGCCCACCTGCTCAGTGGCATGCAACAGATCCTGTACTTCTTTCAATTCAGAATGTTGAGGGAGAGTGGTTATTCTTTGCTTTAACAGAGAGATTAGAAATTGCTGATACTTAAGCATATGAAATTGACAATTCAGTGCCCTCATGGCTAGTGTGGCTGAGGTGTAAACCTTTTTCCCCCACCTGTCTAGTGCTCTGAAATCCCTCTTAGAAGGTACTGGGTTTTTAGCCATAGAAGCCTTAGCCCCCTTGGGACCCTGGGAGATTCTCTCTGGGTCAGCTACTGGGCTTTGGTAAAGAAATTTGTGGAAATCAGGCACTCTGTAGTATCTGTCAGGCTTAGCCGGAGCAGGAGGTAGAGAGTCTGGGTTGAAACTGGATTCTAACTAGACATCATCCACAATGTCCAAAACTGGTGGGATGGCAAGTGGTCTGTGTTGGGGGAGTAAAAGAAACTCTCTGAGCCTTTTCTTTGAATCAGAGTAGTCTTGACCTTCCCAGTGAAAATGTTCCCTCATAGTGTGTAAAGTTTCCCCAAAGGGGTAGTCTTCAGGAGGAGAAGCTGAGGGAATAGAGTCCTCAGCATCAGAATCTAAGGAGAGAAGGAATAGTCTTGGTCCTCAGAGGAGTCTGAAGAAATGGACATTTGCTCAGAGGAAGCAAAATCTTCCTCTTGTCTAGGCCTTTTGTCAGGAGGGGGCTGTGAACCCCTGATTAAAGAAATCAAATCTTCAGCCATTTTGAGCATCTGTTTCTTAGGCATAGGGCCTTGAACAGGAGACTGAAGTGCAGTCCTTTTAGATTTAGAAGGAGACTTCGACTTAGAAAACATATTAATGGTGAGAGTTGTCGGTCTGAAAACGCCTTCAGAAACCAATGGCGTTTCTGTAGCACCGACGTCTTTTGAAGCAAAGTCGTCGGAAGGGCCTGAAGTAAAAGGCTGCCTCGGCCTGGTACATTAGGTCAAAATTTCCATAGCGGTCTCGGGTTCCAGGTCTGTGGTAGTCAGGGGCTGTGTCGGAGCCTCACTGAGGACCGGAGAACCAGAGACCGGATCAGCTGAGGCCTCGGAATCTGGCTTAGGCCTGGGCTGCCTGTCCTTATCCCTGCGTTTTTGTGCACGCAGGTAGTCGGTTGCTCTGATGGCACTGTGTAGTTAAATTTCCTACCGAAGTAGTGTCGTGCGAAATCAAAGTGTCTTTTAATAGTACGCTTATTGAACCTAGCACAAAACCGACAAGAAGTGACGTCGTGGTCTGGGCCTAGGCAAAGTATGCAATAAGAATGAAAATCCTTATGAGGTATTTGCTTCCCACAAGAAATACAATGACATCGGTCTGAGGCAAGAAAAGTTTCCCCAACGGGGTACTTAGCTTTATAGAAGACTTCGGTCTGAAATTCAAATTCGAAAATCTCAGGAGTCAGCCGACCGGCACTTGCAAACTGCTTCTGCTTCGGGCACCGTGCAGCAAAAAAGAGTGGAGAAAATGTTGTCCGTTGCATTATATATACCCCTGGTGCACTGACGTCAGGGGAGAGGCGACAGCAACCGACGCCGGACCAAAACTTTGGAATTCCGGCCGACTGCGGGACCGCCTGACGACAGGATAACCCAAGTGTGATGACTGCAGCAGGGTAACACGATGAACATCTATTGACATGGGAAAGGAAAAGAGATTTAATATGGTGTAATATTTATGCAAAGGAGAAAGCAAAACTAATCAATACAAAAACAGCAGCACCAAAGATATTTGAAGAGAAATACAGGCAAAGGAATCCGGACATGGACAACTTCACAATTCAAAAAATAAGAAGGCTAAGAGGAAAAGTAGAAAAAGAGATCAGTAATGGAGAAGTCAGAGAAATAGAAATTGAGGTTATGGAGCAGCTGCAAAGAGAAGGATTCAGTGTAGAAAATCGAATGCAGAAAGCACCACAACAGGACAGAGCAATGGATATCCAACATTAAGGAGAAACCAGTGGAACAGGAAGCAACTGGTCAGGTACCACATCAAGATATTTTGGAGCCTTCCACAGGAAACCGATATAAATGTTCACTTGAAGCTAGACAGCACGGAAAGAAAAGTACAGTTTTGTACCTACCATAAAAGTAGATGTTCGAGTGTTCACCCTGCTGCAGTCATCACACTTGGGGTTATCCTGCCATCAGGCGGTCCCGCAGTCGGCCCGAATTCCAAAGTCTTGGTCCGGCGTCGGTTGCTGTCGCTTCTTCCCCGACGTCAGTGCGCCAGGGGTATAAAGAGGCATCCAACGCCATTTTCTTGCCCCAGATGTCAGGTGCCCCCAATAGGTAGGCAAAAAAAAAAAAAAAAAAAAAAAAAATATATATATATATATAGAGAGAGATATAAATATATATATGTAGATTTATATATACAGCTATATAAAAATAAAACAAAACCCTTAGGCACAAGCAAATACACCACAGAGGTAGTACAAGACAGAGTGGTAGAGATAACTTCAGCTAGTTCAGAGGGGATGGAGGGAGGGTAACCTGAACTGCAGCAGGGTGAACGCTCGAACATTTACATTTATGGTAGGTACAAAACTGTACTATGCTCATCGTGTTACCCTGCTGCACAGTCATCACACTTGGGTTGAATCCCAAAGCTAAGGATGGGAGGTGGAGTCAAACAGGGTTAGAAGAAGCTAGTAGGCCCTGCAAAACTGCAGTGGCAAAACCAGCTCTAGTCTTGGAGTATAGAGGTAAGTGATAGTGTTTGGTGAAGGTGTGCACTGAACTCCAAGTAGCAGCTTCCAGAATATCCTTGGCTGGCACTCCCCTGAGAAAGGCTGCTGATGTAGCTGTAGCCCTGGTGGAATGGGACCTTATGTTAGCAGGTAATGGTTTCCCATGATGTGTGTAGCAGAAACGTATGCAATGCCCTATCCATTTAGAAATGGTCTGTCTTGAGATAGCTTTTCCTTGTGATCCTGTAGCACAAGCTACAAAAAGCTAGTCAGTTTTTCTGAAAGCCTTAGTTTTATCCAAGTAGTAACGTAATTGCCTGTGAATGTCCAAAGAGTGCAGGAGTCTTTCTCATTTGTTCTGGGGATTTGGGAAGAAGGTGGGCAAGTGAATGGTTTGGGTTAGGGCCACACTGGATACCACCTTTGGCATAAAGGAAGGATTAGTTTGTAGAGAGACTCTGTCTTGATGAAAAATGAAGAAAGGTTCCACTGCCATTAGTGCCTGTAGCTCTGAGACTCTTCTAGCTGAGGTTATTGCTAGTAGTAGGGCAGTTTTCCATGAAAGAAATTTTATTTTATTTATTTATTTGCTGTTGGTTAACCAGGATAGTCCATTGGGCCAAGAGAACCCGTTTTCAATGGAGTCCTGGGGAGAAAAGCTCCATTACAGATTACATATTATAGAGATTTATATGCAGATTACATATTATAGAGATTTACATCCACATTATTGTACATGACATCACAAGGTACAGTGGTTACAATGAGTAAAGTTAAGCAATCAAAGTATAAAACATATTAAAGTTGAAACCAAATTATATCATAGGCACAAGGATAAGGAACTGAGTAGATAGCTGCATAAGGCTTTCAGGAGGATAGGAACTATTAAGGAATAGATTACTGTCTGAGGTAGAGAGAGTAAAAGGTGGAATACAGTAGAGAGTATAGAAAGATTATGTGGGGTAGGAGCAGGAGCATTCCCATGTGGATGATAGGTAGGAGTGGAGTGATTTTTTAAAGGTAGGAAGGCTAGTGATGGTACAAATGGAGGGTGGGAGGGAGTTCCATAGGCGTGCTAGTGAAAAGGAGAGGAGGTTTTGTCCTGGGGGACGATGGGGTCTATAGACTTCTATTAGGTTTTGATTAGTAGCTCTAAGAAGTCTTTTGAGTATGGTGAATTTTAAAGGTAGTGGACAGGGAGGGGCAGTGGGATGGTTGAAAAATGAGTTTGTGTGCATATGTTAGTTGAGTGTAGAAGAGGTAGTTGGGAAGTTCAAGCCAATTTAGTTTGTGGAGTGGTACACAGTGATGGGTTGAAGATTGCTAGTGGCAAATTTGGCTATTTTATTATAACAGGTTGAAAGTTTTGTTTTGAGAGATGATTGTAGATTAGTTAAAAGAGGGGCACCATAAAGGAGGGAGGGTAAGAGAAATGTGGTAGAGAGAGTGAGTTTTGGTAGTAGGTGAGAGAAAGTTTGTGAAGATAAAGTAGGCCTAGTTTTTGGTGGGTTTTTTAATGTTTTGTAGTAGATGGGACTTGAAAGTAAGGTTATCATCAATTTGGACTCCTAGAAGCTTGGCTTCAGTTACCAGTTCAAATGGGTTATTATTTTGACTGGTGATGGAGAATGGTTGTTGATCCAGTGTGTTGGTTTTAGAGGGGGTGAATATCATTAGTTTTGATTTAGCTGCATTAAGTGCAAGATGGTTGTCTTTCATCCTCTGTTCTGTGGTGGAGAAGGCATCTTGAGTCAGCTTTTGGAGAGTTGGAATGGAAGATGAAGCACAGATGATTGTAGAATCATCTGCATATTGGATGATGTTAGCATAGGGGATAGAGTGACAGTAGTCATTTACAAAGATATTAAAGAGAAGGGGTCCTAATATGGAACCTTGTGGAACACCTGTGGGGCTATTAAGGAAAGAGGAGATGGATTTTTTCCACTTAACAGCTTGATGCCTGTCTGAGAGATAGTTGGTGAACCAATTTAGAGCAGAAGGTGAAAAGTTTAGCTTGGAGAGTTTAGTTAGAAGTAAGCTATGGGAGATGGTGTCAAAAGCTTTGGAGAGATCAAGTAGAATGGTAGATACAGTGAGGCCAGAGTCTCTAGCCTTGTTCACATTTTCGAGGAATGATAGGAGGGCTGTCATAGTGCTGTGATTGGGACGGAAGCCGTGTTGAGTAGAAGTTAGTAGGTTGTTGTCTAGTAAGTAGGGAAGGAGTTGAAGGTGAATACATTTCTCTAGAATTTTTGAAATAGAGAGGATAGCAATGGGGCAGAAGTTGGTAACGTTATTATTATTTCCTCCTTTATGGCAGGGAATTATATAAGCCTTTCTCCAGATTTGAGCTTTCTTGGATGGAGCAGTTGATTAGGATACTAATTGGCAGGGTGATAGCATCTGCAGCTATACTGAGGAAGTGTGAGGGGATGTTATCGGGGGCATTGGTGCAAGGTTTTAGCTTTTTCAGGAGTTTTTTGATAGCGGAAGTAGGGATTGGTTCCAGGGAGAATCTAAGTGGTTGGGAGGTAGTAGGATGACAGAGTGGAGAAGGAGGAGGAGTGGGGGGGGGGGAGGAAGTTGGAAGTGGATGGTTGGAGGAGAAGGAAGAGGTTAGTTTGGAAATGCAGTCAGTGAAAAAAGAGTTAAACTCGGTGGCAAGGTCATTGTCTTGTATGCTTGGGTTGGGGTTTGGGTTTTCAGTTGTACCGGGTTTTAAGAGGGAGGTTATACCTCTCCAGAAGTTATGTGGGTCATTTTTGTATTTACTTTGAAGAGAAGAGTAATAGTTGTGTCGGTCTGCTGTGATGAGCTTTTTTACTGAGTTACGAAGAGTTTTGTAGTCATTAAGAGTAGTGGGAGATTTGTGCTTCAGATAGCGTGCCCAAGCTTTATCTCTTAGTCGCATGGTTGTTAGTGTATTTTTAGTTAGCCAAGGGGTAGTTTTGCTTTTTATTCTTCTGGTTTTAAGGGAGCATGTGTATCTAACAGGATTAAGAAAGTGGAATTAAAGTGAGTGATAGCACTTTCCAGGGGAAGAGTTTTTAGTGGGTACCAGTTAAGGCATTTTAGGGAGTTAGAGAAGGCTTCTGGGTTGAAGTTTTTTTGGTCTCTGAAAGTGATGTAGTTATGAGAAACTTGTAGGGAAGAAGAGAGGCGTGTGGCAAAGATGGGAAGGTGGTCGCTTAGGGAGTCAGGAAGAATTCCACTATCAGGGTAATTGTGGGGGTGAGAGACTAATATCCAATCTATAGTACTGCTAGAAGAGAAGTCTTTAGAGGGCCTAGTAGTGGAGTTGATGAGTTGAGTGAAGTTATACAGGTTGATGTTAATGGAAGGGGTATGGGATTGAATGGCGGACCACTTGATGTTAGTGTCTCCCATGATGATGGTTTCATTAGAAATATTGGAAGAGAACCAGGAGAGGATATCTTCCAGTGTGGGGATATTGTCGCCTGGGGGAATGTAGAGTGAGGCTATGCATATATTTTTGTGTTTATTTAATCGAAGTAGGCCTATTATTAATTCTGCATTGCTGAATTGAGGAATAGCTTTATTGTAAGGAGTAATGGATAGGGAGGATGAGTATAGTAGAGCTACACCACCTCCTTTTCACTGGGATCTGTCTGCTCTGATAATGGAGTAGTTGGCAGGAGTTATCTCTACATCTTTTATATGGGGTTTTAACCAGGTTTCAGATATGACTAAGATATCTGGTTTATTATAGTGTAACCAGGCTTGAAGGTTTGGAGCTTTGTTCGCTACGCTTTATGCGTTCAGGGATGCTAATTGAATGGATTTTGAAGAAGGGGGGGAGGTGTTTGGGCCTGGGTTAGGATGCACATCCCCAACTAAAGTAGAGATATTAGAATTTCTATTGTATAGTATGGGTTTTTGTGTTTTTTTTGTCATAAATAGTAGAGGTTGTAGGAGACATGTTTGGTAGGGTGTGGGTAGTAGTTTTTAGTGAAATAAGTTTGAAGTGAAAGCAGAGATTGGGTTTGAAAGGGTAAAGTGTAGGAGATATTGGTATGACTGAGTAGGGGTGAAGTAAGAGGAGAGAGGAGGTTGTGTGTGATAGAGTGGGGAGTGAGATAGCTTGTTAGGCTGGGTAAGGTAGTAGATGAAGGTTAGGTAAAGTAAGAGAAGTATTTGAATGGAGAAGAGTGTATACTTTGGATGCATGTTTGGGTTTTTATGGGATATTTATGGTTAGTAGTAAGAGAGATTAGGGATGTGTGGTGTATAGAGAAAGGGGTTGATGGGATTTGTGATGGAGGAAAGTTGTGCAGGGGAGGGAAATAAAGGAGGAAGGGGTGGAGTTGTGGGAGAGGAAGTAGGTGTGGTTATGTGGGTATAAGTATGGATGTGGTGGGGGTGGGTGGAGTTTGGGGGTAGGGTAGGGGAGCGGCAGTGTAAGCTTTTCCAGAACAAAGTTGAGATCCCAAGTAGGTGTTGGAGCTCTCCTTGGCGGTCTTAAGTTCTTAGCCCCTCTGAGGTACTGTCTCAGGAGTGGATGTGAGAATAAAGGAGGATCCGTGCTGTAATGAGCTGAAATTGCTGAGGCGTGGATCTTAACAGATGAAAAGGAAAGTCCTTTGTGTAACATCTCAGTTAAATATTGCAGAATCTGAGGGATGTTTGGATCAAGGGGATTTAGGCCTTTAGCCTGGTTCCAGGCGCAAAATCTTTTCCATTTGTCTGAACAGGTTTTCCTGGTGCTGGGCATCCTGGCCTCCAGAATGACATCCATAACAGCTTTGGATAAAGGTGTTGGCTGGTTGTTTAGGTAATGTGCCATGCAGCCAGGTTTAAAGTCTTGAGCTGGCTGTGTAGAATATGATTGTCTCGCTGGGTGAGCAGGTGAGGAATTTGTGGCAAAATCCATGGTGGGCCATGTTCCTTAAAATTGGATACCAATGCTGGCGTGGCCAGTCTGGTGCAACGAGTATCATTTGTGGCCTCTCTAATCTGACTTTCAGCAGTACATTTGCTAGAAGAGGCAGTGGAGGGAAGGCATACACTGTTAATGTTTTCCAACTGAATGAGAGGGCGTCCACTTTCCAAGCTAGTGGATGGAAGGTCCTTGTGCAAAATTTGTGAAGTTGGCGGTTGTGGGGGCTTGCAAACAGATCTATGTCTGGGCGTCCCCATTTTTGAGCTATCATTGCAAATACTTGTGGATCTAGTTTCCATTCATGTGGATCCATGATGTTTCTGTTTAGGTCATCTGCCAATGTGCTTTTCTTTCCTGGCAGGAATTGTGCTTGTAAATCAACCTGGTAAGACAGTGCTGTGTTCCACAAGGTCATTGCTTGCCTGCATAGAGGGTACGAATGTGTGCCCCCTTGCTTGTTTATGTACCACATGACTGTGGTATTGTCCGTCTTTATTATTAGTTGTCCTGGGTGTAGAAGGTCCTTGAAAGCTGTTAGGGAATTCTGTACTGCTAGTATTTCTTTTTGATTGATATGCAGATGCCTTTGATCTGTAGTCCATTTGCCCTGAATGCACTGCCCTGCCATGTGTGCTCCCCAGGCATAGTCCGATGCATCTGTTGTCATAGTTTTCCTGGCTGTGGGTAAGGTGAAAGGCTGACCCTTGTTGAGGTGACATGCCTGTGCCCACCATAGAAACTCCTGTTGAAGGCAGGGAATGAGTGGTAGCATTGTTTCCAAGCTGTGGCTGTGCTGAGTCCATACACTTTTCAGGTACCATTGTAATTTCCTCATATGTAGTTTTGCAAATGGTATTAGTAGTATGCAAGATGCCATGAATCCCAAGGCCTGCAGAATTTTTCTTGCAGGGAGTTGGGTCTTTGCCGCCATTATTTTGAAATATTGAAACAGCTGTTGTTGCTTGTCTGGCATGAGATAAGCCATCTGGGCCGTTGTATTCAAGCTGGTACCCAGGAATATTATGTTTTGTGAGGGCACTAGTTTTGATTTCTTTTCGTTTACTGTGTACCCTAGGCAACTTAGAAAGTGTTTGACAAATGCCAGATGCTTTAAAAGAATGTCCTTGCTTTCTGCTTGAATAAGGCAGTCGTCCAGGTATGGGTATATTTGAATTCCTCTTTGTCTGCAGTATGCAATTACTGGTGGCAGGCATTTTGTGAAGACCTTGGGCGCAGTAGATAAGCCAAAGGGCAGTGCAGAGAATTGATAATGCGTTGAACCTGCAATGGAGCGGAGGTATCTTCTGCAATTTTGTCTGATAGGGACACGCAGGTATGCCTCCTTGAGGTCCAACGTTACTAGCCAAGCATTCTTGCCCAGCATGGGAAGAAGCTGCTGTAGTGTTAGCATCTTGAATTTTGGTACTTGCAGATAGGTGTTCAGAACTGAAAGATCCAGAATGGGTCTCCGTGCTTTGTCCTTTCTTGGGACTAGGAAGAGTCTTGAGTAAAATCCTTGTCCTTGCTCCTGTGTACGTACCTGTTGAATGACTCTCATGTTCATGAGAGCTGTAATTTGTTTTTGTGCCTCTGCCCATTGATTTGGTGAGGTTTGGCATTCCTTTGATCCTTGGTAAAGTATGAAAGTGGAATCTGTATCCTAGAGAGACAATGTTTAGAACCCATTTGTCTTTTGTGATTATGTGCCAGTTGCCTGCAAAAAATGCTAGTTTTCCTCCCAAAGAAGTTGCCAGGAGAGATTTGCTTGGTAGTTTGAGGATAGAGTCATTGTGTTTGTCTTCTGCTAGCTTGGGGCCTGTCTTCTCCTCCTGTCTGGGTAGCAGAACCCCATTGGCAAGGTTTGTAAGGGCCCTATGACTGACTTCTGCCCCTTGGGCGGCTGTATTTACCCCTCTGTGATCTGTCTGAAGCTGGAAAGGACCAGTTTTTTGTTGGCCAATTTCTGCTGAAACAAGGGGGTTGTACCTGCAAAAATTCCTTGACTGTTTGCATAGACTTTGCTTTACCCTCCATTTTCTTTAAAACCTCTTCTGCTTTGACACCAAATAATACATCCTGCTGTAAAGGTGCATCCAATAATTTTGCTTTAACATGGTCAGGGAGGGTTTGTTCTTTTAACCAAGCATGTCTACGTATGACAGAGCCAGTAATAGCTGCTCTACAGGAAGCTTCCAATGAATCAAATCCGCATTGTAAAGTATGTTTGCCCACTTGTTCAGCTGCATGCAACAGATCCTGCATTTCCTTGAATTCAGACTGTTCTGAATGTGTGCTCATTTTTTGTTTTAACTGAGACATTAGGAATTGTTATTTCAACATGTGAAACTGGCAATTTAATGCTCTCATAGCCAGAGTTGCTGAGGTGTATATTTTCTTTCCCCATCTATCTAGGGCTCTGGAATCCCTTTCAGAGGGCACAGGATTTTTAGCCATAGAAGCTTTTGCTCCCTTAGGACCCTGGGAAATTGTTTCTGGGTCAGCTACAGGGCTTTTATAAAGGAATTTGTGTGAGTCAGGTACTCTGTAGTATCTGTCTGGTTTGGCTGGAGCAGGAGGTAGAGAGTCTGGATTTAAATTAGACTCCAAGTAAACATCATCCACAATATCTAAAACAGGAGGGATAGCAAGAGGTCTGTGCTGGGGTAGTAAAAGGAACTCTCTGAGCCTTTTCTTAGAATCGGAGTAATCCTGGCCTTCCCAGTGGAAATGTTCCCTCATGGTATGTAAAGTTTCCCCAAAGGAGTAGTCTTCAGGGGGACATGCTGAGGGAATAAGAGTCTTCAGCATCAGAATCTTCATAAGGTGGAAAAGTGTAACCCTGTTCCTCAGAAGAATCTGAGGAGAGAGAAAACTGGTCAGAGGATGCATAATCCTCCTCTTGTCTTGGTCTTTTATCAGGAGGGGGGTGGGAACCCCTGATAAGGGTAATCAAATCTTCAGCCATCTTAAGCATCTGTTTCTTAGGCATGGGGCCTTGAACTGTAGACTGATGTACAGTTTTCTTAGGTTTTAAAGGAGTTTTAAGCTTAGCATAAGATTTAATGGTGAGTGTAGTCTGTCTGAAGACACCTTCTGTAACCGAAGGTGTTTCCACTGCACTGGTGTCTACTTCTGCTCCGGTGTCAGTAGATGGCTGCGTCGGCCTACTAGGCTCCGCTTGGGAATCCACAGCTGTCTGGGGTTCCAGTTCTGCGGTCGTCAGGGGCTGCATAGGCGCCTCACTGAAAACCAGAGAACCGGCGACAGGCCCAGCTGAGGCCTTGGGGTCTGGCTTATTCCTAGGCTGCCTGTCCTTATCCTTGCGTTTTTTATGAATGGCAGTCGTCGGCTGCTCCGACGGCATGATATAATAAAATTTCCTACCAAAGTAATGCCATGCGAAGTCAAAACGGCGTTTGATAGCATGTTTATTAAACCTAGTGCAAAACCAACAACCTGTGACGTCATGGTCTAGGCCTAGGCAAGGAATACAATAGGAATGGAAGTCCTTATGAGGTATCTGCTTCCCAGAAGAAATGCAACTGTTAACTTTTTCCGACATCGGACTGAGGCAAGAAAATGTTCCGCAATGGGGTACTTAGCTTTATTGAAGACTTCGGACTGAAATTCAAATCGAAAATCTCAGGTGTCGGCCGACCGGCACTTGCGAACTGCTTCTGCTTCGGGCACCGCGCGGCAATAAAGACTGAAGAAAATGGCGTCGGATGCCTCTTATATACCCCTGGCACACTGCCGTCAGGGAAGAAGCGACAGCAACCGACGCCGGACCAAGACTTTGGAATTCGGGCCGACTGTGGGACCGCCTGACAGCAGGATAACCCCAAGTGTGATGACTGCAGCAGGGTAACACGAACATCAGGAAGCTGTGGAAACTCTGATGCAGTAAATATTGAGGAGTGAGAGTTCCCATATGACAGAGCAACGGATGACAAAGGATGAAACTGAAGAGAATGTGCCACGGGAAGATGCTATAAAACTTTCTATCGAATGTCCACAGGAAACGGAAAATAAGGGATGTGACCTCAGTTTGGAAGAAAATGAGCCAAGAGAAGAGTTGCTTGATTTAATGGATATGGATAGACATATTAATAAGACTGCAGAAGCTCAATAAAATCCAAAAAGTAAGAAGTCTGATAAAACAAATGAATGCAGTAATTAGAACTGTCCATAGAGATCCATGTGATATAACAGAAGTAAACAGGATATATTACTGTGCTGCTAAATTAACAACTGATAAAGTTTTACCACAAGATCACAGTGTAGTGAAGGAAAGGAAGGGGAGAAATCGAATACCATCATGGAAGTATAGAATAAAGAAAACTATAAAGCAATTAAGACAAGAAGTGTCACTGTTAGAAGATTATAGAAGAGGGAACAATCCAACAAAAATACTAAGAAAGATAGCTGTGATTGAAGTAATAGAACAGACCAGTTCTATCTTGCACTATCGCAAATAAACTAAAAATTTCAGCACAGGTGGAAAAACTTAGAAGATACACAAATAAGTATAAGGGAAAAGTACAAAATAAGCAATTTATTGATGACTCAAAAAAGTTTTAGAGAGAATTGGGAAATAAGGAAAAATGAATTAAAAGACCGCCAAAAAAGAGGAAGTAGATACATTTTAGAAAAGTATCTATGAAGATCCTGGGGAACATAAAAGATGCTAAATGGATAAAAGTAAAAAAATGAAGTTTAAAGGTACAGGATATGAAATGGGATGAAACAACAGCCAGAGAGATTGAAACAAACTGATTCTAACTGGAAAACCCCAGGCCCACATGCAGTACCTAACTTTTGGTTACAAGTATTAACCTCTTTGCAAAGGGATTTAGCCATGAGTAATAACTATTTATATGTGCACCACGAACAGACACCACACTGGCTAACAACAGGCAAAACAATGCTCTTAAGAGTGAACCTGCAAGCTACCCTAAAAATTATAGACCAATAACTTGCCTTCCGACGACATATAAACTATACACGGGAATTGACGCCAACAGAGTTTATAGTCATTTAGAAGAAAACTCAATTATGGCAGTAGAACCAAAGGGCAATAAAAGAAAGTCATATGGAACAAAGGATAATTTGTTGTTAAATAAAGTTATAGTGGAGAACTATAAAAAGGGGAAGAATCTAAGTACGGCATGGACTGACTACAAAAAAGCATTTGATAGTATCCCACATTCATGGATAAACGATTGCTTAAAAATGTGTAAGATACACTCTACACTGATTAACTACATTACAGTAACCATGAAACAATGGCAGACCACTTTGCAATTAAGCCATGGATAAAGGACAGATTATTATCCCAGGGATAAAAATTCAAAGGGAGATATTCCAGGGTGACTCTCTGTCACCATTGCTATTCAGCCTTGCAATTAATCCATTAAGCTGTTTACTTAACAGCTTAGGTCATGGCTACAATTTGGCTCCTACAAAACAACAAAGTCAAATGACTTATCTCTTTGTCGATGATTTAAAACTTTAGAGCTCAACAGGTGGGGAACTGAAAGCACAGCTGCAGGTTGTCAAAACTTTTTCAGATGATATCAGAATGTCATTTGGTCTTAATAAATGTGCAAAAGCAACCTTTAAAGCAGGAAAACTGCAACACCAGGAAAAATCAGTTTAGGAAAACATCAGTTTGGGATAAGAATGTGATATAAAAGAACTTGAGCAAGATGGAGTGTATAAATACTTGGGAAATGATGAAGAATCAGCAATAAAACATGAACAAATGCGAATAAAACTCAGTAAGGAATACTTTAGAATAATTAAATGAATCCTGAGAACAGCATGGGCATCTAGGAACAAGATCCAAGCTATTGCTCTTCCTGTCCTAACATACAGTTTTGGAGTGACTGACTTGCCCCAAAAGGTGTTGGCTAGATTAGATATTAAAACACGAAGTATGATTCATGCTCACCAAATGATTTATAAAAATCAGTGTATACCAAGATTATATATTCCCAGTTCCAAAGGAGGAATGGGCCTCCTTGAAATTGATTACATGTATAGATCTGCGATAGTGGGACTCCACACATATCTACTGACTTCACAAGATCCAAATGTAGTGAAAGTTTTGAAACATGAGGAGAATAAATCAAAGATGACTTCTCTGCTTTATTTAGCAGAAGCATACCAACATCATGCAAGAATGGAAATCAAACCAGAAGTAGATAAAAACCAGGCAGCAAGTGAATGTGCCAAAAAAACAAAAGAAAGAATAAAAGGTGAAGTACCAGATGAGAAGGCAAGAAATGTGGAAAAAACAAATATATTTGCAAGTATAGAAAACTTCTGGAAGAGCCTCATGTTGATCAAGAACAAATGCAGAAATGGTTAAAGAGAGGCGAATTCAAACCAAGAAATGAAAGGTTAATATTGGCAGCCTGAGATAGTGGGCTACTTACACACTAGTTTACAAAATCCATTGAACATGTGGGAGAAACAGACGAATGCAAGTTTTTAAAATCGAATTGGAAACCACACACTTTGTTGCTGGTTACAATGCACTAATGACAGAAGGACTGTATACTGAAAGGCATAATAATGTGATGAGACTGTTGCACTGGGGATTGTGCAAACATTATGGCATCGAAGTGGCTGAAACATGAGCCACAAATCAACAGTTCGAAAGATAGATGCTAGAAAACCGGATATAGTGGTCCAAGAAAAGAAGACAAAAGTAGCATTAATCATTGAAATCACCACATCCAGTGACTACTGTCTCTCTCTCTATGCAAGACACTAAGTCCTAAAATACCAGGATCTGTCGGCAGAAACAAGAGCAATGTGGATGAAAGATACCTAGACAGTTCCAATAGTAGTACGAGCAATGGGTCTTATAAAAAAAAGAATTTACAATCATATTTAGATATGTTACAGATCCAAGTAACCCCGTACGAATTGCAGGAGTCATTACTGGGCACATTGCGGGTGCTGCGAACAGCACTTTTGGCTGACATCAAAGAGTGAAAAAAAAATACTAATTTCATGAACTTTAATCATACTTTGACGTAGGAATGGGGTCCATTCCCATAGAAACCCAAAAGACTTGGAGAAATTAGGAAAGCATCCTTTCTGAATGACAGAGAGAACCTAGGAGTCTTGAGTTATACTTTCACAGACTGGCAGAGACAGAGAGATGCATTGGGAAAGAGGAATGTGGGTGAGGTGGTTTGGGCAGTCAGAAAGAACCAGGTTTATCAGGAAAGGGTTGCTTCTGAGCTGAGGTTGTAGGGGAAGTCCTGGGCTGCTGTGCCTCCTACCACCCTTTTTTGTTTCTGATCGAGGAGGGTGGAAGTATCTATGTATAAAAGAAGGTTTTGCCAGATAATACTGTTGAAATTTAAGCACTGGGGAAACAAAAATATGTTTTAGTTCCTGCAGTTCCATAGCCCTTTCTTGCAGGGACTTAAGTTAGCAGCTGCAGGACCAAACAAAGCAGAGCTGTCCAAAGGTGCAATCAAAAGTTTACATCTAATATCTTCTGGTAAAGGAAAGAGTCTTCACCAGGAGAATCTCCTTAAAACAGAGCTACAAGCAGCTGCCCTGGCAGAAACCTCTGCAGCATCATAGTTGCATGTGATGGAGCGGCAGGCCACTTGAGAGGAGGCTCCAAGCAGGGATGTAGCCAAAGTCTTATTCTCTGAAACAGGCAAATCAGAAATGACCTGAGAGAGCTGAGACAGCAGCTCTAGGGCAAATTCGGTCATGTGTGTTTGATAATTAATGGCCCTAAATGCCAAGGTGGCAGAAGTGTGCATTTTCTTGCCCAGCCTTTCTGGGATCCTGCTGTTCTTATCTGAGGGAATGAGAGAGTCTGAAGGTAGTAACCTGAATAAGTTTATCTGAAGAGACAGAAATAAGAGCTGGATCTGCTGAAGGACATCTGGACAGGAATTTGCAGATCTCGGGTACCTTGTAAAATCTGTCAGGCTTCTTAGGAGCAGGAGGCTGGGAATCTGAGAGGCAGACACAAAGGCATCTAGAAATGCAGGCAACACATGAGGAATAGCTGAAGGGCTAGAGGATTCCACCTGCAGAAGATCTTAGTATCGCTTTTGCACTTCAGATACCAAAGTGTTATCACATTTAAAATGATCCATCATTTGACCAGTCTCTCCCCGAAACAGAGTTCTTCCATTGATGGGTCAGCCCCATTGAAGTCCTCCTCTGGGAGGGGGGCATAATCTAATGGTTAGGGGATGCGTGAGGAATAGGCCAGATATTCATCTTCTGAGGATGCCTCTTCCTCTGATGAAGCCTCTTCCCAAACCTGTTTACGCAGGGAAGCAGTGCGGGGGGGGGGGGATGAAACACCCAAAGGGGGCTTAAGGGCCTTGTAAAGGCCTTGGATGAATTGTTTCCAATCACTTCTTTAGGAGGGGACAAGTGTTTAGTCTTCTATTGCAAGGAGGCCTGGATAAAGGCCTACATTCAATAATATCAGAGTGAATTTCCTCCCACACAAGGATCCGAGGTATCCCCTTAGGGCCTTTGGTGATCACGAGAATAGGATCCCCCTGTACATCTGAAACGGATGCCTTCTCATCCTCTGCAGACATGCCTGAGGTCAGATCTAAATGTGGCCTCAACAGCAGGCATGGACTGTGAACCAGAACCAGGAACCGTACACATCTCCAGGCTCTTTTCCACCTCATGAGAGACATCCATGGTAAGACATGCAGCAGAAGGTTCATGCCTCTGCTTTTTGGCCTTCAGCTTTCTAACTGACTCGGCCTCTAGCCCTGATCCCTCCATTATGCTTTAGCAACTTTAAGCGCTGATTTTCCAAGTAAATGGCTAAGGAAGAAAGCCTATTTCTTCGCATCTTGGACACAAAGGCCTGACAAACGGAACAAGATTTGTGGTCTTGGGAAAGCCCTAGGCATAGGCAGAACAAACACCGGAGATGGCTATCTTTATATGGAATTTGTTTTCCACACTGGCATTTGCCTTTTTTGGATGACATGAACCCTACCACAAAACAGTAGCAAAAGGAACAAGAATTCCCCAATGGGCACTTACCTGAGAAAAACGACTCGGCGAGCAGACAGATATTCAAGGTGGCGTTCGTACTAGCAGCAGAGAAGTTCTAGGGTCAGTGCATGCATACGCTGCTTTTATGGCTGATGTACTACAGCAGCCAATGTGTGATGTACCACACACCCCACAGTAGCGAAAGGCTTTTGTATACTGGCCAATGTTAGGTCACCTACAGGAGTGAACTCCCTCACAGGTTCATAGGTGTTTACTAGGCTAATGATCACAAGGCCATTTTTAAGCCTAGCCATGCATCCCAAATCTCTGACAACTTCTGATACAATTGGTGATGCATTGACTGATGTAAGCAGGGTTTTGGGAGATGAAATATTTACAAGCAGGGTCCTGGGAGATAAGGTTGCCTGTGTCCATTAAAGACATTGGTGCCAAACCAGGGATGAATTTCTTGTTTCCTATCCAATTGTCCAAGTTGCACTTGAACTGGGTTATGGAGGAACTCTGCTTCACATGGACGGGGTGCCTGTTCCATAGACGGGGTAGTCACTGGATTAAATACATCTCTCTCTCCAGGAGGTCCTATTTGTATAACAGGCAAGTTTAAGTCTTTAGAATGCGTAATCTGGTGCTGTTTGGTTTGTGGATATGCAGGAGGCCCATCAGAGTGGGGTCAGACAATGCCCTGTATGCCAAGCACAGATCTCCCCTCAAAAGCCTGTTGGAGACAGAATACAGGGATAGGACCTTGAGGCGATCTGCATCGGACATTTTACTTACACCCTGTATTCTTTTAATGAGGAACCTCTGTGGATGCTCCAATTGTTGGATATGCCTGGTTAGGTACAAATCAAAGGAAGCAGTGTACGCAATGGTAGGTCTGATGAATGCTGAATCTGAATGCAATGGAACAATGACTTTCTTGTACTTAGATACCATACCTTTCTTTACCTTTCCTCACCACTGTAGACACATGACAGTCAAAGGCTAGATTACCATCTGTGTGTGTGTCCTTAAGTCGCTGACTACTGGGTCAACTCCAAGGGGTGTGTTGTCAATATGATAGTTACCAGGGACGGATAACTTCCCAAAGGATTCTGTTACGCATTTCTTGGCATTTCATTTTAGTCCATGGCTCTGACACCAGTTGTTTGTCTGTGTCAGCCCCTCTTGGAGAACATTTCTGTCAGTGTGAGATTCAATAACAGCTCCTAACTTGCAATGACCTGCAAATTTAGTCAGATCACTGACACCGACCTTGACTTCTGAGAAAAAGGAGCAGTCCAAAGACTGATCCCTGAGGGACTCCACTTGTGACTGGCCTCTTTGTAGAGGTGGACTCCCCAATTCTAACTTCCCGAGTCTTGTCTGTAAGCCAGTTGGCTATCAAATGGGTGATACACGAGTTTGTACCTAACCTCTTGAGTTTGTTAACAATGCCCAAGTGGGGTATTTGTGTCAAATGCCTTGGCCAGGTCAAGGTAGGCAGTGTAAACGATGTTGCCCTCATCCATTGCTTTGGTGACCTTCTCAAAGAAGTCCACCAAGTTGAGTAGGCATGATCTGCCCTTGGCAAAACCAAACTGGGTTGGGTCCAGTGTCTGGAGGTTTACTACATCTCTACTGATCATCTCCATAATTCTTTCCATGGCTTTACATACTCACCTGTGTGCCCTGTTCTATCACCACAGCCTCACCTCAGGCTTTCTCTCTATTAAATGGCACACTGCTATAGTCATCCCTCGCCACAAAGGAAGAGCGACTACAGACCCTGCGAACTATCGCCCCATTAGCATGACAAGTCGGATATGCAAAGCTATGGAACGCATCATCATGAACCTAATAAACAAGGATATAGGGAATCTTCAAACTCTAGATCCCACACAGTTTGGTTTTGTGAAGGGTAGATCATGCCTGCTCAACTTGGTTGACTTTTTTGAGTCAGCTGTGGATGAAGGCAAGATGGTTCATACAGCCTGCCTTGATCTGCCCAAGGCCTCTGATACCATTCCCCACTCATGAATCACACAAAAACTCACTAAGCTAGGCATCAACCCCTATACACTAGGTGGGTTGCAAACTGGCTCACAGATAGAACCCACAGTGTGAAAGTAGCTGACTCCAAGTCAGACTGCCGACCAGTCACGAGTGGAGTCCCACAGGGATCGGTCCTGGGTCCTCTCCTGTTTAATATCTACTTTTCAGAAGTCCAGACCAACAAGAAGAGACTTTGGCTGACAAACTTCACAGACGATTGCAAGTTGGGAGCCATTGTTAACTCCCCAAGTGATGTTGACATCCTACAGAATGGCCTCACTGAGACCAACGACTGGTGTCAGAACCAAAGAAATCTCGAGGAGTGGATGGGAAAAGTACAGTTTTGTACCTACCATAAATGTAGATGTCCAATAGATAGGCAACTGCAGTCCTGACATATGGGTTGTCCTGCCTCAGGCAGCCCTTCGGTCGGCCGGATTCCAAAGTCTGGGTCAGGCGTCGGCTGATGTCGCCTCCTCCCCGACGTCAGAGCAGCTGGGGTATAAAGGCATCAGCCGACGCCATCTTCTTCAGTGTTTCTTGCCCCAGATGCCAGGTGCCCTCCAATGAAGGCTAAATTTTGTGAAGGGATAAACAAAAAATCCAGATATGCACAACAGTAATAAACAGATGCACCATAACAGATATCCCCAGCTAATTGGAAAAGGGGGGAAAAGGACCCAAGGGAAAAAGCAGAGGGGAAGGAGGGAGGGAAAACCTGACTGCAGTTGCATATCTATCGGACATCTACATTTATGGTAGGTACAAAACTGTACTATGTCCTTCAAGAATGCAACTGCAGTCCTGACATATGGGTTGAATACCATAGCCAAGCTGGGGGTGGTAGGACTAAGCAAGAGATGGTGTAGCTAAAGTCCCTGTAGGACTGCCGAAGCAAAGCCTGCTCAGGATCTGGAGTATAACGGCAGGTTGTAGTGTTTGGTAAATGTATGCACGGAGCTCCATGTAGCAGCCTCTAGAATATCTTTTGTGGCCACTCCTCTAAGAAAGGCTGTGGATGTGGCCATAGCTCTGGTGGAGTGTGGTCTAATATTAGCTGGCACACTTTTTCCATGGAAAGAGTAACATAATCTGATGCAGTGTCCAATCCATTTTGAGATAGTTTGTTTGGTGACTGCCTTTCCTTGTGCCCTAGCAGCATAGGCTACAAACAGTTGGTCTGTCCAAGTAGTAGCGTAGTTGTCTGTGAATGTCAAAAGTGTGCAACAGCTTTTCCCCTTTGTTTTGAGGGTTAGGAAAGAAAGTAGGTAGGTGAATTGCTTGGTTTAGAGACACACTGGATATCACCTTAGGCATGAAGGAAGGATTGGTCCTAAGAGAAACTCTGTCCTGATGAAAGATGAGAAAAGGAGGAACTGCCATGAGGGCCTGTATCTCCGAGACTCTTCTTGCTGAGGTGACTGCCAACAGGAAAACCGTTTTCCGAGAGAGAAATTGCATTTCTGAAGATGCTGCTGGTTCAAAAGGAGGAAGAGTTAATTTTTCCAAGACGTAATTGAGGTCCCATGCAGGAATTGGTTGTTTCCTTGGAGGTTTTATATTCTTTATACCCCTTAGAAACTGTCTTAGCAAAGGATGCGAAAACACAGGTGGATCACAGTTGTAATGTGCTGAGATAGCTGAAGCGTGGATTTTGATGGAAGAGTATGAGAGGCTACTGTGAAACATTTCTGCCAAGTATTCTAATATCTGAGGTATGTTCATCAGTGATGCATCCTGGCCCTTGTTGACATTCCAGATGATGAATCTCTTCCATTTGGCCGAATAGGTTTTTCTGGTGGAAGGTCTGCGTGACTCAAGCAAAATTTCCTGAACTTTTTTGGAGAGGGAGTCATGGGTCCCAGTCATGGAACTCTCCAAGCTGTCAGCTTTAAAGTTTGCAGATTCTGATGAACAGTCTTGTAGTTGTGTTGAGTCAGGAGCTGAGGCCATTGAGGCAAGGGCCACGGTTTGGTGCGAGTTATGCTCAGTAGCAGTGGGTGCCAGTGTTGCCTTGGCCAGTCTGGAGCTATCAAGATTCCTCTTGGTTGTTCTGCCTTGATCTTCAGTAACACCTTGGTGAGTAAAGGAAGAGGAGGGAATGCATAAATTGTTAGGGCATTCCAGCTGAAGGAAACAGCATCCGTTCTCCAGGCTAGAGGATGGTGTATCCTTGTGCAGAACCTTTCCAGATGATGATTGAGATGAGATGCAAAGAGGTCTATGTCTGGTCTTCCCCATGCAGTTGTTATTTGTGAGAAAATGCGTGGGTGTAGCATCCATTCGTGTGGATCCAAGAAATTTCTGCTCAACCTGTCTGCCAGAACATTGTCCTTGCCCGGAACAAACTGGGATTGCAAGTAGATGTTCAGTTTCAGGGACTTTTCCCAAAGAGTCATTGTTAGTCTGCAGAGGGGGTAGGAATGAGTGCCCCCTTGTTTGTTTATGTACCACGACAGTGGTGTTGTCTGTCCTTATTAGCAGATGACCTCGCTGAAGAGATTTTCCAAAGGCTTCTATTGCATGTATCACTGCCAACATCTCTTTTTGGTTTATGTGCTGATGCATTTCCATGGGAGTCCATTGCCCTTGAATGCATCTGCCGTCCATGTGCGCCCCCCCATCCATGGTCTGAGGCGTCTGTTGTAATAGTTTGACTTGGAGCTTTGTTGAAAGGCATGCCTTCGTTTAAGTGACTTGCTTGAGCCCACCACAAAAATTCCTTTTGCAAGCATGGTATGAGTGGTATTATGTCTTCTAGGTTGTGGCTGTGTTGAGACCACAAGCTTTTTAGGTACCATTGCAGTTTTCTCATGTGTAGTCTTGCCAGAGGGATTAGAAGAATGCAAGATGCCATGAACCCCAGGGCCTGCAGGGTCTTCCTTGCGGTCAGGTGGGTTAGTTTTGCTAGGTTTTTGAAGTAACCTGTTAATTGCTCTTGTTTCTCTTCTGTGAGGAAAGCCATTTGTAGCTGTGTGTCCAGCTTTGCTCCTAGAAATATAATTTCTTGGGATGGCAGTAGTCTTGATTTTTGAATGACTGTGTATCCCAAAGCCTGCAGCAATTGAATGACATAATCCAAGTGTTATCAAGGTTTGTTTGCTGTCTGCTTGTATGAGGCAGTCGTCCAGGTAAGGGTATATTTGAATCCCCTGGAGTCTGCAATGTGCCACTACTGATGCCAGGCATTTCGTGAATACTCTGGGCGCAGTAGATAAGCCAAACGGCAATGCTGAGAATTGATAGTGCTCTGTTCCTGCAAGAAATCTGAGGTATCTTCTGCAACTGTGTCTGATAGGGACATGCAGGTATGCCTCCTTGAGGTCCAGAGTAACCAGCCAAGACCCCTTGCCCAACATGGGAAGAAGTTGCTGTAAAGTACAGTTTTGTACCTACCATAAATGTAGATGTCCGAACTGGATAGCATATGCAGTCATAACAACTGGGTTGTCCTGTCGTCAGGCAGCCCTTCGGTCGGCCGGATTCCAAAGTCCGGGTCCGGCTTCGGCTGATGTCGCACTTCACCCGACGTCATCTCTGCTGGTCTTCGGGTATAAAGGCATCAGCCGACGCCATTTTCCTCAGTGTTTCTTGCCCCAGATGCCAGTTGCCCTCTTGGAAGGCTAAATTTTGGGTAAATGCCAATGTTTCCAAAAAGATAGAAGGCAAACACAAAATAAGCATGTATGTACATATATACAAACAAATACACCATAAGAGACTCCCCACCAGCTAGCTATTAGGAGGGTAAATACCCTAGGAGTACCACAGAGGGAAGGAGGGTAATCCTGACTGCAGATGCTATCCAGTTCGGACATCTACATTTATGGTAGGTACAAAACTGTACTATGTCCTTCATGGATGCATCTGCAGTCATAACAACTGGGTAGAATACCATAGCCAACTAGGGAGGAGGAAGAATAGATTATGGTGTGGTTAGGATCCCTTGCAGTACAGCAGTGGCAAACCCTGCTCGGGATCTGGAATACAGAGGTAAATTATAATGCTTGGCAAATGTATGCACGGAGGTCCAAGTAGCTGCCTCAATAATGTCCTTGGTTGCCACTCCTCGTAAGAAGGCTGTGGTAGTGGCTGTTGCCCTTGTAGAATGAGGCCTTATGTTCTGTGGAATTGGTTTTCCATGGAAGGAGTAACAGAATCGTATGCAATTTCCTATCCATTTGGAGATTGTCTGTTTGGAAATAGCTTTTCCTTCCCTTCCTGTTGCATAGGCTACAAAAAGCTGGTCAGTTTTTCTGTTACTTTTGTTCTGTCCAGGTAGTAGCGTAGCTGTCTATGTACATCCAAGGTATGCAGGATTCTGTCCGTCTGTTTTGTGGGTTGGGGAAGAAGGTAGGTAGGTGGATTGCCTGGTTTAAAGACACTCTGGATACCACCTTAGGCATAAATGTAGGATTAGTCCTCATGGACACTCTATCTTGGTGGAAGATTAGGAAGGGTTGTACTGCCATTAGGGCCTGAAGTTCAGAAACCCTGCTTGCTGAGGTTATTGCCAGTAGGAAAGCAGTTTTCCACGATAGATGCTGTAGGTCTGCTGTTGCTGCTGGTTCAAAAGGTGCGAGTGTCAACTTTTCTAGCACAAAGTTCAAATCCCAAGCTGGCAATGGTGGTTTCCTAGGAGGTTTTACATTCTTGATCCCTCTGAGGAACTGCCTGAGTAAAGGATGTGAAAAGACAGGTGGATCAAAGCTGTATTCTGCTGAAATAGCTGATGCATGTATCTTGATGGAGGAATAGGACAGGCCTGTATGTAGAAGCTCTGCCAAATACTCTAGAATGTTAGCAATATCTATATTCGACACATCTTTTCCTCTTTCAGCACTCCAAATGACAAACCTTTTCCAGTTTCCTGCATAGTTCCTTCTTGTTGAAGGTCTGCGGGCTTCAAGGATAATGTCTTTAACCCTTTGGGAAAGTTCTGGATTAGTTGCTGCTATGTGATGTTCCATGCAGTCAGTTGCAACGTTTTTAGGTTTGGATGCATGATGCTGTAGTTGTTCCGAGTTAACATCAAAGGCATCAGGGGTATTGACCACATTTTGTCCCGAGACATGCTCCTCAGCAATGGGTACCAGTGTTGTCTTGGCCAGTTTGGAGCTATCAGGATTATCCTTGGACATTCCTCCTTGATTTCTAGTAATACCTTGTGTATCAAGGGAAGAGGTGGGAATGCATATGCTGTCAGACCTTTCCAGCTGAAGGAGAGCGAATCCACTTTCCATGCAAGTGTGTGGAATGTCCTTGTGCAGAATTTTTTGAGCTGGTGATTGAGAGGGGAAGCGAATAGATCTATCTGTGGCATTCCCCATTTCTTTGAGATGGTCTTGAAGATGTCCGGGTGTAGCATCCATTCGTGAGCATCCGAGGTGGTTCTGCTTAACATGTCTGCTAGAGTATTCTCCTTTCCCGGTACAAATATTGCCTGTAACTGGATGTTGTAGCCGAGTGCCAGGTTCCAAAGGTCCAAAGTCATTCTGCATAGGGGGTATGAATGAGTGCCTCCCTGTTTGTTGATGTACCACATACATGACTGTGGTGTTGTCTGTCATCATCAAATGGCCTTCTTTGAGAAATGGTCTGAATTTTTGGATTGCCAGTTTTACTGCCAGCATTTCTTTTAGGTTGATGTGCAGGTGAAGCTGGTCCTGCGTCCACAATCCTTGTACGCATTTGTCCAGCATGTGAGCCCCCCCATCCTAGGTCTGAGGCGTCTGTTGTGATGGTTTGGCTTGCTTGATAGTTGTGAAAGGGTAGGCCTGGGTTTGACTGGCATGCTTGAGCCCACCATAGGAACTCCTGTTTTAGGCATGGGATTAGTGGAATTTCTGCTTCTAGGCTGTGCCTGTGTTGGGACCATAAATTCTTTAGGTACCACTGTAGTTTTCTCATATGTAGTCTGGCATGTGGAACCAAGATTATGCATGATGCCATGAAGCCCAAGGCCTGCAGAACTTTTCTTGCTGTTAGCTTGTTCTGTCTTGTTAGTGCCAAGAAGTAAAGAGGAGTTCTTTTGTTTTTCTGCAGTTAGGAATGCCATTTGTTTTACTGTGTCCAATTCAGCCCAAGAATGTCCTTGTTTGGGATGGTATCAGCCTTGACTTTTGTAAATTGACTGTGCATCCCAGTGCTTGTAGCAAGTAAATGACCCTTTGTAAATCTGTTGTCAGCTTGCTTTTGTTGTCCCCTTGTAGCAGGCAGTCGTCCAGGTATGGGTAAATTTGGAGTCCCTGTAGTCTGCAGTGGGCGATTACTGATGCCAGGCATTTTGTGAATACTCTGGGCGCAGTAGATAAGCCAAAGGGCACTGCTGAGAATTGATAGTGCTCTGATCCTGCAAGAAATCTGAGGTATCTTCTGCAAATTGGTCGAATGGGGACGTGCAGGTATGCCTCCTTGAGATCTAGAGTTACCAGCCAACACTCCTTGCCCAGCATGGGAAGAAGTTGCTGTAGGGTCAGCATTTTGAATTTTGGGACAATGATGTATGTATTTAAGGTGGACAGGTCGAGAATAGGTCTCCAACTTTTTTCTTTTCTTGGAACTAGGAATAGTCTGGAGTAGAATCCTTTGCCTTGTTCTGTTATTGGTACTCTTTCCACAGCTCTCATCTTTGTTAATTGCATTATCTGCTGTAGAGCTTCTGTTTTTGATTTGGAGGCAGGTTTGGCATTCCTCTTTTGACTGGTAAAGTGTGGAAGTGGAACCGGTAACCTTGGTCTATGGTTTGCAAAATCCACTTGTCTTTTGTGATATAGTGCCAGTTCTTAAAAAATAAGGTTAATTTTCCGCCTAATGGTGCTGCTATTTGTTCCCTGGTAGGCGGAGTTAGAATCAAGTCACTGTGATTGTGCTGTTGTAGTGGTAGTGGCTGTGTCTATGCCTCTGTTATTACCTTGCCACTGTCGTCCTCTGTAGGCACCCCCTCTGGATTGATTTCTGCCTCTGGAACGTCTATTCCTGCCCCTTTGGTATCTTGTGGAGTCAGGAAAGGACCAATTTTTGGCAGGCCAGTTCCTGCTAAACCTTGGGGGCTGAACCTGCAAGAAATCTTTAACCGTTTGTACAGATTTTGCCTTTTCTTCCATTTTCTTCATTACCTGCTGGGCAGGTGTACCAAACAAACTGGCCTTATACATAGGAGCATCTAATAACTTAGCTTTAACATGATCCGGTAAGACCTGTTCCTTCAGCCATGCATGTCTTCTTATCACTGTACCAGTCATGGCTGATCTAAATGAAGCCTCCAGTGCATCATAGCCACATTTTAAGGAATGGTTACTAACCTGTTGTATGTTATTTACCATTTCTAATACATATTTCTTATCTATAGAGTCATCAGAGGATAGCTTTTAGTTAACTGATCAAGCATAAACTCTTGGTATTGTATCATGTGAAACTGACAGTTTAAAGCTCTAGCTGAGAGAGTAGCTGAGGTGTAAACTTTTTTGCCCCATCTGTCTAAAGACCTGGCTTCCCTTTCAGAAGGAATAGGGTGTTTTGCTGTGGTCGAGGCTACTGCCTTAGGCCCCTGGGATATAGTTTCGGGGTCTGCAAGTGGGGCCTTGTATAGGTGATGATGAGTGTCTGGTACCCTGTAAAATCTATCTGGTTTGGCAGGGCTGGAGGTAAGGAATCTGGTGCAGTGCAGACATCATTAAATGCATCATCCACAACAGAGAGGACAGGAGGTATAGCTAAGGGCCTGTGTTGTGGAAGGTGCAGAAAAGTCCTAAGTCTTTTTCTGGAATCTGAGAAATCCTGTTCCTGCCATTGGAAATGTTCTCGCATGGCATGTAAGGTTTCCCCAAAGGAGAATTCTTCTGGTGGAGAAACAGCTGGAATGGATTCTTCAGCATCTGAGTCTTCATAATTGGAGAAAGGAGCCTCTGGCTGGTCTGTAATATCTGAGTCATCCGCAGAATCATCAGAGGACACAGGCTCGGGGGGCTCTGCTCTAGGTCTCTTTTCTGGGGGCTGAGAGGCCCTGTCTGGGTGAGATTGAGATCCCCTAATTAAGGATATTAAATCTTCTGCCAGAGTAAGCATTTGTGAACTAGAAGTGGGCCTGGTTGAGGGGGGTTTAACAGGCACTGATTTAGTAGATTTGGCTGCTTTAGCCCTGGCAAAGGCCTTAATAGACATGGCTGCAGGAGGCCTAGCAGCACCACGTGCTGGGGTAGAGACATCCAAAGGGATGGTGCCTGATAAGTCACTAGTAACCACTGTTGTAGGTAAAATTTCTGAGGCAGATTCAAGTAAGGTAGCAGGAACCTCAGTAGTAGTCATTGATTCAGCTGTACTTTGATCAGTTTTCTCTGTTTCGGCCGAAACAGAGACACTCGCGGTTTGCTTAACCATGGTTTCGGCCGAAACCGCGGACCGCGAGTGTCGGTCTTTTTCTTTGCGTTTTTTAACAATTTGGGTAGTCGGAGGATCCGACGGCATAATGTACGCAAAATCTGAGCCGAAAAACTGTTCAGCAAACTCCGACAGACGCCTAAGCGTTCGTCGGTTGAATGAAGCACAGGCCGAACAGGCTGCTACGTCGTGGTCTGGGCCTAAACAAGGCAAACAGTACGAGTGGAAATCTTTATGAGGTATTTGTTTCCCACAAGTTAAACAGTTATTGACTTTTTCTGACATCGGCTGAGGCAAGAAAGAGTCCCCAACGGGGTACTTAGCTTTTAGAAGTCTTCGAAGTAGTATTCGGTAGTAGTAATCTCTGGATCTGACCGACCGGCACTTGCGAACAGCTTCTGCTTCGGCCACGCGCAAGAAAGACGGAGGAAAATGGCGTCGGCTGATGCCTTTATACCCGAAGACCAGCAGAGATGACGTCGGGTGAAGTGCGACATCAGCCGAAGCCGGACCCGGACTTTGGAATCCGGCCGACCGAAGGGCTGCCTGACGACAGGACAACCCAGTTGTTATGACTGCAGATGCATCCATGAAGGACATCGTCAGCATCTTGAATTTTGGCACCATGAGAAAAGTATTTAGAACGGACAAGTCCAAAATAGGCCTCCATTGCTTTTCTTTTCTTGGAACAAGGAACAGTCTTGAGTAAAATCCCTGGCCTTGTTCCTGAGGAGGAACCTTCTCTATTGCTTTTATTTGTAACAGCTTTGAGACTTCTCTGAGTGCCTCTGCCCTTTGATTTTGTGGCAGGTTTGGCATGCCTTGTCCCATTGGTAAGGTATGGAAGTGGAACCTGTAACCTCTGTCTATTATGTCCAGAATCCAATTGTCCTTTGTTATAATGTGCCAGTTTTTTGAGAATAGAGATCATTTTCCGCCTAGAGGTGCTTCTCTTTGAGCCTTGGTAGGCGGAGTGAAAGGTAAGTCATTGTGATTGTCCCTGTGGTGCAGGTGAACTGCCTGTACCACTTCTCTGATTTTGAGGTTGCCATTGGCGGCCCCTGTAGGAGCCTCGGTATTGTCCTCTACCTCGAGCATGCCTGTTCTTTCCCCTTTGAAACTTATCTGAGTCTGGAAAGGACCAATTCTTTGAAGGCCAATTCCTGCTGAATCTGGGTGGCTGAACCTGGAGGAAATCCTTGACTGTCTGTACTGATTTTTCCTTCTCCTCAATAGACTTCAACACATCCTGAGCATTAGCACCAAAAAGCTTCTGTTTATCCAGAGGTGCGTCCAGGAGCTTTACTTTAACATGATCCGGTAGTGGCTGCTCTTTCAACCAAGCATGTCTACGGATAACAGCCCCTGTCATAGCTGCCCTACATGAAGCCTCCAATGCATCATAACCACATTGAAGAAAATGGTTGCTAACCTGCTGAGTATTATGAACCAAATCCTGCAATGCCTTTCTATCTGCAGGCTCAGGAGAGGCTTGCTTTTTCTGCAAATCATCCAGTAAAAAATCCTGGTACTGAAACATATGAAAAAGGCAGTTAAGTGACCTCATGGCAAGGATGGAAGAGGTATAAACTTTTTTACCCCATCTCTCCAGGGACCTTGCTTCCCTGTCAGCTGGCAGTGGATTTTTGGCTGAGGAGGTAGCCACTCCTTTGGGGCCCTGTGAAATAGTTTCTAGATCTACAGAGTGGGCCTTAAAGAGATGCTTGTGAGTGTCAGGGACCCTGGGCCTTAAAGAGATGCTTGTGAGTGTCAGGGACCCTGTAATATCTGTCTGGCTTGACAGGAGCAGGAGGAAGAGAATCAGGGGAAGCACTGGAGTCTGAGAATACATCATCCAGGACATCCAAAACTGGAGGAATAGCCAAAGGTCTGTGCTGGGGTAACTTAAGGAAGGTACGAAGCCTTTTCCTAGAATCAGAAAATTCCTGACCCTGCCACTTAAAGTGTTCCGTCATGGAGTGGAGGACTTCACCGAAAGAAAAATCCTCCGGAGGAGAGGCAGATGGAATTGATTCCTCAGCATCAGAGTCCTCATAGGCCTGGAAGGACTCTTCTTGGGTTTCTGAATGCTCTGACTCCCCAGACGCTTCATCTGAAGAGAGGTTGTCTGCCTGCTCAGTTCTAGGCCTTTTTTCTGCAGGCGGCTGAGAACCTCTGCCTAGGTGGGGCTGAGACCCCCTGATAAGAGAGATAAGATCTGCAGCAAGGGACATGATCTGTCTATCAGAAGAAGGGGCCTGTGAAGTAGGTTTAGGATGGGCCTTGGCCTGGCTGGCGGCCTTAGCACGAGCAAAGGCCTTGATGGACATGGAAACAGGAGGCCTAGCTGCCCCACGTGCAGGGGTAACCTTGTCCACAGGAATGGTGTCGGGTAGATCGAGAGCTTCGGTTTCTGGAGGAAAATCAACAACCGGCATTGGTGTAGTCTCCGGGACCGAAGAACGTGTTAACGCGGTGTCGTCGGCCTGGAGCGGTTGAATAATCGCATCCGAAGGGACCGAAGCACTCGCAGAATGCTTAGGCGTAATGTCAGTGGAAGACGCGGGCCGAGGGTGTTGGTCACGGTCCTTTCGTTTTTTGGTAGTTTGTGCTGTCGGTTGTTCCGACGGCATGATGTAAGCGTAGGATTCGCCAAAAAAGTCTTCATCAAATTCTGCCCGGCGCCTGAGAGTGCGCTTATTAAAGCAAGCACAGGCAGCACAGGCCGAGACGTCGTGGTCTGGGCCCAGGCAAGGGAGGCAGAAAGAATGGAAGTCCTTATGAGGTATTTGTTTACCACAAGACAAACAATTATTAACTTTCTCAATTTGTTCTGACATCGGCTGAGGCAAGAAAAAATGTTCCCCAACGGGCTACTTAGCTTTTAAATGACTTCGGTAACTGAAAACACAGGAGCTGACCGACCGGCACTTGTGAACTGCTTCTGCTTCGGGCACCGCGCGGCAAGAAAGACTGAAGAAGATGGCGTTGGCTGATGCCTTTCTACCCCAGCCGCTCTGACGTCGGGGAGGAGGCGACATCAGCCAACGCCGGACCCAGACTTTGGAATCCGGCCGACCGAAGGGCTGCCTGAGGCAGGACAACCCATATGTCAGGACTGCAGTTGCATTCTTGAAGGATATCAGAAAATTCACCCCGGGGGTCACTCCAGTGGCTCTACTCAACAGAGGCACCGAGAACTAAGGTTGGGTGGCACGATGCCAAGGTAATCCTATGGGCTAGGCTTGTAAAGGTTCCAGGGCCATTAGCCTAGTATACACCTATGAACCTAAGACTAATGAGACTTATGGGTCTGTAGTTTCCAGAGTCTGTAGATGACCCACCTTTGTGCAGAGGGGTGACTGCTGTCTTTCTACATTCATGAGGCACAAAGCTGTTTGAAGCTATAGTTAAAATAGTAATTCCAGAGGCCCTGAGAGGTCACGTTTCATGCTATTTAGAAGGCATCCTGGGATATTGTTTGGACCCATTGATGCAGTGTTCTTGTTCTAAGAGCATTAAGGACCTGCTCCCTAGTGATAGTAGGGGAGTTGCATCTGATATTTCCTGAGAGAAGGCACTATGGGGGGAAAACAATGTTTTAGCGAATATTTAAAAGCCTAGAGAGGAGAGGTGCATTACCCTGCCTGGCAAAGCAGTGTGGTCTGTTGACCATCTCCTTCCATGCTGACATATAAAGAATACTGCAACAGATGAATAGGAGGACAACCAATAACCCATCTTTTGAGTCAAATGGAAAAGATATTGGATCTTCTACCCCAGTTTCTACCACCAGAAGGAAAAGGCTGGACAAGGTACTTCAAATATCTTATGCATTTGTCTTGGATCACACTTATGGGAGAAAGCATTCCCCCAGTTATCATAACATTCTTTGCTTCTCCAACATATTTTGCATTATCTGTTACATCAGATACTGCATATACATTGACACTGTATGATATGAAAAAATGGCACCCAATTCCCCATGGTCATTAAGCACCCAAGTCCTTATCGGCCTACTTGCTTCCCTAATGACTAGCATCCTATGCACTGGATCACGAAGGGATGATAAAGCTATCACAGCCATTATTATCCAAAAATCAAGAGATTTTTGCATTATCCTACCACCCACCATTAACTGTATCACCAAATCAGCAACAGTTGTTCAGTCCCATTTCTCCTTCATTTTAAAGGAGTACAATCTTGATTATAATGAGTCATCTTGACTATCAACGAAATGGCACAGAAAGAGTCTGATACGGGAAAAAAATATTCTCACACAGCAACATATTGGCTTCCTAAACAGGAGATGATGGCATTTTCTTTCTTCCTGGTTTAGATATCATATCTTGTTTACATCAAAGGGAGAAAAAATCTCGGACCTTGCAATTGCTGGTAACTGTTAGTTGCACACTCACTTGTGGCATGCTGCAATGCAAGATTTCTCTAAGCAAAAAATACTAAGCTTTACAGCGCACCTAAAATCACTTTACCTAAGCAGACGTAACTGCTATCTGCTTGACTACTTTAGTGTTTCACTATCTTTCTGGCCAATCAGAAGCTCCAGAAGGAGTACTCTGACTAAGCAGATGTGAGCAGCTGTGTTGGGTTAGAAGTGTCCTATTCGCAGTCTCCTGGTCTGCAGGGATGACAACTTGAAAGCAACAAAAAAAAAAAAACTTTGCACTGACATAACTGTTATCTGTACTAGCATGACTGGCTTAAGTTTTGTAAGTAACTGTAAATTACCCTGTTTTACACATGCCAGCATGACTAGCTATAATTTTTTAAATAAGTTTATGTCATTTGATTATCATTCTGATTTATGCAAGATGTTTGAATGTCAAACACTGTCCTTCTGGTTGACCAAATGTACATGTTCTTTACAAAGAGAATTCTGAATGCATGCTATGCTAGAGACAGCTGGCCTAAATGTGACATCATTGTGTGCCAGGGCTGGGAGAATGTAATCTTCCCTGCAGCTATTTGCTTTTCAAAGTCTGATTTCAAAGTAGAATTCTCATGGCAGCTTCTTGCAACTTTTGAAAAAGATCTGCTGTAAAAAGCAGGTTCTGAGTCAGTTCAGTATTGTTCAGTTGTTTTGCAGGGCTGCTCAGCAGTAGTAGTCCAGTTGTTTCCAGGAGAGCAGTTGTTCCAGTTGCCGAGGACAGACAGCAGCCTGGAGTGTGGTCATATTTTCTCATCTTACCTTGCAGAAGTAAGAGTACGATCTTTCCTTGCTAAAGTATTTAGATTAGATAGGAAGAGTTCATCTTTAGATAGTCAGGGAATTAGAAGTTATGTACCTACCATAACGTTCCATGTTAGTTGTCTTCTCTCGCCTTCTTTCTTGCTGGATGGGTTCGGAGCCGATCCTCGGCTCCGACTCGGCACTTGCTTAGCTTGAGAACTCCTTTTACCAGCTCGAGGCAACCCTATATTCCATGATGCAAGGCGGGACTACCTCAGATCTCGTTTGGTAGCTAACCTACCCTGCTAAGGACTAACCTAATATATATTAGGAAACCCAAGTTTATAATAAAGGAGTCCTCTAATGAAGGCTCAGGAGGAAACAACCTGATAGGAACTCTTCAAGATCTGTCCAGGCCAGGGGGAAGGAGGGAGGGACGCAAGAAAGAAGGCGAGAGAAGACAACTAACATGGAACGTTATGGTAGGTACATAACTTCTAAATGTTAAGTTGTCAATCTCGCCTTCATTCTTGCTGGATGGGACAGCGTCCTAGCACCTGTATCCCGGGTGGCTCAATGGAACAGACTCTTGAGAACTGTGGAACCAAAACTGGCCCTGTCTCTGGAGGCCAAATCTAACTTGTAATGAGAGACAAAGGTATGAGGAGTGGCCCAAGTAGCTGCTGCACAAATGGTATCAATGGGTAGTCTATCCTGAAAGGCTGCAGAAGTGGATAGACTCCTGGTTGAGTGTGCTTCGGTTTAGAAGGTAGTTGTTTGCCTCTGAGTGAGTACACATAAGAAATGGTGGAAGACAACCATCTGGATAAGGTCACTTTAGACACTGGGAGACCTTTCCTGTTTTCTGCATAGGAGACAAATAATTGGTCCGATTTCCTGAATTGTTTCGTTCTATGCAAATAGTACCTGAGCTGACGATGGACATCCAAAAAATGAAGCTTTTGTTCAGCTCTGTCAGAATAGTTTGGGAAAAAGACTGGTAGATCGATGGATTGATTAATATTGGTTTGAGAAACAACTTTGGGGAGAAAGGACGGGTTCGTTCTTAAGGATACCCTGTCCTTGTGAAAAACCAAGTAAGGGGAACGGATGCAGAGAGATTGAATCTCGGAAACCCTTCTTGCTGAAGTGACAGCTAGTAAACATATAGTTTTCCAGGTCAATAATTTCAATGAACATGAAGCAGACGGTTCGAAGGGTGGTAACATTAAGGATACCAACATTAAATTTAGATCCCATTGTGGTGGAGGATGTTTTATTGGCGGCTTTAGGAGAAACACTCCTCTCAGAAAGGCCTTGCATAGTCTATGAGACATAATGTTGTGATCTTGCAAGCCAACATGATACTTGGAAATAGCAGCCAGTTGAACTTTTACTGTAGATGAAGAAGATCCTGACTGCAAAACTTCAGCCAGGAAATCTAAAACAGAATGCACAGGAGCAGTAAAGGGATCGATATTTCTGGAATTTGCCCAAATGGAAAAACGTCGCCACTTGCTAGCATAAACGGTTCTGGTGGATGACTTTAAAGAAGCCACTAAGATATCTCTGACAGGATCAGAGATCATAGGAAGCCTGGTTAGGGAAGGAAGTGGAGCAACCAAGCAGTGAGGTTGAGAGAATGAATGGCCCGGTGCTGTTGACCCAACTGGTGGATCAAGAGATCTGGAACTGGGTCCAGATGCCAGGGCTGCACCAGGAGGTGACGATGCAGAGACGGAAACCAAATTTGTCGAGGCCAGTAAGGGGCAATGAGAATCAACTTGGCCCTCAAAACGGTGGCTTTCTGAATGACTTGTGGAATCAAGGGAAAAGGAGGAAAAGCGTACAGAAGTCCCCGGGGCCAATCCTGGGTTAGAGAGTCTCTCAGGGGTTGGCCTGGTAGGGGAAAGAGAGTGAAGAAATCGGGGCACTTGTTGTTTTGGGGTGTAGCAAAAAGATCGCAACAAGGTGTGCCCCACTTCAGAAAAATCTGTTCCACTACAGATTGATTGCGAGACCACTCGTGAGGCATGAGAATGGATCTGCTCAGCCTGTCCGCCAAGAGGTTGGACCTGCCGGGGATGTGCGTTGCTATCAGAAACCGATGAGAGGAGATTGCCCATTGCCAAAGTCTGAGAGCTTCTCGACACAACGGATAGGACCTGGTCCCGCCCTGCTTGTTGATGTACCAGACCACGGACATGTTGTCCGTTTGTACTGTAATAGTCCCCGCGGGAAGAAAGTCGTTGAGGGCTTGCAACGTTAAAAGCACCGCTCTCATCTCCAGGACATTTATGTGCAGATGGTATTCTATGGGTTGTCACGTCCCGTGGACCATCCTGCCCTGATAATGCCCCCCCCCACACCCGATCAGAGAGGCATCCGTAGTAACTGTGGCAACTGGAGGAGGGGGAACAAAAGGTCGGCCCTGATGAAGAAGAGGGGAAGATATCCACCAGTTCAGATGAGTCCTGCACGATTGTGTGACTAAGATTTCGTGCCTCATCGGAAGACTGTGGAACGACCACTGAGTGAATAACATCCACTGCAGAAGACGCATGTGGAAGCGAGCCAGTGGTAGTAGAACAATGGCCACAGCCATAAGACCTAAAACCTTTAGTATCAATCTGGCTTTGACTTTGCTGCTCTGCAATAGAATCCGAACGTATTTTTGGATGTCCAGAATTCTTTGATCTGTTAGTCTGGCAAACATTTTGACGGTGTTTAATTCTGCGCCTATAAAGGTGATAGATTGGCAAGGCCGCAGAGAAGATTTTTCGAAATTCACTGAAATTCCTAAACTCCTGCAAAGCTGCAGAGTGTAGTCTCTGGTCTGAAGAAGCTGACACCTGGTGGTGGCGGAGAGGAGCCAGTCGTCCAAATAAGGAAACACCTGGAATCCTTGACGTCTCAGATGAGCTGTGACCACTGCCATGCATTTGGTAAACACTCTGGGGCTGAAGTGAGGCCAAAGGGCAGGGCTCTGAATTGGTAATGACTGGTCCCTAGCGAAAGCGGAGAAACCTTCTGGAGCGCCTGTGAATCTTTATGTGATAGTACGCGTCCTGAAGGTCTATAGAGCACATCCAGTTGTCCTTGCCCAGAAAGGGCAGAATGGACTGAAGCGTGACCATCCGGAATCTTGCCTTCTTGACAAATCTGTTTAGACTGCTCAGGTCTAACATTGGTCTCAATCTCCCGTCCTTTTGGGGACCAAAAGAATCTCGAGTAGACGCGGATCCTACTTGGTCTGCGGAACAGTCTGGACGGCTCTTTTTCTAGGAGCTTTGAAACCTCCTGTTCTGCCAAATCCCTTTGACCGGGTGAGATGTCTGGAAGGGATTGTTGAGGTACGGGATACCTTTTGAAGGGGATTTTGTAACCCTCGGATTTGATCGACTGTACCCACATATCTTGTGAAAGGGAATGCCAGGCTACTGGGTACAGCGAAATCCTTCCCCCGACTGCCTCCAAGGGTGGACAGTCGGGCAACACCTCAGGGGTGCTGAAAGGGCTTCTCAGGAAGAGACTCCCTGTTGCCCTGGTTCTGAGGACCCCCCTGCCTCTAGGGCGGCGTCTATTATTGTTACCCCTTCTGCCTCTAGGGGTAAACTGACCACGTGTGTCCGGTGTAGCTCCTTGGGCTTTGCGGAACCACATCTTCCCTCCCATCTGACCCTTGGGATATGGTCTAGAAGGGGTGGAAAAATGGACTCCAACGGCAGAAAGAGTTTTATCGTCCTGCTCACACCTGGTCAAGGTATCCTTCACCTGAGGTCCGAACAAAGCCGAACCGTCAAAAGGGGTATTGGTGAAGGACGCCTTAAAGGGGTCCGCAAAATTACAAAGCCGCATCCAGGCTTGACGTCTAAGAGCCACTCCTGTGCCTGCGGCCCTGCTCGCTCCATCGGCCACATAGGATATGAGCCGCATGGAGGAGTTGGATAAGGAATTCAGGATTGCTAGCTGTGAGGCAATCTTTTCTTGAGCCCCAGCAGCAGAAGGATCCTGGACCACTTCACCTAGTTCCTTGAGAATATCTCTTTGAAGCCTGGTGAAGTGACAAAGGTAGTTCAGCGAACGCATAGCAAAGGTCGCTGAAGAAAACATCCGCTTTCCATACCTGTCCATGGTCCTAGAATCTTTGTTAGGAGGATGGACAGGTACTGAAGGATCCATAAGTTCCTTCTTAGTGGCGCCGCCACCACCATAGCATCCACAGAGGCGCCCTTGGAAAGAAACTGTTTGTCCGTAGGGGCCGTAATAAACTTGGATGGTCTCCTGGGGCAGGTTCCACAGAATCTGGAGCTGCCCGCCTTCGAGCCACTACCTGCATAAGTGGGTGAAGGCGGAGACACCCAGGAGGTGGAGGTCGGGATCCAAAGCCTCCAGGTATACCGACTCATCCTCGGAGGGGTCAATGGAGGCCAATTCCCCTCTGTTTGAGGAGCTCAAGGATGACTGAAAGGAGACATCCTCAGAGGGGATCGTGGGAACCCTCCGACTCATCCAAGTCGGTATCAGATGTAGTAGACTCAGGGGAGTCTGTGTGTTTCCTCTTACACGTCCTCTTCCGAGGGGTTCCCCTGCAGGATCAGGAGAAACCTCGGAAGAGGAAGATATTCCCAATGGGGAAACCTGGGGCGATGGATCCCTGGGCCTGAGAGCAAGAGGCTGGCAAGAGGCGTCTACAGGCACCGAAGAGGGAGGAGCTAGACGGATGGACCGTTGACCTGGCTCAGGTGCCAGGACACTCCTCATCACCTCAAAGGCTCCCCTCCCTGGGAGACCGGAATATTCCCGTTCCGAGGAAATAGGAATTCCCGGCTCCACTGAGAGGGAAGGCTCCGAGGCGATGTCGGTGCCGAGCTTACCAAAGCGAAGCCCGAGAGGGAGGCGGGGTCGGACAAGGGTCCGATGCCACTAGCCCCTCGGAGCCGACAAGGAAACTCGGCGACGGATCCCTCAAGGAAGGTCTCAAGGAGGAGATCGGGCCGAAGCAGCGGGCGAAAAAGGATGCATCGGTTCCGGTGCCGACACAGTCGCTGTCCCGAGAAGCTCCGGCTCCGAACTCTGGTGGGGAGTCGGAGGAGGAAGTTCAAGGGGTGAAGCAATAGCGAAGTCTGCTGAGACGGGCTATGGAGCATTTGGGCCAGTGCCTGCGACTTTAACAGCCTGCTTACCACCCTCTCTAAATCGTGGTCAGACAGCCTGGAAGATCTCGAAGATCGGCTCCGATGACTCCGCTCTGACAAAAGAGGAGACCCGGGCCGAGTGGATAGATTCAAAGGCGGGGACCGAGATCTCTTCTTGGATGAAGTCATCGGACCAGCGTCCTATGGGTTCCAGATGGAGCCGAAGGCTTCGGCTCAATACTGGATACTGTGTCGGCTCCAGCCGGGGCCGACAAGGCAACAGCAGATTGGGTGTCGGAACCGACCCTAGCTGAGAAGGAGAAAGATCGGCTCCGGCTGGAGCCGATCTCGACTCCGAAGGAGTCGGAGCCACCGGGGAAGGCTTGGAAGCTGTAGCCTGACCCTTAGATGGCTTGGAAGGCTTACTGGACCCAGGTTTAGTGGGTGAACCTTCCGGCTTTAGCAAGCCACGGAGGATTAACTTATTCCTCCTTTCCTGCAGGACTCGCTGGCTAAAAGAGTGACACAAAGCACAGGAGTCCTGCAGGTGTAAAGGCCCCAGGCAGTAAACACAAGAAGTGTGACCGTCTGTCAGAGACATTTTCTGACAGCACGAGTCACACTTCTTGAAGCCCGAGACCTTTACCTCTTTAGACATGGTCTAAGGAAAAGAGAAATAAAATACTCACACACACACACCCCAAAAACAGTCACACAAATTAATCCCACAAACACAGACACACAGGTAGGGATTAATAAGGAAGGCCTAGGCCTAACTGAAATTTTTAAACTTTTTATAAAGTAAAAATTTTTTTAACTATAAGGGGAATAGGGTGATTGTATGGACACTAAACACTAAAAAATAGGAAAGGGGAAGATAAACCCTGACTTAAGCTGTTTGAAAAACTCAAACTTACCTCAGCTGGCAAAAAAGGAGACCTCTTCGCAAAGCGGCAAACGAGATCTGAGGTAGTCCCGCCTTGCATCATGGAATATAGGGTTGCCTCGAGCTGGTAAAAGGAGTTCTCAAGCTAAGCAAGTGCCGAGTCGGAGCCGAGGATCGGCTCCGAACCCATCCAGCAAGAATGAAGGCGAGATTGACAACTTAACATCTACAGTTAGAGGTTTTCTAAAATCAACACTAGATCTATACTACAGTATTACTTTCATATTTCCTGTGTGTGAAACCTCTGATGTTTATTGGAATCAGTTATTCAGTATTTACATGTCTAAATCCTTTTATGTATTATTAAATGTTTTACTATCTCTCACGGTGGCTGGTTACTTAGTTAATATTTTGCAATAACTTGAGTGTGTTTATACTTACTGTGATAACACTAGGGCGACTCTGAAAGGCCTTACTGTTTGGGATACATGCTACCATTTGTTTCAATATCTATTTTACCCAATATAACTGAACACCCCCTTTTGAAGGGTATTGCGGTATTTGACTTGTGACAGCTGTTACCTTGTAATCTGGGCAAAGAAACAGCAGATAAATCTGTGTCAGTCTTTCCCAAGAATGTTGGCAAGTGTAAATATCACACATTTAAGAGCGAGTGTGTCAGATACCTAGCACTGGGACACAGTGCTTTGCAGTGGTTAGAGTGGAGACTCATTTGGGGACCTGGAGTGAAGCATATAGTCCAGTCCCAGGTTTGGAACCTGTTCCCGGTGTACTCTTGGGGAAATGTTTTTAGTGACGTTCCCTTAAGAGACAGTGGTGAGGACTGAGACTCCCTACTAGCTGCCCCACGGTAAAAGGGCTCACTATCTTTCTGGTCAGTCAGAAGCTCCAGAAAGTGTATTCTGACTAAGCAGATAGATAGCAGCTGTGCTGGGTTACGTGTCCTTTTTCTCAGTCTCCTGATCTGCAAGGATGACCGCTTGAAAGCAACAAAAAATCTTTCCATCGAGAAAACAAACTCCTGCACTTTACAGAACACTTGCATCTAAACTGAAATGTCCCCTCATGGGGTAGCCCTTTGCACTAATTGCCTTCTAGTCTAGACACACACACACACACACACACACACACACACACACACACACACACACACACACACACACACACACACACACACACACACACACACTTTCTCTCATTGCCAGTCACAGTCAACATCACTGGCATAGAGGAGTAACTATGGCTCAGTTAATCAATAGTTTTATTAGCAGCTTGGATGTTTCACAGTGCTGGAGGTGGACATACGGGATGCCACAGCCATGGAGCACATAGAGAGGAGTTTTGGGGTTTTGGAGTGGGGCCCAGGGGTGCAGGCAAAAGGCTCAAAAAGCTCAAACCTGGTGGTATTGGTCACTGGTGACTGTGCAGCTCAGTAGGGGTGGGGGGGGTGGTGGGATTGAGAGTTCCCACAGTGATTGGGGGAATAAGCACTTGCACAAAATGCACTCATTGCTAGGATGATGGCAAGACCACACAGTCCCCTCAATGTCTATGAGGAAGATGGCACCTCTGGCAAGCTCTTACCTAGCTCTACTCTGCCTAGGAAAATGGAAGGAAAAACTGAATGCTGGAAAAAAAAGGTCAAAAGCAAGCAAAAAGGGGGGGGTAACCTAGAAAAAAAAAAACCTTCCCAGTCAGGATCACAGAAGCTGTTCTCCAACAAAACATACGAACAAAAGCAATAGAGGGATATAGGAGACAAACTCACCATTTTACAAAACTCCTATAGATTTCTGAACGCATGTTAGGACTTCTCACAGTCAGATGGCTGATGCACAAATGTATGCATACTATTTGATGTTAATCAAAAACATTGAATAAGCATGCCAACCAGAAGTTACTTGTCAACAAATCCCATCTTTACCTTACCAACAGAATATTCACCCTCTCAGTACTTTTCCTTTATATAGTTACCTAAAGTCCACAAAGTATACACCTTAATAAACTGCTCCTTGATGATCGCCCCTTACTATTTTTCTTTAAGTTTCCAGGATTTTTCCTCCTTATGGTACACCACCTTCTCCTAGTTTTTTGTCATTTCTTTTAACTGCCTCATTAATCTACATACCATCACTTTTCTTAATATTCTTTTGCTAAAATTTCAAAACTTTAGTCACCCTCATTTCAGCATAGCTATGAAATACATATGCGTACACACTCAACACACTGATTAACTCTACTTACTGCTGGGAATGCCTTCATCTGCACATTGATTTGTCTCTTCCTCCTGTAAAGTGGCATCGAGTTCATTGTCACTGCCTTCCACCTTCACAACATGAATAACAAGATCATCAATTCTTTCTGCCTCTTTTAAATAATCATCGTCCTGTATATTATTATGCTCTTCATCTGAAAGGCTAAAAGGCAGATCTTCATTGCATTCTTCTTCCTTTACATAATCGTCAGCATTGTTACACCACTGGTTTTCCTCCCCTTCATCATTATGCTTGTCCAGATCATCTTCCTCAGTACAACAGATGAAGTCTAGATCCCTCTTTTCCTGCTTTATATGTCCTGAACTGAACTCTACATTCTCTGGGTTGTCCTCAGCATCCCTTAAAGGGCATTCATTCTGTTTCTTTGGATCAGCAAGCAAGTGTAAAGTGGAAATGCTGTCTTCTACATCTAAAACATAAAAATTACAAAATGTAGATTTGACATTATCAGCTAGGGTAATTGCAAGAAAAACATTTTACAAAGGAAAAGCAAGTCACCAGCATAATAGAGAGACTGCTGTCATACAGTTTTGTTAGGGTTATCTTATATTTTTTAAGCATTCATTTTGAAGGCTACTGAGGTTCACTGAAGAACAGCAGAGGGCAATTTAAAAATGTCTCCGAACAATTTCAAAACACTTTTTACAATTGCATTAATACCTATTTTAGTCAATATTCATACAAAAGGGTAGAACAAAGATGATGTGCTTTTTAAGGATTCAGTTCCTCTTCTTATTCTGGATTCACTTCAGAAGCTCGACATACTGAAATCTCGAATTTCAGTATCTCAAGCCCAAGAAGTGGAATCCACAAAACAACGAAAACTAAAAACCGCGAAATTCAAAACCTCGAATACTGGAAGTTTTGAATTTTGCTACACACACACACACACACACACACACACACACACAATCAGTGTACTACATGAAAGCAGGGGGACAAGCTCCCCTGCACCCCTCATGTTCCACTTAAAGAAATCCCAATCCCTACAAGTTACGCTCTAGGGACCTAAACCTAGTCACCCCAATAAACAGAAAGTACAGTTTTGTACCTACCATAAATGTAGATGTCCGAGAGGAATGCATCTGCAGTCTTTACAAATGGGTTGTCCTGTCGTCAGGCAGCCCTTCGGTCGGCCGGATTCCAAAGTCTGGGTCTGGCTTCGGCTGGTGTCGCACTTCACCCGACGTCATTGCGGCAGTTATTCGGGTATAAAGGCATCAGCCGACGCCATTTTCCTCAGTGTTTCTTGCCCCAGATGCCAGGTGCCCTCTTGGATGGCTAAATTTGGATAAATGCCAAAGTTTCCAAATAGTAGAGAGCAACCACATAAAATAAACATGTATGCACATATATGCAAACAAATGCACCATAATAGATCCCCCCCCAAGCTAGCTGTAGATTGGCAAATACCCTAGGAGTACCTCAGAGGGGAAGGAGGGTGGGTAATCCTGACTGCAGATGCATTCCTCTCGGACATCTACATTTATGGTAGGTACAAAACTGTACTATGTCCTTCAAGGATGCATCTGCAGTCTTTACAAATGGGTAGAATACCATAGCTAAACTAGGGGAGGAGGAAAGAGAAGAAATTATGGTGTAGTTAGGATCCCTTGCAAAACAGCAGTGGCGAACCCTGCTCGGGATCTAGAGTATAAAGGTAAGTTATAATGCTTGGCAAATGTATGCACGGAGGTCCAAGTAGCAGCCTCTATAATGTCCTTGGTAGCCACTCCTCTTAAGAAAGCTGTGGTAGTGGCTGTAGCCCTTGTAGAATGAGGCCTTATGTTCTGTGGAATTTTCTTTCCATGGTAGGAGTAGCAGAATCTGATGCAATTTCCTATCCACTTGGAGATTGTCTGTTTTGAAAATGCTTTTCCTTCCCTTCCTGTTGCATATGCTACCAGAAGCTGGTCAGTTTTTCTATTGCCCTTGGTTCTGTCCAGGTAGTAGCGTAACTGTCTATGTACATCTAAAGTATGCAGCAGTCTTTCCCCCCTGTTCTGTGGATTGGGGAAGAATGTAGGTAGGTGGATAGCCTGGTTTAAAGATACTCTGGATACCACCTTAGGCATAAATGTAGGATTTGTTCTCATGGACACTCTGTCTTGATGGAAGATTAGGAAGGGTTGTACTGCCATTAAAGCCTGTAGCACAGAAATCCTTCTTGCTGAGGTAATTGCCAGCAGGAAAGCAGTTTTCCAGGATAGGTGTTGAAGTTCTGCTGTTGCTGCTGGTTCGAAAGGGGGGAGTGTCAATTTTTCTAGCACAAAGTTCAAGTCCCATGCTGGCAATGGTGGTTTCCTAGGAGGTTTTACATTTTTAATTCCTCTCAGAAACTGCCTGAGTAGAGGATCTTGAGAAGACAGGGGATCGAAGCTGTATTCTGCAGAAATAGCTGATGCATGTATCTTGATGGAGGAATAGGACAGGCCTGTATGGAAAAGCTCTGCCAAATACTCCAGGATGTTGGCTATGTCTACCTTTGACACATCTTTTCCCCTTTCAGTACTCCAAATAAGAAATCTTTTCCATTTTCCTGCATAGTTCCTTCTTGTTGAAGGTCTGCGGGCCTCAAGGATAATGTCTTTAACCCTTTGGGATAAATCTGGGTTAGTTGTTCTTATATAATGTTCCAGGCAGTCAGCTGCAGAGTTTTCAGGTTTGGATGCAGGGTGTTGTAGCCACTCTGAGTTAACAGCAATGGGATCAGGGGTAGTGTCCACATTTGTCCCCGAGACATGCTCCTCAGTAATGGGTACCAATGTTGTCTTGGCCAGTCTGGAGCTATCAGAATGATCCTTGGACGTTCCTCTTTGATTTTCAATAGCACCTTGTGCATCAAAGGAAGAGGTGGGAATGCATATGCTGTCAGGCTTTTCCAACTGAAGGATAGAGAGTCCACCTTCCAAGCAAGTGGGTGGTACGTTCTTGTGCAGAATTTCTTGAGCTGGTGATTGAGTGGGGATGCGAATAGGTCTATCTGTGGTAGTCCCCATTTCCTTGTGATGGCCTTGAAGATGTCCGGGTGTAGCATCCATTCGTGAGCATCCGAGGTAGTTCTGCTTAATATGTCTGCTAGGATGTTTTCTTTTCCCGGTACAAAAATTGCTTGTAACTGAATGTTGTAGCTCAGAGCCATATTCCATAGGTCCAGTGCCATCCGGCATAGAGGGTATGAATGAGTGCCTCCCTGTTTGTTGATGTACCACATGACTGTGGTGTTGTCTGTCCTTATCATCAACTGGCCTTCTTGGAGGAATGGTCTGAAATTCTGGATTGCCAGTTTTACTGCCAGCATTTCCTTTTGATTTATGTGCAGGTGCAGCTGATCTTGAGTCCATAAGCCTTGTATGCACTTGTCCAGCATGTGGGCCCCCCAACCGAGGTCTGAGGCGTCCGTTGTGATGGTTTGGCTTGGTTGAATGCTGTGGAAGGGCAAACCTGGGTTTGACTGACATGCCCTGAGCCCACCATAGGAACTCTTGTTTCAGGTATGGGATTAGTGGTATTTCGGTTTCTAGGCTGTGCCTGTGTTGAGACCATAAATTCTTCAGGTACCACTGTAGCTTTCTCATATGTAGTCTGGCATGAGGGACCAGGATTATGCAGGATGCCATGAAGCCCAAGGCCTGCAGTACTTTCCTTGCTGTTAGCTGGCTCTGCTTTGTTAATGCCAAGAAGTAGAGAGGAAGTTGTTCTTGTTTTTCTGCAGTTAGGAATGCCATCTGTTTTGTTGTGTCCAATTCTGCACCTAAGAAGGTTATTCTTTGGGATGGAATCAGTCTTGATTTTTTTATATTGACTGTATATCCCAGGGCTTGCAGTAAGTAAATGACTCTTTGTAAGTCTTCTGTTAGCTTGTTTCTGTTGTCCGCTTGTATCAGGCAGTCGTCCAGGTATGGATATATTTGGATTCCCTGAAGCCTGCAGTGGCGATTACTGATGCCAGGCATTTCGTGAACACTCTGGGCGCAGTAGATAAGCCAAAGGGCAATGCTGAGAATTGATAATGCTCTGATCCTGCAAGAAATCTGAGGTATCTTCTGCAATTTGGTCGTATGGGGGCGTGCAGGTATGCCTCCTTGAGATCTAGAGTCACCAGCCAAGACTCCTTGCCCAGCATGGGAAGAAGTTGCTGTAGGGTCAGCATTTTGAATTTTGGAACAATGATGAATGTGTTTAAAGCGGACAGGTCGAGAATAGGCCTCCAATTTTTCTCTTTTCGTGGTACCAGGAAGAGTCTGGAGTAAAATCCCTTTCCTTGTTCCATAGATGGTACCCTTTCCACAGCTCTCATTTTTGCTAATTGAGCTATTTGTTTTAGAGCTTCTGTCTTTTGATTTGGTGGTAGGTTTGGCATTCCTCTTTTTGCTGGTAAAGTATGGAAATGAAACCTGTAGCCTTGGTCTATAGTTTGCAAAATCCACTTGTCTCTTGTGATGCAGTGCCAGTTTTTTGAAAATAAGGCTAACTTTCCGCCTAAGGGTGCTGCTGTTTGTTCCCTGGTAGGCGGTGCCAGAGCCAAGTCACTGTGATTGTCCTGTTGCAGTGGTAGTAGTTGTGTCTGTGTCTCGTTGGTTGTTACCTTGCCACTGGCGTCCCCTGTAGGCACCTCCTCTGGATTGGTTTCTGCCTCTTGAACGCCTATTCCTGCCTCTCTGTGTTTTAGAGGAGTCTGGAAAGGACCAATTTTTGGAAGGCCAGTTCCTGCTAAACCTTGGAGGCTGAACCTGTAAGAAATCTTTCACTGTTTGTACAGATTTTGCCTTCTCTTCCATTTTCTTCAGTACCTGCTGAGCAGGAGAACCAAATAAATTGACCTTATCCATAGGAGCATCTAATAGTTTTGCTTTAACATGACCCGGCAAGACCTGTTCTTTCAACCATGCATGCCTTCTGATAACTGTGCCAGTCATGGCTGATCTAAAGGAAGCCTCCAGTGCATCATAGCCACATTTTAACGAATGATTACTAACCTGCTGAATGTTATGCACCATTTCAAGAACATATTTCTTATCTAAAGAGTCATCAGAGGACAGTTTCTTAGTTAACTGATCAAGCATAAACTCCTGGTATTGGATCATATGAAACTGACAGTTCAATGCCCTAGCTGAGAGAGTAGCAGAGGTGTATACTTTTTTACCCCATCTCTCTAAGGACCTGGATTCCCTTTCAGAGGGGAGGGGATTTTTAGCTGAGGTCAAAGCTACTGCCTTAGGCCCCTAGGAGATAGTCTCGGGATCTGCAAAAGGGGCCTTGTATAAATGGTGATGTGTGTCCGGGACCCTGTAGAACCTATCGGGCTTAGCAGGGGCTGGAGGTAAAGTATCAGGAGCAGTGCAAGCATCATTAAATGCATCATCTACAACAGGAAGAACTGGAGGTATAGCTAAAGGCCTATGTTGTGGTAAATGCAAAAAAGTCCTAAGCCTTTTCCTTGAATCTGAGAAATCTTGCCCCTGCCATTGAAATTGCTCCCTCATGGCATGTAAGGTTTCCCCAAAGGAAAATTCCTCTGGTGGAGAGGCAGAAGGAATCGATTCCTCAGCATCGAGTCTTCATAAGGAGAAAAAGGAGCCTCTGGATGGTCTGTATTGTCTGAATCATCAGAAGGATCATCTGTGGACACTGGCTCAGAGGGCTCTGCTCTAGGTCTCTTTTCTGGAGGAGGTTGAGAGGCCCTGTCTGGATGAGGTTGGGATCCCCTTATTAAAGAGATGAGATCCTCTGCCAGAGTAAGCATTTGGGAACTGGAGCTGGGCCTGTGAGAGGGGGGCTTAACAGGCACAGACTTAGAAGTTTTGGCTGCTTTAGCCCTGGCAAAGGCCTTTATGGACATGGCTGCAGGAGGCCTAGCAGCACCACGTGCAGGGGTTGAAACATCCAAGGGGATGGTGTCCGATAACTCTTGTGAAACCACAGTAGCAGGTTGGATTTCAGAGGCCGATTCAGCCAGGTTAGAAGAGGCCTCGGTAGTAGTCATGGATTCGGCTGAAGTTAGAACCGCTTGCTCGGTTTCGGCCGAAACCGAGACACTCGCGGTTTGCTTAACCGCGGTTTCGGCCCGCGAGTGTCGGTCCTTTTCTTTGCGTTTCTTAGCAACTTGTGAAGTCGGAGGATCCGACGGCATAATGTACGTGAAATCTGAGCCGAAAAACTGTTCAGCAAACTCCGACCGACGTCTAAGCGTCCGTCGGTTGAAAGAAGCACAGGCTAAACAAGCTGCTACGTCGTGGTCTGGGCCTAAACAAGCAGTAAGAGTGGAAATCTTTATGAGGTATTTGTTTCCCACAAGTTAAACAGTTATTCACTTTTTCTGACATCGGCTGAGGCAAGAAAGAGTCCCCAACGGGGTACTTAGCTTTTTAGAAGTCTTCGAAGTAGTATTTGGTAGTAGTAATCTCTGGATCTGACCGACCGGCACTTGCGAACAGCTTCTGCTTTGGGCGCCACGCGGCAAGAAAGACTGAGGAAAATGGCGTTGGCTGATGCCTTTATACCCGAATAACTGCCGCAATGATGTCGGGTGAAGTGCGACACCAGCCGAAGCCAGACCCAGACTTTGGAATCCGGCCGACCGAAGGGCTGCCTGACGACAGGACAACCCATTTGTAAAGACTGCAGATGCATCCTTGAAGGACATCATGCTGGAGGTATAGATTCCTGTCTCAGAGACTTCCCACACTCTGGAACAAACTACCTATCTATATCAAACAAAGCTCCTCATTAGCACTGTTCAAGAAAAATTTTGATGATTGGATGGGAGATGGGAAATTCACCCCTGGGATCACTTCTGTGGCTCTGCTTGACAGCGGCACAAGAAAATTTTCTTGGGTGGCGAAAGCCAGGGTACCTTTGGCTAGGCTTATATAGGCCCTAGGGCCAGTAGCCTAGTACCTACCTATGAACCTATGTGGGGAGCTGCGCCCCCCACAGCCCCCCTACTTAAATATTCTCACTCCGAGGTCACACTACATACAAACACATACAAAACACCACCACACAAGCTACTTTCTCTTCGCGCGCATACACATCACAGCAACAAAACATACTGACACACACCACAGCCCATACCCAAACCCCTTAACACACATACACACTTACCTGAATACATGACCATAGCGGAACTTTAGAAGCACAAAATTCAAAACCTCTGGCATTTGAGGTTTTGAATTTCACGCTTCTAAACTTTCGCTATTATGTGGATTCAGCTTCTTGGGATCATAATACTGAAATTCGAGATTTCAGTATTTCGAGCTTCTGAATGGAACCCCTTATTTCATATTGTTCACTGGCAGATCCCACAGACTGACCCCCCCCCCCCCCAAGTGAGGTCCACAGTGGTTTATGGTAATTAGGAAAAACTCAGAGCACTTGGGAAATTGTCTTGCTCTTCATAGCTTTGCACGACTACCGTTTAAGTTGGTACAAAATAAGTACAACTGCACAAAAACGTACCATAATACTAACTGATTAGATAGGTCACTGCTGTAGTAGTCCTTACTACTGGGACTCCAGCTGCAGAAAAGTCCAACATAAAGCCTGATTCCAGAGCTCGGCATCCTTCCCTCTCCAGGCATGGCAGACATCCACTATTTAGGGATGTCCAGACATTCCCTTACAAAACAAGACATCTGCCCTTGCCATTTTGACTTAAGGAAGACAAGTGGGTATCTACCCTTATGAATAAGGCCATAAGGCTCCCATCCAAAAAATGACCCTCCAATGTTAGTCTGAGGAGAAGCAAAATAAATATGCCTCCCCAAACTTATTCAGACATAAGCAGGCCAGAGGCCATTGAATGGAGGAGGAAACAGTAGTTGTATAGGGACAGCACCAGATGCCAAAACACAGTAACAGGGGATGGTGACAGGGAAACAGGACTGTAATAGTCATCTATAAGAACATGTACTATTAAGGTAAACTAATCCACTGCTGAAGTACATTTTTCGTTTCGATAATTGTTAGATCATAGGAAATGCAACAGGAATCACAAAACAATTTACACTTTGCCAATTACCCACTTTTATGCTACCCCCTTAACAAGAATGGCAAGTGAGGTCAGTCACAGAGAACATTTATGGGTTATGATCACATCATGAGAAGCCCTTACTACTGAGATAATTCTCAGAACTCACAGGGAAAGGGAGCTGGCAGGAGTAGGACTGGGACGCAATAAGCCCTGTACGATGGCAGTAGCAAACCCAGATCTTGCCATGGAAGAAATGACCAGCTTACCATGCTTAGAGAAGATACTGACTGAAGGCGATGTAGCTGCCACCAAAACAGCCCAAGCAGTCACTCCCTTCAGGAAAGCCACAGTACAAGCTGTGCCCCTGATGTTGTGGGCTTGCACAGTTCCTTCTAGCTTTTTCCCAGTGGAAGGAATAATAAACGTGCTCGACCGGGGCCAGCCTTCTGGAGACTGGCTACTTTTAAGTGGGGCTTTCCTTCACTGCCTGCTGCAAAAAAGTAAAAATAAACCATCAGTTTCTAATGTTTTGGTTTTATGATGGTAGTACCTCAACTATCTATGCATTTCTAGGGAATTTTCCCCTTTGCTACGATTCCATGCCTGCAATGGGCATAAAGGCGGGGTTTGTTCTTAGGCTGACGTTCACATTATAGAACACTCTGCACATAAAGATTTGTAGTAACACACATTATCGACAGATGTGACTGCCAATGTTTTACAGGTAAGGTACTTGAGAGGAATGGTGGTAGGAGACTCAAATGGGGCAGAGTCAAATTGCCAGGACATAATTCAAGTTTCATGAAGGAACTACTATTTTTTTGAAGATGATCTTGAATGCAATACTTCTTTGAGGATGCATTTGACTAGTTGTAGGTATGCTAAAGGGAGATATAGTCCATGAATAGGCAGACTGAGATGGCCAAAAGTTTTACCTTTATAGAGGCACAATCTAGGTCTAAATTAAATAGCCCACTTAAGTACTTGCAGCATCAAGGACACCAATGCTATACTCGGGTCCCGATTCTTTTTATTGCACCAAACAAAAATCTTGACCCATTTGGATCCATAGGACTGCACTATGGCAGGATTCCTAGCCTCCTTTAAGGTTAGCACATTGTCAGTAAGCCAGTGCTTGAAAGGCAAAACATTTAAATTATTCAGGCGGTAAAGCTGCAGTGATTCCTGGTTAGGGTGTATTAGGGCCCCCTTATTCTGGAATAGCAGGTACATTTACTAAGGCAGTATACACATAGCTACACCTTAAATATCTGCATGAGGAAACAGAAATAGTACTACCTGGGCCAAAAGGATATATTTAGAAGTATCATCGATTCCTTCTCTCTTGCCTTCTGGTCACCAAGGAGAGTAGGAAGATTGAATGGAAAGTAAAGAAAAAGATACCCATCCACTTAAAGAAGATGGCACCCTTTGCCCATATCTTTGGTGCTCTTCAGCAGAAGGCGGCACCCTTTGCCCATATCTTTGGTGCTCTTCAGCAGAAGGCGGCACCCTTTGCCCATATCTTTGGTGCTCTGCAGCAGAATGCCTCTCTGAACAACAAACAGCTGAGAACAAACAAGTCTATATCTGTAAATTCCAACCTGTGAATCCCACACTAAGTTCAACGCTGATGGGATGTAATCTGCCTTTAAACATATGCGACTACAGCAGCTACCTACCAAGCAGTTATGGCCAGACAGATCAAGAGGTACAAATGGGTATCCCCTTTGTTGTTGATGTACCCCATTACAGTTGTGTTATGTTGTCACTTGCAGAGCCACTTTTTCAAAGTAGGTTAAAGAGCCCTAAATGCCTTTATTAAGTAAGGCATTAATTCTTTCATACTTAATGTGCTGCTTCTTTTGGATGGTGTTCCAGTTTCCTTGAATTCTGAGGTTTCTCAGAATACGTCCCTCAAGTAAGGTCTGAACTATCTGTGGTTATTGTATGGCTATGGGATTCCTAGATGAGGAGCATGACTTAGGTCTTATCTGACCTGGCAGACCCACCCTCTCTAGCTCAACAGAAATAGTGTATCATATGAATTATCTCTAACAGGGACTGTGTTGGTTCCAAAGTGGACCTTGTGTACTGCTGTTGTGCTCTCATGTGCAACCTGGCCAGAGGGACTATCAATGTAGTGCAGATCATGTTTCATAGTGCACAAAGCTAGTCTATAGCCCAGACGATAGTCTCTCATGCCATCTTCTGAACTGTGCCATCCCTCTGGTGGAGATGGGCCCTCTGGCTTTAACAGTCCATAGGTGACTGGAGGAACACCATTTGGGAACACTGAAGGAAAATTCACAGTTTTGGAGCAGTCCAAAGTGAACTGCAGAGACCTTTCTGCCTATTCCTAGGATAGTACCAGGATGAGGCAGCAACATAATCGGAGCTCCCCTTGTTCTGCAGTATGTAATTACTGTGGCCCGGTACTTTAAACCATGGATGCAGTAGCCAGTCCAAACCACAAGGAGGTAAACTGACAGAGAGACGGCCTCTTGACTCAAACATAAGGAAGTAACTGTGGTCCCTATGGATAGGTATGTGAAGGTAGGCATCTTTGGGGTGTAAAGTTGCAATCAGATCTTGAAGGAACAGAAGTGGAAGAAGAGCTTGTAATGTCAACAATTTGACTTTTGGGGTTTTGAGGTGGGTACTGGGCCTTGAGAGGTCCAGAATACACATTCATGGACCTTCCTTTCTAGACACGAGGAACAGTATCAAGTAGAATCTACTGTTTTGATCATGGCTTGATAGGAGCTGTATTACTTCCAGTACCAGCACTACTGCAGTATAGGGGGACCAGAGGCGTTTGCTATACTGGCATTGTTTTAATACATCCAAAAACGAAATAAGATAGAAAACTCACTTTATTTTTAACCAAAAAACAAAGCTTTCGGGAGTATCCCTTCCTTAGTGTTGATTAATACATTTCTAATTAAAAATGAACACATTATATAACAAACAGACAAATACAACATGACACAGCCAACCTATAAAAAACAATACATAAAAAGTCCAATCATAATGCTAGACAGGGGCACAGTAAACTAATTCTATTATATAAGGGGACCTTCATTGTGTCACTACTAGACAGAGGCACAGTATTCTAGATTTATTCTGTACATTTTTGTACCATTTCATGGAGTGGCAAAAGCCACATCACTATGGCTAGGCTTACAAATGCCCCAGGGCAGATAGCTTAGTACTATACTATGAAACTAAACTATAATATTAAAGCTGTAGGACTCTATTTTAAAACTCTTATTAAAACAGTATATTTTCAAAAAGACCTATAGAATATGTTTATACTACATATAAAACAACTAAACACTAATTTATTACTAAAACTTTATGTATAGAACAGTGTAAATAAATGAAATATGCTTAATGATACTGTTTTTGCTTAAATTCCAGCACTGGCTTAATAGTGACCATATTATTCAGCCCAGGTTTTTTGTCAGCATTTAGCCTGACTATCCATTTATATTCAGCGATATCTAATTTATTAATTATATCGCCTAATCTTAGACTTATCTCTATTATCTGCAGAACTTTAAATTTAAAAATATGTTTTTCATTCCCATCACTCCTATGTAAAGCTAAAGCATTCGTGAGAACTTGTCTTCTCATTTCTGATTTATGTTCTATGATCCTATCTTTTAAGGATTGTGATCATTTGCCAACGTAAAACCTTGGGCATTGTGTGCATGTAGCTAAATATACAACAAAGGCAGTTTTACATGTTGCTTGGCATCGTATATCAAATTTAATTTTACTTTGAGTGTATAAACATTTTCTCACTACAAATGTCTTTACAAAAGCTACATGAAAAACAAGGTATTGTACCCATTTTAGTTATTATAGCTGATGGTACTAGATTCATTGCAAAATCCTTATAGCATAACCTTCTCTTTAAATTCAACATATTCCTATGTGAGAACCTTGGGGTAGTTCCCAAAAGTTTATTTAATTCAGGTTGAGCCATAAGTATACGCCAAGTTTTTCCAATTATCTGTTTAACGTACCTCGTTAAGTTATTGTATGTCAAAACATATCTTACAACATTATGTGGCATATCATGTTGATTTTCTTGATAAGCCTCATCACTGACAAATGGCCTCGAATTGTCACGGCTTTTATTTAATACATCTTCCTTTATTTCTTCAACCTGTATTTTCCTATAACCTCTATTGTTAAAATCATTGCAAGCGATATAACCTACAATGAAAATGAGGCTTATAAATCACTGCTTGCTAACAAAAATATCATAATTAAGCAAGCCGATAAGGGTGGTGCCACTGTAATCTTTGATAGAATTAAATACTTGTAATCTATGTATAATTTTTAGATGATGAACAAACATTTAAGGAAATAACTATGGTTGATGTTAAAAAAACTATTAGTGATGTGAATATGTTCATATATGATTTACAAGTACAAGGTGATATTGATTTAGATACATTTAATTATTTTACAGTTTCAACACCAGTCATTCCAGTCCTTTATGGTATCCCTAAATTACATAAGTCACTTACATCACCACTGATGAGACCCATTGTATCAGGACGGGGCTGGGTAACAGAACCCTTGTCCATTTATATTCAAGAAAAACTTAGCAAATATTTGTTTACTTGCCCTAGTTATATAAAGGATACCGGTGACTTTTTGATAAAATTATATCAGTGGAACATTAACAACAACGAGTCTGAATATTTAACGGTGACCATGGATATATCATCTTTATTCATGGTCATACCTAATAATTATGGAATTGATGCTGTATGCAGTTTTTTATGCGAAAATACTGGTAATAAAGGCAGGGAAATTGACATACTATGTAGCATATTAGAAGTAATTTTGGAAAAGAATATTTTCATACTCAACAAACAATACTATTTACAAACCTCTGGTGTAAATACATATGCTAATATAGTATTAAGTCAATGGGAGAAAACGTATGTATATGGTGATAAAAACTTGTAAAGAAATAATGTTTTATTTTATCATCATTTTGTAGATGATTGTTTTCTCCTATGGAAAGGAACACACGATCAGTTAATGGATTTCATTACCTATTTAAATAATACAATTGATTTCTTGAAGTTCACTATGTGTTCATCTAATGTTGAAATTACATTTTTGGATGTGATAATACATAAAAAAGATGATAATACACTAGAAACATCAGTGTTTCAAAACAAAATACAGGTCAACAGATATAAATAGTATGCATGCAAGCCATGTGTTTCGTGGGATAGTGAAGAGCCAACTGTTACATATCAGCAGGCTTAACACTGATTTCAACAAGTGTAAACAGCAGATGGAACTCGCTTGCAATGATTTTTACAATAGAGGTTATAGGAAAACACAGGTTAAAGAAATAAAGGAAGATATATTAAATAAAAGGGGTGACTATGCGAGGCCATTTTTCAGTGATGAGGCTTATCAAGAAAATCAACATGATATGCCACATAATGTTGTAAGATATGTTTTGACATACAGTAACTTAACAAGGTACGTTAAACAGATAATTGGAAAAAATTGGCATATACTTATGGCTCAACCTGAATTAAATAAACTTTTGGGAACTACCCCAAGGTTCTCACATAGGAATATGTTGAATTTAAAGAGAAGGTTATGCTATAAGGATTTTGCAATGAACCTAGTACCATCAGCTATAATAACTAAAATGGGTACAATTCCTTGTTTTTTATGTAGCTGTTGTAATGACATTTGTAGTGAGAAAATGTTTATGCACCCACAAAGTAAAATTAAATTTGATATACGATGCCAAGCAACATGTAAAACTGCCTTTGTTGTATATTTAGCTACATGCACACAATGCCCAAGGTTTTACGTTGGCAAATGATCACAATCCTTAAAAGATAGGATCATAGAACATAAATCAGAAATGAGAAGACAAGTTCTCACGAATGCTTTAGCTTTACATAGGAGTGATGGGAATGAAAAACATATTTTTAAATTTAAAGTTCTACAGATAACAGAGAGAAGTCTAAGATTACGCGATATAATTAATAAATTAGATATCGCTGAATATAAATGGATAGTCAGGCTAAATGCAGACAAAAAACCTGGGCTGAATAATATGGTCACTATTAAGCCAGTGCTGGAATTTAAGCAAAAACAGTATCATTAAGCATATTTCATTTATTTACACTGTTCTATACATAAAGTTTTAGTAATAAATTAGTGTTTAGTTGTTTTATATGTAGTATAAACATATTCTATAGGTCTTTTTGAAAATATACTGTTTTAATAAGAGTTTTAAAATAGAGTCCTACAGCTTTAATATTATGACTGGACTTTTTATGTATTGTTTTTTTATAGGTTGGCTGTGTCATGTGGTATTTGTCCGTTTGTTATATAATGTGTTCATTTTTAATTAGAAATGTATTAAACAACACTGAGGAAGGGATACTCCCGAAAGCTTTGTTTTTTGGTTAAAAATAAAGTGAGTTTTCTATCTTATTTCATTTTTGGATGTTATACTGTCTCTGAATAGAGAAGATTAAAACCGTGGTTGGAATATATATGTTTATCATTGTTTTAATACATAACATTGAGTGGTGTTAAGAACTAAAGCTTGTAAACCCCAAAAATTATTTGCAGCACCCATGTCTTTTTTTGTCTATTGTTCTCTCTTGCTTCATCCTACAGCATCCCTACCCCTGTGTCCCACGTCCATTGGCAGGTCTGATGGACTCTCTCATCCACTCTGGACTTGCTCTGTTACAGGCTGGGGCCGGTGCAGATCTTAACGGCATGCTTCCATCATGACCTACTGTCTTCCACAAGCCCTCCCCTGTGCTTGCCAACTCAATGTCCAAGGGCTACTCCCCTCTTTGGACCAAGCCTCTCTTCAGGGAGCATCATCGATGAGCACCCCACCTTAGGAAATCACACCCATCCCTTTGTGCTAGTGCCTCAGATGCCACTCAGTCTTTTGTGATATTCTTCCAGTTTTTTTAAGCAGAATTATCCTTGTTATTCTTAGTATGAACAGTAATGGGGAAAGGTTGGGCTGAAGGTTTTGGTAGAGTGTACAGAGGGAGAAAGAAAAGCCATACATTTATGACTGCTCCTTGGGTGAGCAGGGACTGGGAGCCTCTTTGGATATCCCTATCATTTTTTTTTCTTGCTCTGGCCCTTCTTACATTTTTGCAGGTTTTTCTTTTCCTTGCCTGTGATAGCAGAGGTGAAGTTTAGACAAGTAGTACTTGTCACACCTCAGTGTGGCAGGTGTTAAAAAGTTGATTCACTGAATGCAGTCTTGCTTCTTGTGGTTTATTACACACTTCACCAGTGGAGCTCCCTTGAAGTAATTTCTTATCCAGTGGTGCACTGAAGGGAGCACTTTTCACCACACTCTCAAGTGGGGTTGAAACTTCAGCCAAACATGTCTTAGCACAGACTTCACAGCTGACCAAGGATGATGCATTTACAGCAACATTACCATACTTAAGAGCGTTTTGCCAGCTGACTTACAGCCTGGGTTAAATCTAGTAATCTTAACCTCAATTTGCAGACACTTCCACAATATTCTCCTTTATTTTTTCAAGGATATCTATTTGACACTTTACCACAAATATCTGACAACTTATGGACCTGAAGGCCAGAGTAGCAACTGCAGATACATTCTTCCCAAATCAAGTCTACCATTCTGTTTTCCCCATTTTTTGTCACTGCTGGATCTGCCACTGACTTTTTATATTGGAATCTGTGAGACTATTAGGCTTGTTTGGTCAAAAGGTGAGAGTACAGTTCCTTACCGGCAGCCAAAGAGTCATCCTGAAGTTCCCAAAAACTACAGCTGTGCAAATAAACTCACCATAAGAGTAGATGTTCGAATGATCACTGCTGCAGTCAACCAACCTATACAAGTTATATCCTGCATAGGATATAACAGCTGGACAGCTTCCAAAGCTTCAGGGCACATTCCACACTGCCAAACCATAACTCAACTTGAGATGAGCTGACTAAAGACAGGTTTGGGTGTCAAGCTCTTCAGAGCTTTCATGCTGAGAGAGGGAAGCTAATGCACTAAGAAGCCAACACTAATAAAAGAAAAAAAAATACATGTCCACATGTTGGCATTAAAAAACATACAAAAATAAGATGGATGGAGGGAGGTAGCAGCTACTACAACAGTGATCAAACACCTATAGTTATGGTAAGTTTACTTACACAACTGTACTATGCTCATTGTTATCACTGCTGCAGTAGCCTAAGCTATATGGGGAGATTGCCATAGCTTAGGACGACTGCGAGGAGGAAGTGGAAGGGTCCAGAAACCCCTGGAGAATGGTCCTAGCAACATCTGTCCTAGATCTAGAGAAATAATCTAGTTTAAAGTGCTTTGCAGAAGTAAGCACAGATGATCAACCCTTTTCAAACAGCCATAGGTTAAGCCAAGGGACTGGCAGAGTGAGCCTTGGCCCTGCCTGGAATAATTTTGCAGGGGTAAGAATAACAAACAGTAACAGTCTAAGACAACCATTTAAAAACAGACTACTTTAATGCATGCTGCCCTTTCTTCTTATCTTCACAAGAAATGAACACCTGATCAGAAGTTCTGAAAGATTTTGTTGTGTTAAGATAGAACCAGAGTTGTCTGTGGACATCCAGGGTATGAAGTATCCTTTCACCCTCATGTTTAGGTTCTGGAAAGAAGGTAGAAGATGGGTATACTGTCTTACAGTAAACTCCAATATCAATTCAGGCATAAAGGAAAGATTATTTGTCAAGGAAACCCTACTTTAGTGGAAAATGAGATAAGGTTGACCCACCATAAGAGCTTGCAACACAGACACTCTTGCACAGGTCAGAGCAATGGGTAAGACTGTTTTCCATGTTAAAAACTTCAAATCAGCATGACAAGCTGGTTCAAATGGAGCATGAGTTATTTTTTCTAACACAAAGTTAAAATCCCAAGGAAAAGCCACTGGTCTTCTGTGATGATGCTTCTTATGCAGAACCCCTTTCAAAAGCATTTTGATATGAGGCTGCATTGAAAGAGAGGGGTCCATGGAGAGGCATGCTGAAATGGTCAATATATGAACAATGACAAAGAAGAAGAAAGAGTCCACAGAATAGTAACTCACATAAATACTGTAAAACCAGAGAAACACTAGCTTTGAATTAGTGGGTTTTTTTTGGCACCAATTCAAAATTTTTTCCATTTGTTGTTATGCAATTTTGTAAAATCAAGCTTTCATGACTCCACTAATACCTTCTGCACATCTTCAGAAAACAGGTGCCCAAAAGTAGTAAATGCCTACCATTCCAGGCAGTCAAATGCAGCAGTTGTTAGGGGTTAAGATGTGTCCAACATCCCCGTCCTTGTGCGAGTAAATCCAGTTTGTGAGGAAGGATGTGGTAATTGTCCCTGGTCATTTTAAGAAGAAAGGAGAACCACTGCTGCCTGAGACAGAAAGGAGATAAAATTACCTTTCGCTGAATCTTCAGAAGTACCCTTGAATATTCCTGTCCTCTGAAAAAGAAGCCACCTGCCTTCCAAGCCTTACTACAGAGAGTCCTGGAATAGAATTTTGCCAGTTGACTGTTTAGAGTCTATGCATAAAGATCTATTTCACATGTTCCCCAGAGAGGGACCAAATCTTAGAAGACCCTCCTCCAATTCAGTTTCCATTCATGAGGGTCTGTCCTGATCCTGCTCATCTTTTTTTTTACCACACAATTTTTCTCCGTCAGGACAAAAGACGCCTATACATTGAGACTGTGCTGTAAAGCTATATCCCATGCTAACATGGACAGTATGCACAGGTGGCAAGATCTGGTCTCCCCCTTACTTATGTACCACAACATTATGATGCTGTCTGTAAACACAAGGAGATCCTGGGGACCCAGATGATTCAGAAAGATGAGAGCATTTATAACAGCTAGCATCACTTTTAAGCCAATGTTTTTGGTCTGTCTTTTGTGCTCGAAAGACCCTGCACTTTTATTCCCATTGACACTGCTACCCATGTAAAGTCTGCGGCATCTGTTGTAAATGACTGTGCTGAAGCAGGAGAGAATGGCAGAACGGGATTCAGAGAAATACAATGTCTCTAGCACATGATCAGAGTTTACAAATCCTAGGACTGGAATTTGAAAGACTGACTGCAGGGACCAAAGAGATTTTAGATACCATTACCTCTCTCTCATGGAGTCTTGGCAGAGGTAGTATGAGAATCATGGATACCATGAGATCTGGAATCCTGCAATTCCCTTGTTGAGATGGAAGTCAGAGTGGAAAACCCCAGAACTGACCTAAAATTTTCCTGTGGAAGAAAGGTTCTTTGTACTGAGGTTTCCAACAGGCGCCGTAGAAAAAGCAATCCTGCGAGGAGTCAGAAAGACTTCTGAATGTTCTCTTGGAATCACAACCTGTGTAGCAGATCTCTTAACCAAGAGAAAGATTCCTAACATTTTGAAAAAGACTATGCAAAGATAAGCAAGTCATCTAAATAAGAGAAAGATGTGGATGTCCTGTGTGAACTAGACAAACTTTATGAACACTCTTGGGACACACAGTGTAAGGCTGAGAACTGAGAAGGTGATCCAGACACACAAAATCTTAAGAAACATCTGAAATTTGGATGAACATGAATGTGATGATATGCATTATTTAACGGTTACTAAGAAACTCAAATGAGAAATAACAGGAAACAGGTTGTGAAGTGCAAGCATTTTGAACTTGGGCACTACCACACACTGAATCAGGATGTAAAGATCCAAAACCGGTTTCTAGGAATCTTTTCTTTCTTTGGCACCAGAAATATCCTTGAATTAAAATCCTCTCATAAAGGAGGATCAGCTTCTTTACGACCTGAAAAACCATGTGCTGTAAGACAAGAGGGAAAAACTTTTAGCCTGGTAGATGAGGAAGAATCCACTGAAAAGGAGAGAGAGCCTCTCACTGCCATCGGTAGCCTTGATGGATCACATTCAAGACCCATTTATCTGAAAATCTGCTGCCAAAGATAAAAATGGAGACCGATACTTTTTGGTATGTTTAAGGTACAGCCATGGTGGGAAGGGGGAACAAAGTATCTCAGATAGTCATTCTGACTTAATCAGACTGTCCTTTGCTCTAGGAGGTTTCTGCTTTGTTTAGGATCCTCCCTGTCAGTGCTTTGTAAACAACTCTTTATCAGCCTTCTGCTGGGACTGTTTATTTTTCTTTTTGCTAATGTTATATGAGAGAGCAAAAAGACCCTTGGAAAACTTGGGAGAAGGAGAACTGAAATTTTTGATAGTCACTGAATCAGCTTTCCCCTCATCACACTTTTTTCATGCCCTCTACAGAAGAAGACCCAAAAACTAGGCTTCTGTCCAAAGCAGAATTCAAAAAATGTCATTTGTAACATTCTCAGGGAGGTTAGGAGAATGCAGCCAGGCAAACCTTCTCAAAACAGTTCCAGTGGCCACAGCCTTGGAAGTGGTATCCAAAAGTCATGGACAACATTTTAACCAAAGAGTAGTAACTTGAGAAAAGAAATCTAATCAGCCTTCTCCTCCCAAGAGGCAAATGAAGCTAAAACATCCCTCATACTTTCACAATTAGCCAGGATAAACCAACATGAGCCTGACAGGTTAGTATTCTAAAAATTAAAAGTTGTAGAAGCGTACACATTTTGCCAAAACTTTTCAAAAGAATTCTAAACCTTCCCATCCTTGTCAGAATAAGATAGATTAGCATTAGCAACAGGTGGATTCACAAAAGCAATAGCTACAGAGTCAGGTCTGGGTTAGTGCATAAAAACAAAGGACTGGGGAACTTTCTATTATCTATCTGTTTCATATGGTAGCAGGCTGGCTGTCAGATAAATTGCAGGATATAACAAAAACATTCTCAAAAGTAGACAAAAACGGAGGGATAGATAGAGGCTCTGGAAATTCCAGTTGTAAGAAAAGTACAGTTTTGTACCTACCATAAATGTAGATGTTTGAGTGTTCACCCTGCTACAGTCATCATACTTAGGTTATCCTGCCGTCAGGTGGTCCCGCAGTTGGCCCGAATTCCAAAGTCTCGGTCCGGTGTCGGTTGTTGTCACTTCTTCCCTGACGTCAGGGCGCCAGGGGTATACAAGAGGCATCCAACGCCATTTTCTTCAGTTTTTCTTGCCCCAGATGTCAGGTGCCCCCAAAAGGTAGGCAATATATATATTATATATATATATATTATATATATATATATATATATATATATATATATATATATATATATATACATATGGCTATATAAAAATAAAACAAAACCCTTAGGTACAAGCAAATACACCACAGAGGTAGAATAGGATACAGTGGTAGAGATAAGTTCAGCTAGTTCAGAGGGGATGGAGGGAGGATAACCTGGACTTCAACAAGGTGAACACTCAAACGTCTACATTTATCGTAGGTACAAAACTGTACTATGTTCATCGTGTTACCCTGCTGCAGTCATCACACTTGGGTTGAATCCCAAAGCTAAGGAGGGGAGGTGGAGTCAAACAGGGTTAGAAGAAGCTAGTAGAACCTGCAAAACTGCAGTGGCAAAACCAGCTCTAGTCTTAGAGTAAAGACGTAAGTGATAGTGTTTGGTGAAGGTGTGCACTGAACTCCAAGTAGCAGTTTCCAGAATATCCTTGGTTGGCACTCCCCTGAGAAAGGCTGCTGATGTAGCTGTAGCCCTGGTGGAGTGGGACCCAATGTTAGCAGGTACTGGTTTCCCATGATGTGTGTAGCAGAAATGTATGCAATGTCCTAACCATTTAGAAATGGTCTGTTTTGAGATAGCTTTTCCTTGTGATCCTGTAGAATAAGCTACAAAGAGCTGGTCAGTTTTTTCTGAAAGCCTTAGTTTTATCCAAGTAGTAACATAATTGCCTGTGAATGTCCAAAGAGTGCAGGAGTCTTTCTCCTTTGTTCTGGGGATTTGGGAAGAAGGTGGGCAAGTGAATGGCTTGTTTAGGGCCACACTGGATACCACCTTTGGCATAAAGGAAGGATTAGTTCGTAGAGAAACAAAGTCCGTAACAGCTGCTCTACAGGAAGCTTCCAATTAATTAAATCCGCATTGTAAAGTATGCTTGCCCACCTGTTCAGCTGCATGCAACAGAGCATGCATTTCCTTGAATTCAGGCGGCTCTGAATGTGTGCTCATTTTTTGTTTTAACTGAGACATCAGGAATTGTTGATATTTCAACATGTGAAACTGGCAATTTAATGCTCACATAGCCAGAGTTGCAGAGGTGTACATTTTCTTTCCCCATCTATCTAGGGCTCTGGAATCCCTTTCAGAGGGCACAGGATTTTTAGCCATAGAAGCTTTTGCTCCCTTAGGACCCTGGGATATGGTTTCTGGGTCAGCTATAGGGCTTTTATAAAGGAGTTTGTGTGAGTCAGGTACTTTGTAGTATCTGTCTGGTTTGGCTGGAGCAGGAGGTAGAGTGTCTGGATTTAAACTAGACTCCAAGTAGACATCATCCACAATATATAAAACAGGAGGGATAGCAAGAGGTCTGTGCTGGGGTAATAAAAGGAACTCTCGGAGCCTTTTCTTGGAATCTGAGTAATCCTGGCCTTCCCAGTGGAAATGTTCCCTCATGGTATGTAATGTAGTCTTCAGGGGGAGATGCTGAGGGAATAAAGTCTTCAGCATCAGAACCCTCATAGGGTGGAAAAGTGTAATCCTGTTCCTCAGAAGAATCTGAGGAGAGAGAAACCTGGTCAAAGGATGCATAATCCTCCTCTTGTCTTGGTCTTTTATCAGGAGGGGGATGGGAACCCCTGATAAGGGTAATTAAATCTTCAGCCATCTTAAGCATCTGTTTCTTAGGCATGGGGCCTTGACCTGTAGACTTGAACAGTTTTCTTAGGTTTTAAAGGAGTTTTAAGCTTAGCATAAGATTTAATGGTGAGTGTAGTCGGTCTGCAGACACCTTCTGCAACCGAAGGTGTTTCCACTGCACCAGTGTCTAATTCTGCTCCGGTGTCGGTAGATGCCTGCGTCGGCCTAGTAGACTCCGCTTGGGAGTCAGCAGCTGTCTGGGGTTCCAGCTCTGCAGTCGTCAGGGGCTGCGTAGGCGCCTCACTGAACACCGGAGAACCGGCGACAGGCCCAGCTGAAGCCTCGGGATCTGGCTTATTCCTAGGCTGCCTGTCCTTATCCTTGCGTTTTTTATGAATTGCGGGTGTCGGCTGCTCCGACGGCATGATATAATTAAATTTCCTACCAAAGTAATGCTGTGCGAAGTCAAAATGGCGTTTGATAGTGTGTTTATTAAACCTAGCACAAAACCGACAACCTGTGACGTCATGGTCTGGGCCTAGGCAAGGAATACAATAGGAATGGAAGTTCTTATGAGATATTTGCTTCCCACAAGAAATGCAATTGTTAACTTTTTCTGACATCGGACTGAGGCAAGAAAATGTTCCCCAAAGGGGTGCTTAGCTTTATTGAAGACTTCAGACTGAAATTCAAATGGAAAATCTCAGGTGTCGGCCGACCGGCACTTGCGAACTGCTTCTGCTTTGGGCACCGCGCGGCAAGAAAGACGGAAGAAAATGGCGTTGGATGCCTCTTATATACCCCTGGCGCACTGACGTCAGGGAAGAAGCGACAGCAAACGACGCCGGACCAAGACCTTGGAATTCGGGCCGACTGCAGGACCACCTGACGGCAGGATAACCCAAGTGTGGTGACTACAGCAGGGTAACACAATGAACATTAAAGAAGTTACGTACTCACCACAACATTCCATCTGTGTTGTCTGCTTCAGTCTTCATCAAACTTGTGGGTTTCATTTCCAATCTCTGAACCGACTCAGCCGTTAGCAAGTTAAAACTTCTAAGCTAGAGTTCTTCTCACTCTATCCATACTCCCTTGCTCCTCCCAGATACCTCAGATCACATTTGCTAATTTTCCCAGCATAGAAAAAAGCATATCATAACATGGGAGCTAAAAAGGATGCTCAGGAGCTCAAAATAATAAAGTACAGTTGTGTACACTTACCATAAATGTAGATGTTCAAGTGCATTAATTGTTGCAGTCATTACATTTGGGTAATCTGCTGGCAGGTTGCACTCAGTCGGCCTGAATTCCAAAGTCTTGGGTCCTGCTTCGGTTGCAGTCTTTTTTCCATGAGATCAGGTCATCAGGGGTATAAAACATGCAGCCGACGCCATTTTCTTCAGTTTTTCTTGCCCCCGATGTCAGGTGCCCCCAACAAGGTAGCAATATTATATATATATATATATATATATATATATATATATATATATATATATTTATAAACATGCATCAATATAAACTTTAACTTTATCTACAAGCAAATACACCACATAGGTTGTAGAAGACAGAGAAGGAAAGATAAACTGTAGAATTACGGGGATGGCGAGAGGATAACCTGGACTGCAACAGTGAATACACTTGAACATCTACATTTATGGTAAGTGTACACAACTGTACTATGTTCTTCGTGTTTCACTGTTGCACTCATAACATTTGGGTAGAATAACAAAGCTATGGTTGGGAGGCTGGAGCTAAACAGCATTAGGGGCAGCTATAAGGCCCTGTAGCACTGCAGTGGCAAAGCCTGCCCTGTACTTAGAGTAGAGAAGCAAATGGTAATGCTTTGTAAAGGTGTGAACAGAACTCCAGTAGCAGCCTCTAGAATGTCTTTGGTTGGTACTCCTCTGAGAAAAGCTGCAGAAGTAGCTGCAGCTCTGGTGGAATGAGACCTAATGCCCTTGGGCACAGGTTTACCATGGTGTGCGTAGCAGAAACAGATGCAGTGGCTTATCCACTTTGAAATTGTCTGCTTTGAGATAGCCTTTCCTTCTGATCCTGCAGAATATGACACTAGTAATTGCTCAGTTTTTGTTAGAGCTTTTGTCCTGCTCAAGTAGAATCTTAGCCGTCTGTGTACGTCCAAGGAATGCAGAATTCTCTCCCCTTTGTTCTGCAGATTTGGATAAAAAGCTGGCAGATGGATTGTTTGATTCAGAGCCACACTAGAAACCACCTTAGGCATAAAAGTAGGATTTGTCCTCAGAGACACCCTGTCTGGGTAAAATATGACAAAAGGCTCTACAGCCATGAGGGCCTGTAGCTCAGAAACTCTTCTTGCTGAAGTAATTGCTACTAGCAGGGCTGTCTTCCATGATAAGAACTTTATATCAGCGGTAGTGGCTGGTTCAAATGGAGGCAGGGTGAGCTTTTCCAACACATAATTGAGGTCCCATGCAGGTAATGGTGATCTTCTAGGAGGCCTTAGGTTTTTGGCTCCTCCAAGATACTGCTTTAGTAGGGGATGAGAAAAGATTGTAATGAGCCGAAATGGCAGAGGCATGGATTTTGAATGATGAGAAAGATAGGCCTTTGTCAAGCATCTCAGTTAAGTATTATAATATCTGAGGAATATGTGGTTCTGCTGTATCAGTTCCTTATGCTTGATTCTAAGCACAAAATCTCTTCCATTTGTCAGCATAAGATTTTCTAGTACTAGGCCTTCTGGCTTCCAAAATGACATCCATCACAGCTTTACTGAGAGGTGTCGTTGGTATGATTACATGATTAGCCATGCTGCCAGGTTCAGAGTCTGTAGTTGATTGTGCAGGATCTGATTGTTTTGCTGGGACAGTAGTTGTGGTCTTTGAGGCAAGGTCCAAGCTGGGTATTGAGACAAGTTCCTTAGGACTGGGTACCAGTATTGGCGGGGCCAGTCCGGAGCAATTAATATCATCTTTGACTTCTCTTGTCTGATTTTTAGGAGGACCTTGGGTAGAAGAGGCAGAGGAGGAAAGGCGTAAACCGACAGGTTTTTCCAACTGAAAGATAGGGCATCCACTTTCCATGCTTCTCTGTGATAAGTCCTTGTGCAGAATCTTTTCAGTTGATAATTTTGAGGAGAGGCAAATAGATCTATGTCTGGGCTCCCCCATTTCTCTGTTATCATGCTAAATACTTGTGGATTTAGTTTCCACTCATGAGGATCCATAAGGTTTCTGCTTAAATAGTCTGCCAGAGTGTTCTGTTTTCCTGGCAGGAATTGAGCTTGAAGATTCATCTGGAAGGTCAAAGCTATGTCCCACAGTGCCATGGTTAATCTGCAAAGGGGGTATGAGTGCGTGCCCCCTTGCTTGTTTATATACCTCATGACTGTGGTGTTGTCCGTCTTTATCAGTAGTTGTCCTGGATGAAGTAAGTCCTTGAATGCGGTTAGGGCATTTTGAACGGCTAGCATCTCTTTCTGGTTGATATGTAGATGCATTTGATTTGGTGCCCATATGCCCTGAATGCATCTTCCTGCCATGTGGGCCCCCCAGGCATAATCTGATGCGCCTGTTAAGGTTTGGCTGGCAGGGGGTAGAGTGAAGGGCCGTCCCATGTTTTGGTGACAGGCCTTTGCCCACCATAGAAACTCCTGTTGCATGCAGGGGATGAGAAGAATCATGGTTTCCAGACTGTGTGAATGCTGACTCCATAAACTTTTTAGGTACCACTGAAGTTTCCTCATATGCAGTCTTGCATATGGAATTAGTAGGATGCAGGATGCCATGAAGCCCAGAGCCTGCAGAATTTGTCTTGCAGAAGACTGGGTTTTTGTTGCCATCAGTTTGAAGTAAGTAGTCAATTGCCCTTGTTTGTCTGGTGTGAGGTAAGCCATCTGGGCAGTTGTATGCAAGCTTGTACCCAGGAATGTTATCTTTTGAGAGGGTACCAGTTGTTTTTTATTTTCGTTTACTGTGTACCCTAGGCATGCTAGAAGCCTTTTCACAAACGCCAGGTGTCAGAGAGTGTCCTTGTTCTCTGCTTGAATTAGACAGTCATCCAAGTAAGGATATATTTATATTCCTCTCTGTCTGCAAAATGCAATTACTGGTGCCAGGCACTTTGTAAAGACCCTGGGCACAGTAGATATGTCAAAGGGCAGTGCAGAGAACTGGTAATGCATTAAGCCAGCCTTGAATCTGAGGTATCTTCTGCATGACTGTCTTATTGGGACATGCAGGTATGCCTCAAGTCTAAAGTCACCAGCCAAGCATTCTTGCCCAGCATGGGCAGAAGCTGTTGCAAAGTGAGCATTTTGAATTTTGAAATGTCCAGGTATGTGTTCAAAATTGATAAATCCAGTATTGGCCGTTAGGCCTTGTACTTTCTGGGTACCAAGAACAGTCTTGAGTATAAACCTTGTCCTTTTTCCTGTTTTGGTACTATCTGAATGGCCCCCATATCCATGAGGGACGTAACCTGATTCTGTGCCTCTGCCCATTGTTTTTTTGGCAGGTCTGGCCAACCATTTGTCATTGGCAGAGTGTGGAAACGGAATCTGTATCCCTGTGAAACGATGTTCAGTACCCACTTGTCCTGGGTTATTAACTGCCAATTTTGAGCAAAAAGTGCTAATTTTCCCCCTATGGGTGCTGCCAAAAGATAAGTGCTTGTGTAGGCAGAGGGAAGTCATTGGGATTACTTTCTGTAGGTTTTGCACTTTACCTCCTCCAGATTTGGAGGTGGATGCGCCCCATTGCTTTGACCTGTATGAGTCTTGAGCTTGGTACCTGGAACACTTAGGGCGTCTGGATTTGCCCCTTTGAGCTCTGTCTGACACTGGAAAGGACCAATTTTTTGTAGGTCAGTGTCTACTGAATATAGGTGGCTGCACTTGTAAAAAATATTTAACAGTTTGCATAGACTTAGCTTTGTCTTCCATTTTCTTTAAAACCTCTTCTGCCTTAATACCAAACAGAGAATCATGCTATAAAGGTGCATCTAGTAATTTAGCTTTAACATGATCAGGCAAATTTTGTTCCTTTAACCAGGCATGCCTCCTAATCACAGATCCAGTAACTGTGGCCCTGCAGGAGGCCTCTAAAGAATCAAAACCACATTGCAAAGTATGCTTTCCAACTTGTTCAGCTGCATGCAATAATTCCTGCATTTCCTTATTTTCTGCACATTCTGAAATCAACATCATTTTCTGTTTCAGCAATCCCATAACCTGTTGTTGGTACTTAAGCATATGAAATTGACAGTTTAAGGCTCTGATTGCCAAGGTTGCAAATGTATAAACCTTTTTTCCCCCCATCTGTCCAGCGCCCTGGAATCTCTTTTGGAAGGGGTAGGGTTTTTTGCTGTTGAGGCCTTAACTCCCTTTGGACCCTGTGAAATAAATAAATAGTTTCAAGATCAGTAGCAGGGTTTCTAAATAAAAATTTATGAGAGTCAGGGACCCTGTAATACCGGTCAGGCTTACTGGGAGCCGGAGGTAGAGTGTCAGGGGTCCGGCTTGACTCTGCAAAAACATCATCCACAATGTCTAACACAGGGGGAATGGCTAAAGGCTTGTGCCGAGGGAGGAGGAGGAAATCCCTGAGCCTCTTTTTTGATTCTGAGAAGTCTTGACTCTCCCAGTGAAAATGCTCCCTCAAAGTATGCAAGGTTTCTCAAATTAATAATCCTCAGGAGCAAATGCAGATGGAATAGACTCCTCAGCATCAGAATCCTCATAGGTAGATAAAGATAATTCCTGATCAGAAGAGGAATCAGAAGAAATAGAAACCTGATCTGAAGATTCATACGCAGTGTCTTGCCTAGGCCTCTTATCTGGAGGGGGATGGGTACCCCTGATCAAGGTAATAAGGTCTTCAGCCATTTTGATCATCTGTTTTTAGGCATAGAGGCCTGTGCACGTGGCTTAGGCATCGTTTTTTTAGTTTTAGAAGGCGTCTTTGCCTTTGGTTTTGCAGCTTTCATAAGTTTGATGTAAAAATGTTGAGGTGTGAATACACCCTCAGAAGCAGATGCCTACTCAGAGGCTCCGGACCCATCTGAGGGGGAGATGCATCCGTTGGTCCAAAACCTTGAGTATCTTGCGGCATGCCTGACTCCACATGGGTGTCGGTAGAGGCCTGCGGCTCGAAGGTAGCGGGTATCAGGAGCTGCAAAAGCACCTCACTGAGTACCGGCGACTGGCTTAGGAGAAGCTTTGTCGTCGGTTTTGGATCTCGACTGCCTTTCTCTGTCCTTTTCTTTGCATTTGTTTATGTACTCCGGTAGTCAGATTGCTATCCGACGACATCTCTGGGTAGTTAAATCTATTGCCAAAATACTTAGATGCAAAAATACACCGACACTTAATACTGTGTTGGTTAAATCTAGCACAAAACCGACAGCCAGTTACGTTGTGGTCAGGGCCTAGGCAAGGAATACAGCACAAATGGAAATCCTTATGAGGTATTTGCTTCCCACAAGTAAAACAATTATTAACTTTTTCTGACATCGGTAAAAAGCAAGAAAAAAGTTTCCCCAACGTAGACTTCAGTTGTGAAACTCAAACGCGAATATTTCAGTAGTCGGCCGACCAGCACTAGCGAAATGCTTCTGCTTCGGGCACTGTGTGGCAAGAAAGACTAAAGAAAATGGCGTCGGCTGCATGTTTTATACCCCTGACGACCTGACGTCATGGAAGAGAAGACAGCAACTGATGCAGGACCCAAGACTTTGGAATTCAGGCCGACTGAGGGAAACCTGCCAGCAGATTACCCAAATGTAATGACTGCAACAGTGAAACACTAAGAACATCAAAGGTTCCTTGCACTATCCATCAGATCCTTCAGATATAAGAAAGGGGGAAGGAGGGAGGGAAGGTTAATGAAGACTGAAGCAGACATCACAGAAGGAACGTTATGTTGAGCACATAACTTCTTTACCTGATGTCTGTTCAGTCTTCATCAAACCTGTGGGAGAGTCCCCAGCTACACAGATCTGGGTGGCCTCATGGAAGGATATTCTGGAGTACTGCAGAACCAAATGCAGCCCTATCCCTGCAGATAATATTAAGTTTGTAATGTGAAATAAAGGTGTGAAAACTTGCCCACGACACAGCCGCACAAATGTCTTCCAAGGAAACCCTAGACCAAAAGGCCTGAGACGAGGCTATGGATCTCGTGGAGTGAGCTGTCACACTTGTCTAGGTAAAAGAACATTCTTCAGTGAATAAACATAAGATATACAATCCCGCAGCCATCGAGCTATGGTAGCTTTGACAACAGCTTTCCACTTTGAGTATACGAAAGCCACAAACAGCTCGTCAGATTTTCTGAAAGATTTTGTTCTATTCAGACAAAAATGCAACTGTCTATGAACATCTAAGAGATGCAACACATATTCTTCCTTATTCTGAAAAATTGGGAAGAGCACATGGAGGCTGATGGACTAATTAATGGCACTTACTGAAGTGACCTTGGGTAAAAAAGAGGGGTCAGTGCACAGAGTAACTCTGTCTTTACAAAAAGTAAGGTAGGGGGAGTTGGAAGACAAGGCCTGAAGCTCCAACACTCTTTAGGCAGAAGTAATGGCTACTAAGAAAGCTGTTTTCCAGGACAAACATTTTAATTCTGTCTTTGCAGCTAGTTCAAAGGGAGGTAAGATTAGAGCTTGGAAAACCAATGTGAGGTCCCCATGGCAGGGTAGGATCTTTGATATGGGGATGAAGGAGAAAAGTACCTCTGAGAAAAACTTTGCAAAGCCTAGAAGAAGCCAAGGATCCAGCGTTTTCTCCAATATGAAAATCAGAAATGGCTGCTAACTGAAATTTAACAGTAGGAAAAACTGCCCCCAGAATGAAACAGACCAGCTAGGAATCCCAAAACTGCTGAAATGGGCACCGTGAGTGGGTCAATGTGATGCTGTTGGGCCCAAATAGAAAACCTTTTCCACTTACTTTTATAAATCTTCCTGGTAAAGGTCTTATGGGAGGCAATCAAAATCCTCTGAACTGGGATAGAAAGCCTGGGTTGTTTAGCCATCACCAGAATTGTAGAAACCATGCGGTTAACTTCAAGTTCTGAAAATCTGGATGGAATTGCCCTAAGGGGTGGGACAGAAGATCTGGAAATGGTTCCAGTGTCCAAGGTGGGCAAATCAGATGAGACCACAAAAAGGAAACCCAGACTTGTCGTGGCCAAAAGGGAGCAATTAGGATACTTTGCTCTTAAACCTGCCTGTTTTCTGAAGAAATTTGGGACTCAGAGGAACAGGCAGGAATGCATAAAGTAGACTTGGGGGCCAAGCATGGACTACAGCATCCCTTGGTTACTGTCCCTGTGAATTGAAGATGAAGTACCTGCTGCACTTGGTGCTGAGTGGAGAAGCGAAGAGGTCACAGTAAGGTTGACCCCATTTGAGGAAAATTCTGTCTGCCACTAAATGATTCAGAGACCACTTGTGAGGCATCAGTAAGACTCTGCTCAGCCTGTCCGCCAGTATCTTGTGCTCCCCTGGAATGTGTGTGTTACAACAGAGCCCATTGTCACACACTCACTGCTTCTCGACAAAGGGGGTAAGACCTGGTTTCACCTTGTTTGTCAATGTACCACACAACAGATGTTACCGATTTGAATCTCAACTGTGCACAGAGAGAGAAGGGAGTGAAGTGCTTGCAATGCTAGAAGCACCACCCTCATCTCTAGGACGCTGATATGCAGGTTGGTATACTGGAGAGTCCATATGCCTTGAAATGTTACCCCCAGGTAATGTCCCCCCAACCCCAGCTGGGAGACCTCCATTGTCAGCTTGGCGATGGGAGTGGGAAGAATGAACTGCTGATCTTGTTCGAAATCTGGATCGCGAAGCCACCACAAGAGAGGATCTCTGTACACCCGAAACAGTCTTACAGGATGATTCAAAGGCTAGTGCAGAAGGCACCACTACACGGTCAACGTCCACTGAAGAGTTCTCATGTGTAAGCGAGCTGGTGGTAGTAGTGTTGTTGTGGCCATAGAGCCCAACAACCTGAGGAAAAGATTTGCTGGAAGAACTGGAACAGCTAGCATTTGTCTGATATGCATCCTTAGTGAACAAAATCTTGTCCGGGGGGGAGATAGCCCAGGGCTTTGCTCGAGTCAAATGGGCGCCTATAAAATCTATCATTTGTACTAGTTGCAATTGCAACTTCTTAAGATTTATAGTGATCCATAAAGTTGGAGTCAGTTGTAACAAAGTCCCTGGCCTGGATCAGTAGATGCCTGGTTGCCAGTCATCCAGATAAGGAAACATTTGGAATCCCTGCAGTCTGAGGTGAGCTGCAACTACTGTCATCCATTTAGTGAACACCCTGGGAGCTGTGGTGAGATCAAATGGAAGCAAACGAAATTGGTAGTGACTGGCTCCCTGCCTGAAGCAGAGGTACCTTCTGGAGCGGCTGTTCATCTTGATATGCAAGTACACATCCTTCAGGTCTACTGAACACATTCAGTCTTCCTTCTAAAGAAAGGGAAGGATGAAATGAACCATGACCATCCTAAACTTCATGTGTTTAACTGATCTGTTCATGTAAGTTAGGTCCAGTATGGGCCTGAGGTCTCTGTTTTCTTTGGAACTAAAAAGAACCAGGTGAAAATTCCTGAGCAGTGTTGGTCTGGGGGGACCTCCTGGATGACTCTTTTTTTTTTTTTTTTTTTTTTAAGCAACTTGGAAATTTCCAAAGCTGCCACCTCCCTCTGATGGGGTGGAACATCGGGAAGGTGCTGTTTTGGCCTGGGGAAGTTTAAAAAGGGAATGGAGTAACCTCTGGGTATAATTCCTTGTACCTATCTGTCATTTGTGATGGCTAACCAGGCTTTTTGGTGCAAGGAAAGTACAGTTGTGTACACTTACCATAAACATAGATGTTGGAGAGTATTCACTGTTGCAGTCATCACATTTGGGTTATCTGCTTGCAGTAGCCCTCAGTCGGCCTGATTATCAAAAGCTTGGGTCCTGCGTCGGTTGCTGTCTCATCTTCCATGATGTCAGGTAGTCAGGGATATAAAACATGCAGCCGATGCAATTACATCAGTTTTTCTTGCCCCAGATGTCAGGTGCCCCCATAATGGGAAGCAATTAAATATATATACAAGGTTATACCTCCAACAGAAAAGCAAATACACCAAAAAGCTTTTAAGCATACTAAAGAGGGATAGAAGTACAGCCAAAAGAAGTCAGAGGGCTGGGAGGGAGGGTAACCAGCACTGCAACAGTGAATACACTCGAACATGTACATTTATGTAAGTGTACATAACTGTACTATGTTCATCGTGTTTCACTGTTGCAGTCATCACATTTGGGTAGATTCCCAAAGCTAAGGATGGGAGGAGGAATTTAGATAGCATTAGGACCAGCTATAAGGCCCTGCAAGACTGCAGTGGCAAAACCAGCTCTGGATTTAGAGAAAACTGGCAAATGGTAATGCTTGGTGAATGTATGGACAGAACTCCAGGTAGCAGCTTCTAGGATGTCCCTGGTAGGGATACCTCTGAGAAAGGCTGTATAGGTACATGCAGCCCTGGTTGAATGTGGTCTTATCCCCTGTGGGATAGGTTTTCCATGGTGCTTATAGCAGAATTGAATGCAATGGCTTATCCATTTAGAAATGGTTTGCTTTAAAATAGCCTTCCCCTCTGCCCCTGCAGCAAATGCCACCAGCAGCTGTTCAGATTTCCTGAGAGGTTTAGTCCTGTCCAAGTAAAATCTAAGTTGTCTGTGCACATCCAAGGAGTGCAGTATCCAGTCCCCTTTGTTCTGTGGATTAGAAAAGAAGGTTGGCAAATGAATGGACTGATTAAGAGCCACACTGGATACTACCTTGGGCATGAAGGAGGGCTTGATCCTGAGGGACACCCTGTCCGCATGAAAGATGATGAAAGGCTCCACTACCATAAGGACCTGTAATTCAGACACCCTTCTTGCTGAAGTGATGGCCAAAAGGAGGGCTGTTTTCCAAGAAAGGAATTTTAACTCTGCACTTGCAGCTGGCTAAAAAGGAGATAGAGTGAGTTTTTCCACTACAAAGTTAAGGTCCCAGGCTGGAGTTGGGGCTCTCCTGGGTGGTCTTAAGTTTCTGGTCCCTCTGAGGACCTGCTTGAGCACCGGATGAGAGAAGAGGAGTGGTTCTGTGTTGTAATGAGCTGAAATGGCTGAGGCATGAATTTTGATGGGGAAGAAGGAAAGGCCCTTGTGAAGCATCTCAGTTAAGTATTGCAGAATCTGAGGCAAATTGGGCGCTGCTGTGCCCATCCCCTGAGTTTGGTTCCAGGAATATAACCTTTTCCATTTTTTAGCATACGATTTTCTAGTACTAAGCCTCCTTGCCTCCAGAATGACATCCAACACTTCTTTACTGAGGGATGGTAAAGGAGAGATCAGGTAATTAGCCAGGCTGCCAGGTTCAGGGTTTGAAGCGGAGGATGCAGAATCTGGCCCTCCTGCTGGGTGAGCAGGGTAGGGGTATAAGGCAGGTGCCATGGGGCCAGCAGTGACGCACTGCACAAGAGGGGGTACACCAGTGTTGGCATGGCCAGTCTGGTGCAATGAGTATCGTCCTTTGTTTGTCCTGTTTGAACTTTAGTAGTACCTTGGAGAGGAGAGGCAGAGGAGGAAAGGCGTGAACTGATAATTTTTTCCTGGTGAAGGACAGGGCATCTACTTTCCATGCCTGTTTGTGTGGAGTCCTTGTACAGAATTTGTCCAAATGGTAGTTCTGGGGGGAGGCAAACAGGTCTATATCTGGGCTCCCCCATTTGTTTATCAACATGTTAGAAAGTCTTTGGTTCCAGTTTCCACTCATGTGGGTCCATGAAATTTCTGCTTAGTTTGTCTGCCAGTGTATTTAGATTTCCTGGCAGGAAATGAGCCTGTAGGTGCACTTGGTAGCTCAAGGCTGTGTTCCACAGAGTCATGGCTAGTCTGCAGAGAGGTATGATTGGGTTCCCTCTTGCTTATGTACCACATAATAGTGGTGTCGTCCATCTTTACCATTAATTGTCCTGGAAAAATGTGGTCCTTAAAGGCTGTCAGAGCATTCTGTACAGCTAACATTTCTATGTGATTGATATGCAGGTGCATTTGACTTGGGTTCCATTCGCCCTGAATGCACTTCCCTGCCAAGTGAGCCCCCCATGCATAGTCTGATGCATCTGTTGTTAGGGTTTGGGCGGCAGAGGGTAGACTGAATGGTAGTCCCTTGTATTAGTGGCAGGCCTCTGCCCACCAAAGGAACTCTAACTGTAGGCAAGGTATGACAGGAATCATTGCTTCTAGATCCTGAGAATGTTGACACCAGAGGCTTTTTAGACAGCATTGTAGTTTCCTCATATGCAGTCTTGCATATGGAATTAGGAGAATGCAGGAGGCCATGAACCCCAAGGCTTGTAGTATTTGTCTTGCAGATAGCAGGGTTTTTGTGGCCATTACTTTGAAGTAAGCTGTCAAATAAATTTGTTTCTCTGGCGTGAGGAAAGTCATCTGGGAAGTTGTGTTCAAGCTTGCTCCCAGGAATATAACTTGCTGAAAGGGTACAAGATGTTTTCTTTTTGTTTATGATGTACCCCAGACAGGTTAGCACCTTTTATACAACCGCCAGATGATTCAAAAGTATGTCCTGGCTTTCTGTCTGAATTAGACCATCATCCAGGTATGGGTATATTTGAATATTTCTTTGCCTGCAAAATGCAATGACTGGAGCTAGGCACTTTGTGAATACCCTGGGTGCAGTAGATATGCCAAAGGGCAGTGCAGAGAACTGATAGTGCATGTAGCCTGCTTTGAAGCGTAGGTATCTTCTGCAAGATTCCCTGATTGGGATGTGCAGGCAGGCTTCCTTTAAATCCTATGTTGCCATCCTTGCCTAGCATAGGAAGCAACTGGTGAAGAGTTAGTATCTTGAATTTTGGGATCACCAAGAAGGTGTTTAGGATAGAAAGGTCCAGGATAGGATGCCATGTGTTGTCTTTTCTGGGTACCAGGGTAAGTCTTGAGTAGAAACCTTGTCCCCTTTCCTCTTCTGGGACAGTATGAATAGCCCTTACAGTTAAGAGAGAGAGTACTTGCTTATGAGCCTCTGCCCACTGATTTGGGGGTAGATCTGGCCAACCGTTTGGGGTTGGTAAAGTATGGAAGTGGAATCTGTATCCTTGGGAAACTATATTTAAAACCCATTTGTCCTGGGTAATGAGTTCCCAGTTTTTTGCCTGCAGAGCAATCTTTCCCCCTAAAGGAGCAGTCAGTTGAGAAAGGCTTGGAAGTTTTAAAGTTAAGTCATTGAGACAGTTTACCATGGGGGGAGTCTTACTACTCCCCGATTTGGAAGTGGTAGCCCCCCACTGTTTAGCCCTGTGCGTATCTTGGGATTGAAGCCTGGTGCTCTGCTTGTTCTGGGTTTGGACTGAGAATGCCTAGAAGAGGCAGGGAAGGACCAATTCTTAGAGGGCCAATATTTATTAAATCTTGGAGGCTGTACTTGTAGGAAATCTTTAACAGTTTGCATAGACTTAGCTTTTTGCTCCATCTTTTTAAGAACAACTTCTGCTTTGTTGCCAAACAGGAGGTCCTGATTTAAGGGAGCATCCAGCAATTTAGCTATAACATGATCTGGCAAAGATTGCTCCTCAAGCCAAAGTACAGTTTTGTACCTACCATAAATGTAGATGTCCGAGAGGAATGCATCTGCAGTCCTAACAAATGGGTTGTCCTGCCTCAGGCAGCCCTTCGGTCGGCCGGATTCCAAAGTCTGGGTCTGGCCTCGGCTGATGTCGCACTTCACCCGACGCCACTGCTACTGTCGATTGGGTATAAAGGCATCAGCCAACGCCATTTTCCTCAGTGTTTCTTGCCCCATATGCCAGGTGCCCTCTAGGAAGGCTAAATTTGGATAAATGCAAATGATTCCAAATAGTAGAGAGCAAACAACAAAAAAAAAACATGTATGTACATATATACAAACAAATACACCATAATAGATTCCCCCAGCTAGCTACAAGATGGGCAAATACCCTAGGAGTACCACAGAGGGGAAGGAGGGCAGGTAATCCTGACTGCAGATGCATTCCTCTCGGACATCTACATTTATGGTAGGTACAAAACTGTACTATGTCCTTCAAGGATGCATCTGCAGTCCTAACAAATGGGTAGAATACCATAGCCAAACTGGGGGAGGAGGCACTACTAAGAAGATTATGGTGTAGTTAAGATCCCTTGCAAAACCGCAGTGGCAAAACCTGCTTGGGATCTGGAGTATAAAGGCAGATTGTAATGCTTGGCAAATGTATGCACGGAGCTCCAAGTAGCAGCCTCTAAAATGTCTTTGGTAGCCACTCCTCGTAAGAAAGCTGTAGTAGTGGCTGTAGCCCTTGTGGAGTGAGGTCTGATGTTTTCTGGAGTTGTCTTCCCATGAAAGGAGTAACAAAATCTAACGCAATTTCCTATCCATTTTGAGATGGTCTGTTTTGAAATTGCTTTTCCTTCCATTCCTGCTGCATATGCTACCAGAAGCTGGTCAGTTTTTCTATTGCTCTTGGTTCTGTCCAGGTAGTAGCGCAATTGTCTGTGTACATCCAAGGTGTGCAGTAGTCTTTCCCCCCTGTTCTGTGGGTTGGGGAAGAATGTTGGTAGGTGGATAGCTTGGTTCAATGATACCCTGGAGACTACCTTTGGCATAAAAGTAGGGTTAGTTCTCAAGGACACTCTATCCTGATGGAAGATAAGGAAGGGCTGTACTGCCATTAATGCCTGTAATTCAGAAACCCTTCTTGCTGAAGTTATTGCAAGCAGGAAAGCAGTTTTCCAAGATAAGAACTGTAATTCTGCTGTTGCTGCTGGTTCAAAAGGGGGAAGAGTTAACTTTTCCAGCACAAAGTTCAGGTCCCATGTAGGCAGAGGTGGCTTCCTTGGAGGCTTTACATTTTTAATTCCTCTCAGAAACTGCCTGAGTAGAGGATGAGAGAAGACTGGAGGATCCATGTTGTATTCTGCTGAAATTGCTGATGCATGAATCTTGATGGAGGAGTAAGACAGGCCATTGTGGAAAAGTTCTGCTAAATATTCCAGGATGTTAGCTATGTTTGCCAATGATACATTTTCCCCTTTTGCTGCACTCCAAATGAGGTATCTTTTCCATTTTGCTGAATAAGTCTTCCTTGTGGAGGGTCTGCGAGCCTCCAGGATAATGTCTTTAACCCTCTGAGATAGTTCTGGGTTATTTTGTCTCATGTAAGATTCCAAGCAGCTAGCTGCAGTGTTTTCAAGTTTGGATGCAGGATCTTGAAGTTGTTCTGTGTTAGCAGCAGAGGAACTAGAGGTAGAGGCCATGCGTGTGTCCGAGACATACTTCTCAGAAGCGGTACCAATGGTGCCTCGGCCAGTCTGGAGCTATCAGTATGATCCTTGGGTGCTCTTCTTTGATCTTCAGTAGCACTTTGTGCATCAAAGGTAGAGGTGGGAATGCATATGCTGTTAGGTTTTCCCAACTGAAGGATAGGAGTCCACCTTCCAAGCAAGTGGGTGGTATGTCCTTGTGCAGAATTTTCTCAATTGGTGGTTGTGTGGGGATGCGAACAGGTCTATTTCTGGTAGCCCCCATTTCTCTGTAATGGTTTTGAAGATGTCCGGATGCAGCATCCATTCGTGGGCATCCGTGGTAGTTCTGCTTAATGTGTCTGCTAATATATTTTCTTTTCCTGGCACAAATAAGGCCTGGAGCTGAATGTTGAGGTTCAGGGCCACATTCCACAGGTCCATTGCCATCCGGCATAGAGGATATGAATGTGTGCCTCCCTGCTTGTTGATATACCACATAACTGTGGTGTTGTCCGTCCTTATCAGCAAATGACCCTGTTGGAGAAACAGTCTGAATGTCTGAATTGCCTGTTTCACTGCCAGCATCTCTTTTTGATTTATGTGTAGGCTCAGTTGATCCTGTGTCCATAGGCCTTGTATACACTTGTCTGCCATGTGTGCCCCCCAACCGAGGTCTGAGGCGTCCGTGGTGATAGTCTGGCTTGGGTGAGGGCTGTGGAAAGGCAGTCCTTTGTTCAACTGACAGGCCTGAGCCCACCACAGGAATTCTTGCTTCAGGCATGGAATTATTGGAATTTGGGTTTCTAGGCTGTGCTTGTGCTGAGACCATAAATTCCTTAGGTACCATTGCAACTTCCTCATATGCAGTCTGGCATGTGGGATCAATATTATGCAGGATGCCATGTAACCCAGGGCTTGCAGGATTTTCCTTGCTGTAAGCTGGTTCTGCGTTGTTAATGCCTTGAAATAGAGTGGTAGTTGCTTCTGCTTTTCTGCTGTGAGAAATGCCATTTGATTTGATGTGTCCAGTTCTGCACCCAAGAATGTAATCCTTTGGGATGGTACCAGCCTTGACTTTTTTATGTTGACTGTGTATCCCAAGGCCTGCAGTAGATAAACAACTTTTTCCAAATCTTTTGTTAATTTGATCTTGTTGTCTGCTTGTAGCAGGCAGTCGTCCAGGTATGGATAAATTTGAATTCCCTGAAGCCTGCAATTACTGAAGCCAGGCATTTCGTGAATACTCTGGGCGCAGTAGATAAGCCAAAGGGCAATGCTGAGAATTGATAATGCTCTGATCCTGCAAGAAATCTGAGGTATCTTCTGCAATCTGGTCGAATAGGGACATGCAGGTATGCCTCCTTGAGATCTAGAGTCACCAGCCAATCCTCCTTGTCCAGCATGGGAAGAAGGTGCTGTAGGGTTAGCATTTTGAATTTTGGAACAATGAGATATGTGTTGAGAGCGGACAGGTCGAGAATAGGCCTCCATTGTTTTTCTTTTCTTGGCACCAGGAAAAGTCTGGAATAAAATCCTTGTCCTTGTTCCATAACCGGTACCCTTTCTATAGCTCTCATCCTTAGTAAGTGGTTGATTTGTCCTAGAGCATTTGTCTTTTGGTTTGGTGGTAGGTTTGGCATTCCTCTCTTCCTTGGTAGAGTATGGAAGTGAAACCTGTAACCTTTGTCTATTGTCTGTAAAATCCATTTGTCTCCTGTAATGTAATGCCAGTTTACTGAGAATAAGGCTAGCTTTCCGCCTAAGGGTGCTTCCAGTTGTTCCCTGGTAGGCGGTATCAGAGCCAAGTCACTGTGACTGTCCTGTGGAAGTGGTAGTAGCTGGATCTGCGGCAGTACTTCTCTGGTTGTTAGGCTGCCACTGACGTCCCCTGTAGGCACCTCTGGGTTGACCTCTGCCTCTTGAGCGCCTATTTCTGCCTCTCTGTGCTCTGGTGTCTGGAAAGGACCAATTCTTCGAAGGCCAATTTCTACTAAACCTAGGAGGTTGGACCTGTAAGAAGTCCTTGACTGTTTGGACAGATTTTGCTTTTTCCTCCACCTTCTTTAACACTTGCTGTGCAGGGGAGCCAAACAAACTGAGTTTCTCCATGGGAGCATCTAGGAGCTTTGACTTTTTCTGACATCGGCTGAGGCAAGAAATTAGAGTCCCCAACTGGGTACTTAGCTTTTTAGAAGTCTTCGGTAGTAGAAATCTCTGGATCTGACCGACCGGCACTTGCGAACAGCTTCTGCTTCGGGCACCGGCAAGAAAGACTGAGGAAAATGGCGTCGGCTGATGCCTTTATACCCAATCGACAGTAGCAGTGACGTCGGGTGAAGTGCAACATCAGCCGAGGCCAGACCCAGACTTTGGAATCTGGCCGACCGAAGGGCTGCCTGAGGCAGGACAACCCATTTGTTAGGACTGCAGATGCATCCTTGAAGGACATCCAAGCCTTCTTATCAAAGATCCAGTAACGGCGGCCCTACAAGAGGCCTCGAAGGAATCAAAACCACATTGCAAAGTATGCTTTCCAACCTGTTCTGCTGCATGCAATAAATCCTGTAACTCTTTATTTTCCACACAATCAGAAATCATCATCATTTTCTGTTTCAGTAAGCCCATAACATGCTGTTGATATTTAAGCTTATGAAACTGGCAGTTTAAAGCCCTGATTGCCAAGGTTGCAGACGTATACACCTTCTCTCCCAGTACAGACCCAATGACAGCAGCCCTGCAAGATGCCTCTAGTGAATCAAAATGTACAGTTGTGTACCTACCATAAATGTAGATGTTCGAGTGTATTCACTGTTGCAGTCATTACATTTGGGTTATCCTGCTGGCAGACTACCCGCAATCGGCCTGAATTCCAAAATCCTGATCTGGCGTCGGTTGCTGTCGCCTCTTCCCTGCAGATGCCATTTTCTTCAGTTTTCCTTGCCCCAGATGTCAGGTGCCCCCAAGAAGGTAGGCAATACACATTGCTTATAAAAACATACACTAAAATAAACAATACCTTCATACCTTAATCTACAAGCAAATACACCACATAGGTTGTATAGGATAGAGAAGTACAGATAAGTCCCAGCAAAGAAAGGGGGATGGTGGGTGGGTAACCTGGACTGCAACAGTGAATACACTCAAACATCTACATTTATGGTAGGTACACAACTGTACTATGTTCATCGTGTTTCACTGTTGCAGTCATTGCACTTGGGTAGAATCCCAAAGCTGAGGTTGGGCAGCTGGGTCTAAATAGGATTAGTAGTGGCTATGAGGCCCTGCAGAACTGCAGTGGCAAAGCCTGCTCTGGATTTAGAGTAAAGAGGTAAGTGGTAGTGCCTGGTAAAAGTGTGCACTGAACTCCAAGTTGCAGCCTCCAAAATTTCCTTGGTTGGTACTCCTCTGAGAAAGGCTGCTGATGTGGCTGCTGCCCTGGTAGAATGTGGCCTAATATTCTTAGGCACTGATTTGCCATGCTGTGCATAGAAAACGAATGCAGTGTCCTATCCATTTTGAAACAGTCTGCTTTGACATGGCCTTTCCTTGTGATCCTGCAGCGTATGCCACAAAAAGTTGCTCAGTCTTTCTGAAAGCTTTAGTTTTATCCAAGTAGAAGCGTAGCTGCCTGTGTATGTCCAAAGAGTGCAGAAATCTCTCCCCTTTATTCTGGGGATTTGGATAAAAAGCGGGCAAATGAATGGTTTGGTTAAGAGCCACACTGGATACTACCTTTGGCATAAATGTTGGGTTTGTCCTTAGAGAAACCCTGTCCGGATGGAAAATGAAAAAAGGTTCCACTGCCATTAATGGCTGTAACTCTGAGACTCTTCTTGCTGTAGTTATTGATAGCAGCAGAGCAGTTTTCCATGATTTTATTTCAGCTGTATTGGCTGGCTCAAAAGGAGGCAGTAAAGCTTTTCCAAGACAAAGTTGAGATCCCATGTAGGTATTGGTGCTCTCCTTGGGGGTCTTATGTTTTTGGTCCCTCTGAGGTACTGTCTTAGCAGTGGATGTGAAAAAATTGGAGGTTCCGTATTGTAATGAGCTGAAATGGCAGAGGCATGGATCTTAACTGATGAGAAGGATAGGCCTTTGTCCAGCATCTCAGTTAGGTATTTTAAAATCTGAGGAATATTTGGAACAAGCAGTTCAAGTCCTTGTGCCTGGTTCCAAGCACAGAATCTCTTCCATTTTTCTGCATAAGATTTTCTGGTGCTGGGCCTCCTGGCTTCCAAAATGACATCCATAACTGCTTTAGAGAGAGATGTATTCTGAGTGGTTATATTATTCGCCATGCAGCCAGATTTAAGGTTCTGAGTTGGCTGTGCAGGATCTGATTGTTTTGTTGGGTCAGAAGATGAGGAATTTGAGGTAAAGTCCAGGCTGGTCCTTGAGAGAAGTTCCTTAGGATTGGGTACCAGTTCTGGCGTGGCCAGTCTGGGGCAATCAGAATAATTTTTGGCTTCTCTTGTCTGACCTTTAGGAGTACCTTGGGGAGGAGAGGCAGTGGAGGAAAGGCATAAACTGTCAGGGCTTTCCAGCTGAAAGATAGAGCATCCACCTTTCATGCTGGAGTGTGCTAAGTCCTTGTGCAGAATCTCTTTAGTTGGCAGTTGTGAGGGGAGGCAAATAGATCTATGTCTGGGCATCCCCATTTCCTTGTTATCAAGCTGAAGACTTCTGGATCTAGTTTCCACTCGTGAGGGTCCATGAGATTTCTGCTTAGTTCGTCTGCCAGAGTATTTTTCTTTCCTGGCAGGAATTGTGCCTGTAGATGTACTTGATAGGTCAATGCTGTGTTCCACAAAGTCATGGCTTGACTGCAGAGGGGGTAGGAATGTGTGCCCCCTTGCTTATGTACCACATGACTGTAGTATTGTCCGTCTTTAGCAAAAGTTGTCCTGGATGGAGCAGATCCTTGAAGACTGTCAGGGAATTCTGTACAGCTAGCATCTCTTTTTGGTTGATATGAAGATGCATTTGGCTTACGGGCTACGTGCCCTGAATACATTTTCCTGCCATGCAGGCCCCCCAGGCATAATCCGATGCACCTGGTGTTAGTGTCTGCCTGGCTGTGAGTAAAATGAAAAGCTGTCCCTTGTTGTGGTGACAGGCCAGTGTCCATCAACGAAACTCCTATTGCAGGCCAGGAATGAGGGTAATTAATGTTTCCAGGCTGTGGCAATGTTGAGTCCAAACACTTTTTAGATACCATTGTAGCTTCCTCATATGCAGTCTTGCATATGGAATTAGCAGAATGCAGGATGCCATGAAGCCCAAAGCCTGCAGAATTATTCTTGCAGGTAACTGGGTTTTTGTTGCCATCTTTTCAAAGTAAGAAGTCAGTTGCCTTTGTTTGTCTGGCGTGAGATAAGCCATCTGGGCAGTTGTATTTAAGCTTGCACCCAGGAATATTATCTCTTGAGAGGGTACTAGTTTTGATTTCTTTTCATTTACTGTGTACCCTAGGCAAATTAGTAATCTTTTTACAAACGCCAGCTGCTTTAGTAGAATGTCCTTGCTCTCTGCTTGAATAAGGCAGTCGTCCAAGTACAGATATATCTGAATTCCTCTTTGTCTGCAAAATGCAATTACTGATGCCAGGCATTTTGTGAAGACCCTGGGCACAGTACATAAGCCAAAGGGCAGTGCAGAAAATTGGTAGTGCATTGAGCCAGCTATGAATCTGATGTATCTTCTGCAAGATTGTCTGATTGGGACATGCAGGTATGCCTCTTTGAGGTCCAAAGTTATGAGCCAAGCCTTCTTGCTCAGCATGGGCAGAAGTTGCTGCAGTGTCAACATTTTGAATTTTGGAACGTCCTGAAAAGTGTTTAGAAAAGACAGGTCCAGTATTGGTATCCAGGCTTTGTCCTTTCTGGGTACCAAGAAAAGTCTTGAGTAAAATCCTTGTCCTTGCTCTTGCTGTGGTACTCGCGGAATAGCCATCATGTCCATGAGAGATGAAATTTGCTTTTGTTCCTCTGCCCATTGATTGTGTGGCAGGTCTGGCATACCTTTTGTCTTTGGAAGGGTGTGAAAGTGGAACCTGTAGCCCTGAGAATCAATATTCAAGACCCAGTTGTCCTGGGTGATCATGTGCCAATTTTGTGAAAAAAGTACTAGCTTTCCCCCTAAGGGTGCTGCCAAAAGATAAGTGCTTGGAAATGGCAGTGGAAAGTCATTGGGACTGTTTCCTATATGGCGGTGATTTGTCTTCTCTGCTTTTGGACGTAGAAGCACCCCATTGTTTAGGCCTGTATGAGCCTTGGGGCTGAGATCTGCCTCAAGGGTGTTTGTATCTGCCTCTTTTGTGGCCTGTCTGACAATGGAAAGGACCAACTCTTAGAAGGCCAGTTTCTGTTAAATCTGGGTGGCTGAACCTGTAAAAAACCCTTTATTGTCTGCATAGATTTCGCTTTATCCTCCATTTTCTTTAACACCTCCTCTGCCTTAACACCAAGCAATGTATCATGCTGTAATGGAGCATCCAATAATTTTGCTTTAACATGATCAGGCAAATTCTGTTCCTTTAACCAAGCATGCCTTTGAATGACAGAGCCTGTAAAAGCGGCCCTGCAAGAGGCCTCCAATGAATCAAAACCACATTGCAAAGTATGCTTTCCCACTTGCGCAGCTGCATGCAATAAATCCTGCATTTCCTTGTTTTCAGAACATTCAGAATTTGTCAGCATTTTCTGTTTTAGCAGTGACATGAAGTATTGCTGATATTTAAGCATATGAAACTGACAATTTAAAGCCCTTACACCCAAGGTAGCAGAGGTGTAAACTTTTTTCCCCCCATCTGAATCCCTATCAGAGGGGACAGGATTTTTTGCAGTGGAAGCCTTGACCCCTTTGGGACCCTGAGATATAGTTTCTGGGTCAGCAGCAGGGTTTTTATATAGGAATTTATGTGAATCTGGAATCCTGTAGTACCTGTCTGGCTTAACGGGTGCAGGGGGTAAAGAGTCAGGAGACAGACCGGACTCTGTAAATACATCAAATACAATGTCTAGTACAGGTGGAATAGCAAGAGGTCTGTGCTGAGGCAGTAAAAGAAAATATCTGAGCCTCTTCTTAGATTCTGAATAACCTTGGCTCTCCCAGTGGAAATGCTCCCTCATGGTGTGCAGAGTTTCCCCAAAAGAATAACCCTCAGGAGGAGAGGCTGAAAGGATAGATTATTCAGCATCAGAGTCCTCATAGGGCGGAAGAGAGTATCCTTGTTCTGAAGAGGAGTCAGATGAAATGGAAACCTGGTCAGAGGAATCATATTCAGTGTCTTGCCTAGGCCTCTTATCAGGAGGGGGATGGGAACCCCTAATCAAAGTAATTAGGTCTTCGGCCATTTTCAGCATCTGTTTCTTAGGCATGGAAGTCTGTCCAGGAGAATGCTGTACTTGTTTGTCTTTAAAGCTGTTTTAGTCTTTGCCTTGGAAGCTGATGTTGGCTTGATATACAACTGTGTAGGTCTGAAAACACCCTCAGAAGCCGATGCCTGCTCAGCGGCTCTGGACCCATCTGAGGGAATAGTTTCCGAAGGCCCAATACCTGGAGTATCCAGAGGCCTAGTTGTCTCCACGTGGGAGTCAGACGCGGCCTGTGGCTCTGAGGTAGCAGGTGTCAGGGGCTGCGAAAGCGCCTCACTGAGCACCGGCAACTGGCCTAGCGGAGGCTTCGTCATCGGTTTTGGACCTCGGATGCCTGTCCTTTTCTTTTTCCTTGTGCTTTTTATGAACCCCGGTCGTCAGCTGTTCCGACGGCATTGTATAGTTAAACCTTCAGCCAAAGTAATGAAAGGCAAAATTGTACCAACGCTTAATAGTGCGTTGGTTAAATCTAGCACAAAACCGACAACTAGCAACGTCGTGGTCAGGGCCTAGGCAAGGAATACAGTAAGAATGAAAATCCTTATGAGGTATTTGCTTCCCACAAGAAATACAATTGTTAACTTTTTCTGACATCGGTCTGGAGCAAGAAAAAAAAAGTTTCCCCAACGGGGTACTTAGCTTTATTGAAGACTTCGGATCTGAAATTCAATTTAGAAAATCTCAGGTATCTGCCGACCGGCACTTGCGAACTGCTTTTGCTTCGGGCACCGCGCGGCAAGAAAGACTGAAGAAAATGGCGTCGGCTGCATCTTATATACCCCTGGCGCACTGACGTCAGGGAAGAGGCGACAGCAGCAGACGCCGGACCAGGACTTTGGAATTCAGGCCGACTGTGGGTGGCCTGCCAGCAGGATAACCCAAGTGTAATGACTGCAACAGTGAAACACAATGAACATCAAAATCCTTTACAAAGAGAATCAGATGCCACACACTCCTCAGAATATGAATCAGAAACCAAAGGCAGAAAAAATGAACGTGGCCTTTCGTATTCCACTAGAGGGTCAGTCTCCTGAACCTCTTCTGGGAAAGAGGAATCCTTTTTTCTCTTACTAGATACAACTTTATAAGAAGGTTCAAGAACCTGCACAAGACCCTTGGCCATGCCTAATAAATTACTCCCTGTCAAGATTAACTGATACAGGAGAAGACCGATGATAAATCTTCAGTTTCTTTTTGACAAGAATTTCTTAAGAAACAGACATGGTATTGCCAGTAACAACTTCCCCAAATATGGGCATGACATCTTGACCAAGCATGGGAACTTTTCCTGAGCCTTCTCCCAAGACTGACAAGAGAGGCTCTCACTTGCCTGCTAATAGGACAATAGTCACAAAGGATGTGTCTGACTTCCAATCCATGGTGGCTGTAAGGAATACATTAAAGGGAACCAAAAAAAAAAGATGAGTGGTCTAAGGAACCAGCTTTAGCCATGGCAGAGTAACATTTTCCCCCAAAAAAGTACAGTAAAAAGCAATTTAAGCACTTTCTCTCAAAAAAATAAACAGTTTTTACACAGAAAAAGTAGCTTTAAACAACTTATGGAAAAAAGCGTGCTCCAGTTTAAAAATATACAACACTTTTTCCTAGCTTAAAAGTAACTCACTTACAGTTTTTTTGTAAAAAAAAAATAAATAAATAAATAAAGTGGAACTCTCCCTGAAGAAAACTTACCTGCACAGCAATGGAACATATTTAGCCAACCATCGATCCAGTAGAGAAACGCTCTTCTTGGTGGCAGGAAAGCTCTGCAGGGCTTGTCGCCATTACGATTTGAGTGTATGAAAGGTACCTTGAAGCTTGGAAGCTGGCCATCTGTTATATCCTATACAGCTTAGGCTATTGTAGCACTGAAAAAACATCTGGAGAAACTGCCACAAGCTTAGGGGAATCAAGAACCAGTATCTCAAAAACAGCATTTCTGGTCATTTGATGCCTCTCTTGCTTCCGATTTGAAGTGCTCTTTCCTTCTACAAAGAGCACCTCCAAATGAGAATTATTCTTTGTTGGTGAAGCAAAGGACATTGTGTCCTCAGTGTCTATGCGATATCCAAGAGGGGAAACCATTTGAGGACAGTAAACCAATTCTCCCGCCTCACCTTATGGAGTTGCTACCTGCAGCACCAGACATCCGGCCAGTATACCAAAGTTTTGAAAGCTGGGGTACATGTGACGTTGCACGTAAAAGGCATAAACTGATGCCGGCTGTATCTGTGACATCTGCACATACCCAAATTAGAACTGGATGCCGCATAAAGAGAGACCCCAGTAGTAGGAGTAGTAAATGAGGTATAAACTCTTCTCAGACACAAGGTCAGTAGTCAGGGGAAGGACCCAGTTTATAAAATGGTCAAAGATAAGGGGTGGGGTGGGGGTGGGATCGAATACTGCAACATGGAAGATAAGAACATCTATGGTTATGCTAAGTTCTTACACAACTATTCTATGTCCTTCTATCCTCACGTTGCAGTACTCTTTACCTTAACGAGAGTACCAAAGCTCTCTAGGTAGTGGTGTGGGTGGCAGGTAAGCGGAGCAGAGTCTATGAGACCCTGCAGAATGGACCTGACAAACCTTGCTCTAGCCCTGGACATGGAATCCAATTTATAATGCTTGGTGAAGGTGTGAAGACAGGTGAAGGCTGCCAGCCTAGCCAGATAGAATTTTGTAGATAATTCTGTCATTTGTAAATATTAATGTAAGCCACAGGCTTGTTCTCTTAAATATGAAAAGACTGTACTGGATATTGAAGTGAAAAAAATATAACAGTGCACTCTGCTGTAAGAAAGCTGATAAGTTAAGCATTGTGAAATTATTTGATCTAAAACTCGGAGCCATCTAGAAGGATGCATTCTGCCTATTGTTTTGAGGCCACAGTTAATGGCTAGAATTTGCATGTATAATTTCTTTTATTGCTCTGGATTCCTAACTAGCTGCAAGATCAAAAGGGCTATTAACCTCAGAGTCTGTTAGCCTGGGAACCAGAAATAAATGATGTAAATCTGAAATGAATCAGTGCTACTGTGTTATCAATTTAGGGACAGAGAGAATGAGGGCATTTGAGCATTTGTCTTGAGAACACCCAACTCACAGGTACTGCCTGTGTTCTATATGTAAGTTTATTTTAGAACTGTGTTTTCTCTTAGATATAGCTAGGAACTAGTAAGATTAGATTAGGTTTATTTCTGTAATGATGTCAAAACTTTTCTACTGCATTATTTTAAGTATTTCTCTGTGATCTCTGCACTGTTGACTAGCACTGTGCAGTAGGAGTATTGTCTTATGTTTTTATTACTTATTATTAAATATTTTTAAACCTTGCAACGGTGGCTGTTTTGTGGAGAGATAATTTAAGCTCTAAGAGTACATTGCGTGTGTGTAAATATATCTATCTATCTATATATATATATATATATATATATATATATATATATATATATATATAGATACATATATATATATAGATACATCTATATCTATAGATACATCTATATCTATAGATATATCTATATATATATCTATATCTATATATATATCTATATATATATATATATAGAGAGAGAGAGAATATATCATCTTCATTTGGCTGTTCCCGTTAGGGGTTGCCACAGCAGATCACCTGTTTCCATTCCTTCCTGTCCTCTGCATCTTGCTCTGTCACACCAACCACCTGCATGTCCTCTCTCACCACATCCATAAACCTTATCTTAGGCCTTCCTCTTTTCCTGTTACCTGGTAGCTTCATCCTTAGCATCTTTTTCCCAATATACTCAGCATCCCTCCTCAGCACATGTCCAAACCAACGTAATCGTGCCTCTCTGGGCTTTGTCTCCTTTTTGTCAATGCTACTGTCTCCAACCCATATAACATAGCTGGTCTCACTACCCTCTTGAAGACCTTCCCTTTCACTCTTACCGGTACTCGTCTGTCACAAATCACTCCTGACACTCTTCTCCACCCACTCCATCCTGCCTGTACTCTCTTCTTCACCTCTCTTCCACACTCACCGTTACTCTGAACTACTGACCCCAAGTATTTAAACTCATCCAACATTCGCCACCTCTACTCTTTGCATCCTCACCATTCCTCTATTCTCCCTCTCATTCACACACCCATATTCTGTCTTAGTCCTGCTGACCTTCATTCCTCTTCTCTCTAGAGCATATCTCCATCTCTCCAGGGTCTCGTCCACCTGTTGCCTACTCTCACTACAGATCACAATGTCATCTGCAAACATCATAGTCCACGGGGACTCCTGTCTGATCTCGTCTGTCAACCTGTCCATCACCATTGCAAATAAGAAAGGGCTCAGAGCTGATCCTGGATGTAACCCCACCTCCACCTTAAACGCATCCGTCACTCCCACCGCAGACCTCACAGCTGTCACACTACCCTCGCACATATCCTGTACCACTCTTACATACTTTTCTGACACTCCTGACTTCCTCATACAATACCACAACTCCTCTCTAGGCACCCTGTCATATGCTTTCTCTAAGTCTACAAAAACACAATGCAACTCCTTCCGACATTCTCTATACTTCTCCATCAACACTCTCAGAGCAAAGACCGCATCTGTAGTGCTCTTTCCTGGCATGAAACCATACTGCTGATCACTAATCATCACGTCCCTTCTTAACCTTGCTTCCACTACTCTTTCCCATAACTTCATGCTGTGAGTGATCAATTTTATCCCTCTGTAGTTACTACAGCTCTGCACATCACCCTTATTCTTAAAAATCGGTTCCAAAACACTTTTTCTCCATTCCTCAGGCATCCTCTCACTTTCCAAGATTTCTTTAAACAATCTGGTTAAAAACTCCACCGTCATTTCACCTAAACACCTCCATGCTTCCACAGGTATGTCATCTGGGCCAACAGCCTTTCCATTCATCATTCTCTTCATAGCTATCCTTACTTCCTCCTTGCTAATCCATTGTACTTCATGATTTACTATCCCTACATCATCCCAACCTTCTCTCCCTTCTCATTCTCTTCATTCATTAACCCCTCAAAGTACTCTTTCCATCTCCTCAACACACTCTCCACGCTTGTGAGTATGTTTCCCTCATTATCCTTTATCACCTTTACCTGCTGCACATCTTTCCTAGCTCGGTCCATCTGTATATACCGATACTGTACTAAACCACTCCAAATAAGCCTCGACTGTTCAGATGCACTTACCATTTGGATAATAATATTGCACAATATAACTGGACACCCTTTCATAAGGGCCTTTTGTTAGCTGATCAATATTAGTGGGTGGTGGCAAGCGGTTACCATATAGTCTGGGTAAAAGGGGCACGGCTGGAGAACCTGTATTAGTCTTCCCCAGGAGTGTCTGTATGGTTGTATAAAACTCTTATCTCAAAGTGTGTGCGTTTCAGCTTTGTGGCAGGGGCACGAAGCACTGGTTGGACAGAGGGTGCTGGAGGTTTTAGCTTGCCCACAAGGCTGAGATCTGGACCCTATGGCTGTGCCAGTGGGGAGTCTTATTGGGGACCTGGAGAAAATGGGAGAAACCAGCCCCAGACTGACTGTGATCTCTGTGTGCTCTTAAGGGAAATTGTACTTTACTGCGTGTGTATTTTATTATCCTTTGCCTATATGGATGCCCCTCACTGGTGTTAGTGGTGAGGATTGAGGGTCCTTGATTGCTGGGCCACTGCACAGGTGTCACAGAAGGTATGTACAGAGGACCAAGCTGCCAGGGTAATCAATGCCCTTGAAAAAGACTGGTGAATCGGAAACAGCTCTGGTGGTATGGGCTTTGACAGATGAATTCAACTGTTTCCCAACAAAAGGAGGAGGTTTGTCCTGTTTGACTTTTAGTAGAATTTTGGAGAGCAAAGGCAGAGGGGGAAAGGCACAGACATAGGTTTTTCCAGCTGAAGGACAGAGCATCCACTTTCCAGGCTTTTTTGTGATGAGCTCGTGCAAAATTTGTCCAACTGGTAGTTCTGGGGTGAGGCAAAAAGATCTATGTCTGGGCTCCCCCATTTGCGTGTCAAACTGTTGAAAATTCGTGGCTCCAGTTTCCACTTGTGAGGGTCCATGAGATTTCTGCTTAGTTCGTCTACCAGAACATTCTAATTTCCTGGTAGGAATTGAGCTTGTAGTTGTACTTGGAACCTCAATGCCATGGCTAGTCTGCAGAGGGGGTAGGAATGTGTACCCCCCTGCTTGTTTATGTACCACATAACAGTGTTGTTGTCCATCTTTATCAGTAATTGTCCTGGATGAAGGTAGTCCTTGAAGGCTGTCAGTGCATTCTGTAGAGCTAGCATTTCTTTTTGACTGATATGAAGGTGCATTTGATTTAGGCTCCATTTGCCCTGAATGCACTTCCCTGCCAGATAAGCCCACCATGCATAGTCTGATGTGTCTGTAGTTAGGGTTTGGGTGGTAGGGGGTGGTGTGAATGCCAGTCCTTTGTTTTGGTGGCAGGCCTCTGCCCACCACAGGAACTCTAGGCGCAGGCAAGGTATGATAGGAATCATTGTTTCCAGGCTGTGACAATGTTGACTCCATAAACTTTTTAAGTACCACTGAAGTTTCCTCATATGCAGTCTTGCATATGGAATTATAAGAATGCAGGAGGCCATGAACCCCAAAGGCTTGCAGTATTTGCTTTGCAGATAGCAGGGTTTTTGTGGCCACCTGTTTTAAGTCACCAAATGAATTTGCTTTTCTGGCATAAGGCAAGCCATCTGGGCAGTTGTATTCAGGCTTGCACTCAGGAATGTAATCTTTTGAGAGGGTACCAGTTGAGATTTCTTTTCGTTTATGGTGTACCATAGACAGGTTAGAACAGTTTTTACAAATGCCAGATGTTTTAGAAGAATGGTCTGGTTTTCTACCTGAATTAGACAATTGTCCAGGTATGGTTATGTTTGAATGTTTCTTTGCCTGCAAAATGCAATTACTGGAGCCAAGCACTTTGTGAATACCCTGGGTGCAGTAGACAAGCCAAAGGGCAGTGCAGAGAACTGATCATGCAAGCAGCCTGCTTTGAAGCATAGGAATCTTCTACAAGATTCCCAGACTGGGATGTGCAGGTAAGCCTCTTTTAAGTCAAGAGTTGCCAACCAGGCATCCTTGCCTAGCATAGGAAGTAACTGGTGAAGAGTCAGCATCTTGAATTTTGGAATGTCCAGAAAGGTGTTTAGAGTGGACAGGTCCAGAATTGGTCGCCATGATTTGTCTTTTCTGGGTACCAGGAAAGGTCAGGAACAAAAACCTTGCCCCTTTTCCTCTTCTGGTACTAGTTGAATAGCCCATGTTTAGGAGGAAAAGAACTTGTTTCTGAGCCTTTGCCCACTGATTTGGGGGCAGGTCTGGCCACCCGTTTGGTGTTAGCATGTGGAAAAGAAATCTGTATCCCCTGGGACACTATATTTAAAACCCATTTGTCCTAGGTTATAAGTTGCCAGTTTCTTGAATGAAGAGCCAGCTTTCCCCCCAAAGGGGCGGCTAAGAGGTAAATGCTTGGTAATTTTAAAGGGGAAGTCACTGAGACTGTTTACCATAGGGTGGTATCTTGTTGTTTCCAGATTTGGAAGTGGAAGCACCCCATTGCTTAGTTCTGAAAGTCCCTTCGGACTGAAACCTGGTGCTTTTGGAATGTCTGGGTTTGGCTGTAGAGGCTCTGGAAGGAGCTGGAAAGGACCAGTTCTTAGTAGGCCAGTGCCTACTAAATCTAGGAGGTTGCACTTGTAAGAAATCTTTCACAGTTTGCACAGCTTTAGCTTCATCTTCCATCTTTTTTAGAACTTCTTCAGCCTTATTGCCAAATAGTCGGTCCTGCTGTAGAGGAGCATCCAAAAGCTTTGCTTTAACATGATCAGGCAGAAATTGCTCCTTAAGCCAAGCATGCCTTCTAAGCACAGACCCAAGTAAAGTACAGTTGTGTACACTTACCATAAATGTAGATGTTGGAGTGTATTCACTGTTGCAGTCATTACATTTGGGTAATCTGCTGGCAGGTTGCCCTCAGTCGGCCTGATTAACAAAGTCTTGGGGCCTGCGTCGGTTGCTGTCCCTTCTTCCATGATGTCAGGTCGTCAGGGGTATAAAACATGCAGCTGACGCCTTTACATCAGTTTTCTTGCCCCAGATGTCAGGTGCCCCCCAAATGGGGAGCAAAATATATATATATATATATATATATATATATATATATATATATATATATATATATAAAATTTAAAACACAAAAAATATACCTCCAAACAAAAAGCAAATACACCAAAATGGCTTTTAAGCATAGTAAAAGAAAGGAGAGGTATAGTAAGTGAAAAACAGGGGGCTGGAGGGTGGGGTAACCAGGGCTGCAACAGTGAATACCCTCGAACATCTACATTTACGGTAAGTGTAAACAACTGTACTATGTTCTTCCTGTTTTACTGTTGCAATCATTACATTTGGGTAGAATCCCAAAGCTATGGTTGGGTGGATGGATTTATACAGCATTAGGAGCAGCTATAAGGCCCTGCAGGACAGCAGTGGCAAAGCCAGCTCTGGATTTAGAGAAGGAGAGGTAAATGGCAATGTTTGGTGAACGTATGAACTGAGCTCCAGCTAGCAGCTTCTAGAATGCCTCTGGTAGGACCCCTCTGAGAAAGGCTGCAGAAGTAGATGCAGCCCTGGTGGAATGAGATCTGATCCTCTTGGGGATAGGTTTACCATGGTGCATATAGCAGAAACGAATACAATGGCTTATCCATTTGGAAATGGTCTGCTTTGAAATATCCTTTCCCTCTGCCCCTGCAGCAAATGCCACCAGTAGCAGTTCAGATTTTCTTAGAGATTTTGTCCTGTTTAAGTAGAATCTGAGTTGTCTGTATACATCCAATGAATGCAGAATCCGCTCCCCCTTGTTCTGTGGATTGGGAAAGAAAGTTGGCAGATGAATGGTCTGATTAAGAGCCACACTGGATACCACCTTAGGCATAAAAGATGGATTGGTCCTGAAAGCCACTCTGTCCAGATGAAAAATAATAAAAGGCTCCAATGTCATAAGAGCCTGTAATTCTGAAATCCTTCTAGCTGAAGTAACTGCTAAAAGGAAAACTGTTTTCCAAGAGAGAAATTGTAGGTCCGCAGTAGAAATTGTAGGTCCGCAGTAGCAGCTGGCTCAAAAAGAGGGACAGTGAGTTTTTCCAACACAAAACTGAGGTCCCATGCAGGAGTTGGTGCTCTCCTGGGAGGTCTTAAAATTTTGGCCCCTCTGAGATACTGCTTTAACAAAGAATGAGAGAAGAGGGGAGAGGTTCTGTGCTGTAATGAGCTTAAATTGCAGAGGCATGGATTTTTCTGGAAGAAAAAGATAGGCTCTTGTGAAGCATCTCAGTTAAGCATTGCAGAATCTGAGGAATACTGGGCATTGCTGTGCTTATTCCTTGTGATTGTTTACAGGCACAGAATCTTTTCCATTTGTCAGCATAAGATTTTCTAGTACTAGGCCTTCTAGCCTCCAAGATGACATCCATCACAGGTTTGCTGAGAGATGTCATGGGTGAAATTAGTTGATTAGGCAAGTTGCAAGATTCAAAGTTTGGAGCTGTGTGTGCAGAATCTGGTAGTTCTGCTGAGACAGTAGGCAAGGTGTCTGAGGCAGGTGCCATGAAGGAAGGTGGGACACATTGCGCAGGAGTGGGTACCAGTGTTGGCGAGGCCAGTCTGGAGCAATCAGAATAATTTTTGGTTTGTCCTCTCTGACTTTTAGTAGGACTTTGGGGAGCAGGGGAAGATGGGGAAAAGCACAGACTGATAGGTTTTTCCAGCTGAATGATAGAGCATCCACTTTCCAAGATTGGTCTGTGATGAATTCTTGTGCAGAATTTGTCCAACTGATAGTTCTGGGGTGAGGCAAAAAGATCTATGTCAGGGCTCCCCCATTTGCGTGTCAACAGGTTGAAAACTTGTGGTTCCAGTTTCCATTCATGTGGGTCCATAGGATTTCTGCTTAGTCCGTCTGCCAGAGTATTTAGCCTTCCTGGCAGGAATTGAGCTTGAAGATGTATCTGAAAAGTCAAGGCCGTGTTCCACAATGCCATGGCTAGTCTGCAAAGGGGGTAGGAATGTGTACCCCCATGCTTGTTTATGTACCACATAACTGTGGTGTTGTCTGTCTTTATCAGTAGTTGTCATGGATGTAGGTAGTCCTTGAAGGCTGTCAGAGCATTCTGTACAGCTAACATCTCTTTCTTATTGATATGTAGGTGCATTTGATTTTGACTCCATTTGCCCTGAATGCACTTTTCTGCCGGATGAGCCTCCCAAGCATAGTCTGATGTGTCTGTAGTTAGGGTATGGGCAGCAGGGAGTGGAGTGAATGACAGTCCCTTGTTTTGGTGGCAGGCTTCTGCCCACCATAGGAAAGTACAGTTGTGTACACTTACCATAAATGTAGATGTTCGAGTGTATTCACTGTTGCAGTCATTACATTTGGGTAATCTGCTGGCAGGTTGCCCTAGTCTTGGGTCCTGCGTCGGTTGCTGTCTCTTCTTCCATGACGTCAAGTCATCAAGGGTATAAAACAGCCAGGCAGCACCATTTTCTTTAGTTTTTCTTGCCCCAGGTGTCAGGTGCCCCCAAAATGGGGAGCAAAAATATATATATAACACTATATAAACTATATATACATGCAACAAAGTACAGTTTTGTACCTACCATAAATGTAGATGTTCGAGTGCTAATACAGTTGCAGTCATTACAGATGGGTTCTCTGCCATCAGGAGGGTCCTCGGTCAGCCGAATTCCAAAGTCTAGGTCCGGCGTCGGTTGTCGCTTTCTTTCCTGACGTCAGTGCGACAGGGGTATATAAGACACAGCCGACGCCATTTTCTTCAGTCTTTCTTGCCCCAGATGTCAGGTGCCCCCAGAAGGAAGGCAATATATATCTATATATATATACATCTCTCTCTCTCTATATATATATATATATATATATATATATATATATATATCTCTATATATATACATATATATATATATATATATATATATATATATTATATATATAATCATGTAATGCAATATAATCAAAAATCAGTAGTTGCAAGCAAAGACACCATAGAAGGATAACCCAATCAGGTTGTAAGAGCAGGAGTTAGCCACTAGGACTGTACCAAGAGGGGAAGGGGGGAGGGAAACCTGGACTGCAGCTGTATTAGCACTCAAACATCTACATTTATGGTAGGTACAAAACTGTACTATGTTCATCGTGCATACAGCTGCAGTCATTACAGATGGGTAGAATCCCAAAGCTACGCACAGGGTGGTAGGCACTAGGTGGAACTGGGAGGAGCCAGAATGCCCTGCAACACAGCAGTGGCAAAGCCTGCTCTAGTTTTGGAGTATAAAGGTAGGTGGTAGTGTTTAGTGAAGGTATGCACAGAACTCCAAGTGGCTGCCTCCAAAATATCTTTGGTAGGGACTCCCCTGAGGAAGGCTGCAGAGGTAGCTGTGGCCCTTGTGGAGTGGGCTCTGATGCCTGCAGGTACAGATTTATCATGAAAGGAGTAACAAAACCGTATACAGTGGCCTATCCATTTTGAAATTGTCTGTTTGGAAATTGGCTTCCCTTGAGCTCCTACAGCATAGGACACAAAGAGTTGTTCTGATTTCCTGAAAGGCTTTGTTCTGTCCAAATAGTAACGCAGCTGTCTATGGATGTCTAAGGAATGTAGCAGCCTTTCCCCTTTGTTTTGAGGATTGGGGTAAAAGGTAGGTAAGTGTATGGCCTGATTTAAAGCTACCCTGGATACTACTTTAGGCATAAATGACGGGTTGGTTCGTAGGGAAACCCTGTCCTGATGGAAGATGAGAAAGGGCTGCACAGCCATGAGGGCTTGTACTTCCGAGACCCTACGAGCTGAGGTAATAGCCAGAAGGAAAGCTGTTTTCCAGGACAAATATTGCAAATCTGTTGAGGCAGCTGGTTCAAAGGGAGGTAATGTTAATTTTTCTAGAATGTAATTAAGATCCCAGGCTGGTACTGGTTGTTTCCTTGGAGGTCTTATATTCTTTGCCCCTCTGAGGAACTGCCTTAAGAGTGGGTGAGAGAATAAGGGTGGATCAGTATTGTATTCTGCAGAAATGGCTGAGGCATGGATTTTGATGGAGGAAAATGAAAGTCCACTGTTCAGCAGCTCAGCTAGATACTGTAATATCTGAGGTAAATTCAGTTTTCTAGGATCCTGGCCCTTTCTCTCATTCCAAGCGCAAAACCGTTTCCATTTTGCGGCGTAAGCTTTTCTAGTAGATGGCCTTCTGGCCTCCAAAATGACATCTTGCACCTCCTTGGAGAGTAGGGTCTGTTGTGGTGTTAAGGAATTTTCCATGCAGCCAGATTGAGTGTTTTCAGCTGACTGTGAAGGGTTTTGTAGCTGTGCTGAGTCAGAAGAAGAGGCATTAGAGGTAGGGTCCAGGGAGGAGAATGTGGGCTCCTCAGGACTGGGTACCAGTGTTGTCTTGGCCAGTGTGGAGCAATCAGTATCATCTTTGGTCTGTCTGCTCTTGCTTTCAAGAGCACCTTGGGCAGAAGAGGTAAAGGTGGGAAGGCGTAAACTGTCCGTGCTGCCCAACTGAAAGAAAGGGCGTCCACTCTCCAGGCCTTTGGATGAAATGTCCTTGAGCAGAATTTTGTCAATTGATGATTTTTGTGGGAGGCAAAGAGATCTATGTCTGGCCTTCCCCACGCTTGGATTATCTTTGTAAACACTTGAGGATGCAATTTTCATTTGTGCAGGTCTGTCATATTTCTGCTTAGATTGTCTGCCAGCGTGCTTTCCATACCTGGCAGGTAGTGTGCTTGAAGCTCGATTTGCCATTCCAGAGCCATGTTCCAAAGTGACATGGCCAGCCTGCACAGGGGGTATGAATGTGTTCCTCCTTGCTTGTTTACGTACCACATTACTGTGGTGTTGTCTGTTCTCATCAATAATTGCCCTGGATGCAGGAGGTCCTTGAAAGCTGTAATTGCATTTTTCACTGCTAGCATTTCCTTTTGATTGATGTGAAGGTGCTTTTCCTTTTGAGACCATTTGCCCTGAATGCACCCGTCTGTCATGTGTGCCCCCAGGCGTAATCTGAGGCGTCTGTTGTGATGACTTGATTTGCTTGAGGCTTGCAGAATGGTAGACCTGTGTTTGTTTGGCATGCTTGGGCCCACCATAGGAATTCCTTTTGCAAACATGGAATTAGTGATATTATTGTTTCCAAACTGTGGCTGTGTTGAGACCATAGATTTTTTAGGTACCATTGAAGTTTCCTTGTATGCAACTTTGCACATGGGATTAGAAGAATGCAAGATGCCATGAATCCCAGAGCCTGCAGGATTTTCCTGGCAGTTAGCCTGGTACAATTTGCTAGTATCTTGAAGTACTGAGTTAGTTACCCCTGTTTTTCTGGCGTAAGATAGGCCATCTGGGTGTTTGTGTCCAAGTTGGCACCCAGGAAAATTATTTTCTGAGATGGTGTTAGCCTGGATTTCTCTTTGTTGATTGCGTATCCCAGAGAATTCAATAACCGTGTTACATAAGCCAGATGTTCCAGAAGTATGTGTTTGCTGTCCGCTTGGATCAAGCAATCGTCCAAATAAGGGTAAATCTGTATCCCTTGAAGTCTGCAGTAGGCAATTACTGATGCCAGGCATTTCGTGAATACTCTGGGCGCAGTAGATAAGCCAAAGGGCAATGCAGAGAATTGATAGTGGATTGAACCTGCAAGAAATCTGAGGTATCTTCTGCAGCTTTGTCTGATTGGGACATGCAGGTATGCCTCCTTGAGGTCCAATGTTACCAGCCAAGACTCCTTGGCCAGCATGGGAAGCTGCTGCTGTAAAGTGAGCATCTTGAATTTTGGTACGAGTAGAAATGTGTTTAGGATGGATAAGTCCAAAATGGGTCTCCAATCGGTTCCATTCCTTGGTACCAGGAATAGTCTGGAATAAAAACCTTGACCTTGTTAGTGAGTAGGTACCTCTTGGATAGCTTTCATGTCCATGAGCTTTGCAATTTGTATTTGAGCCTCTGCCCTTTGATTGTGTGGCAGGTTCAGCATGCCTCTCATTTTTGGAAGTGTGCGAAAATGAAATCTATAGCCTCTGTTTATAATGTCCAGGATCCATTTGTCTTTTGTGACAATATGCCAATTTTTTGAAAATAATGCCAGCTTTCCTCCCAAGGGTGCTGCCACCTGAGCCTTGCTTGGCATGCAAAGGGGAAAGTCATTGTGTTTGTTTCCTGTATTGCTGTGCACTGTCTTCGCCACCTCTTGGTGCTGGAGATTGCCATTGTCTGCCTCTAGATTGTCCTCTGCCCCTTGTCCGCCTGTATCTACCTCTTTGGGGCTTGTCCGTGGCTGGAAAGGACCAGTTTTTTGAAGGCCAATTTCTACTAAAACGTGGTGGTTGTACCTGTAGAAAGGCTTTGACAGTTTGCATAGATTTAGCTTTTTCTTCCATTTTTCGTAGTATCTCCTCAGCATTAGTACCAAATAATACATCCTTTTGTAAAGGAGAATCTAGTAATTTAGCTTTAACATGATCAGGCAAGGTTTGCTCCCTAAGCCAGGCATGTCTACGAATGACTGATCCTGTAACAGCAGCTCTACTTGAGGCCTCTAGAGCATCATAGTCACATTGTAAGGTGTGTTTACCCACTTGTTCTGCACTATGCATCATATCCAGCAACTCCTTCAAGTCTGGTTGTTCAGGTTGTGACATTTTATTCTTTAATTGTGATAACAGAAACTGCTGATATTTAAGCATATGGAACTGATAATTTAAGGCCCTCATGGCTAGGGTGGCCGAGGTATATACCTTTTTTCCCCACCTTTCTAAGGATCTAGACTCTCTCTCGGAAGGTAATGGATTCTTAGCAGTACAGGCCTTCATTCCCTTGGAGCCTTGAGAAATGGTTTCAGGGTCAGCATTATGGCTTTTGTAAAGAAATTGGTGTGAGTTAGGAACTCTGTAGTACCCATCAGGCTTGACTGGGGCAGGAGGCAGGGAATCCGGATTAAGGCAAGCCTCCGAGTAAACATCATCAAGTATGTCCAAGACAGGAGGTATCGCCAGAGGTCTGTGCTGAGGAAGCAAAAGAAATTCCCTAAGCCTTTTCTTGGAATTTGAAAAATCTTGGCCTTCCCAATGGAAGTGTTCCCTCAAGGTATGCAAGGTTTCCCCGAATGAAAAATCCTCTGGGGGGGATACAGAAGGAATGGACTGCTCTGCATCAGAATCTTCAAAAGGGGAGTACGAATGCTCCTCTTCATCAGAATGTTCTGAAATAATAGAACCCTGGTCAGAAGAGGGAGATTCTTCCTCCACTCTGGGTCTCTTATCCGGTGGGGGTTGGGAACCCCTGATAAGAGTAATTAAATCCTCAGCCATTTTGAGCATCTGCTTTTTAGGCATGGGGCCTGGAGATGGGCCCTGTACAACCGGCCTCTTGGAATGCATGGCTGACTTAGACTTAGTAAAGGCCTTTATGGAAAAGGAAGAAGAAGGTCTGAAGACACCATGGGTGGAAGTGGACCTGTCCACATTAAGAGGCTCAACACTCACAGTGGCTTCGGTAGCTGTAGTCAAGGTGTGGGCCGAGGAACCTGCGGTCTCGGTTACAGATGACACCGCCAGAGAAGGGTCGTCGGTAGTCAGGGGCTGCGTAGGCGCCTCGCTGAGAACCGGACCACGTGTAGCCGGTTTTGGCGTGGTGTCGGTGCAGACCGTGGACCTCGCGTGTCGGTCTTTGTCCTTGCGTTTTTTGGACAAAACAGTAGTTGGAGTCTCCGACGACATCTTATAATTAAAAGCTTTACCAAAAAAGTGTTGGGCGAACTCCGCCCGACGCTTAATAGTGCATTTACTGAAAGTAGCACAAAAGTGACAGCCCGAGACGTTGTGGTCTGGGCCTAAGCAAGGTATACAGAGGGAATGGAAATCCTTATGCGGCATTTGCTTCCCACAAGAAATACAATTGTTAACTTTGTCTGACATCGGTCTGAGGCAAGAAAAAGTTCCCCATTGGGGTACTTAGCTTTAAAGGAGACTTCGGTTTCCAAATTTTCGTAATTTCAGGAGCTGGCCGACCGGCACTTGCGAACTGCTTCTGCTTCGGGCACCGCGCAGCAAAAAAGACTGGAGAAAATGGCGTCGGCTGTGTCTTACATACCCCTGTCGCACTAACGTCAGGAAAGAAAGCGACAACAACTGACGCCGGACCTAGACTTTGGAATTCGGCCGACCAAGGACCCGCCTGACGGCAGAGAACCCATCTGTAATGACTGCAGCTGTATGCACGATGAACATCATAAACTTTACCTTCATCTAAAAGCAAATACACCACAAAGGCTGTAGAATACAGTGAAGGAAAGAGAAGCTCCAGAATAAAAGGGGGATGGCGGGTGGGTAACCTGGACTGCAACAGTGAATACACTCGAACATCTACATTTAGGGTAAGTGTACACAACTGTACTATGTTCTTCATGTTTCACTGTTGCGGTCATTACATTTGGGTAGAATCCCAAAGCTATGGTTGGGAGGCTGCAGCTAAACAGCATTAGGGGCGGCTATAAGCCCCTGCAGAACTGTAGTGGCAAAGCCTGCCCTGGACTTAGAGAAGAGAGGCAAATGATAATGCTTTGTAAAGGTATGAACGGAACTCCAAGTAGCAACTTCTAGAATGTCTTTGGTTGGTACCCCTCTGAGAAAAGCTGCTGATGTAGCTGCAGCCCTGGTGGAATGAGACCTAATGCCCTTGGGCACCGGTTTACCATGATTTAAGTAGCAGAAACGAATGCAGTGGCTTATCCACTTTGAAATAGTCTGCTTTGAAATAGCCTTTCCCTCTGATCCTGCAGCAAATGCCACCAGTAGCTGCTCAGTTTTTCTTAGAGCTTTAGTCCTGCTCAAGTAGGATCTTAGTTGTCTGTGTACATCCAAGGAATGCAGAATCCACTCCCCCTTGTTCTGCGGATTTGGATAAAAAGTTGGCAGATGAATAGCTTTGTTAAGAGCCACAATGGAAACCACCTTAGGCATAAAGGAAGGATTGGTCCTGAGGGACACCCTGTCTGGGTAAAATACGATAAAAGGCTCCACAGCCATAGGGCCTGTAGCTCTGAAACCCTTCTTGCTGAAGTAAGTGCCAGGAGCAAAGCTGTTTTCCATAATAAAAACTTTATATCTTCAGTAGCAACTGGTTCAAATGGAGGCAGGATGACCTTTTCCAACACAAAATTGAGGTCCCATGCAGGAATTGGTGATCTTCTGGGATGCCTTAAATTTTTGGCCCCTCTAAGATACTGTTTTAACAAAGAGTGAGAAAAGATTGGTGGATCTGTGTTGTAATGAGCCGAGATGGCAGAGACATGGATTTTTATTGATGAAAAAGATAGGCCTTTGTCAAGCATCTCAGTCAAGTATTGTAAAATCTAAGGAATATTTGGCTCTGCTGTGTCACTTCCTTGTGCTTGGTTCCAAGCACAGAATCTCTTTCATTTATCAGCATGAGATTTTCTAGTACTAGGCCTTCTGACTTCCAAAATGACATCCATCACAGGTTTACTGAGAGGTGTTGTTTAAATAACTACATGATCAGCCATGCCACCAGGTTTAGTGTTTGGAGCGGATTGAGCAGAATCTGATTGTTTTGCTGAGACAGTAAGTGAGGTATCTGAGGCAAGTACCAAATTGGGAATTGAGATATATTCCTTAGGATTGGATACCAGTGTTGGCAGGGCCAGTCCGGGGCAATTAGTATAATTTTTGTTTTTTCTTGTCTGACCTTTAGTAGGACCTTGGGAAGAAGAGGCAGAAGAGTAAAGGCGTACACCGATAGGTTTTTCCAAATGAAGGATAGGGCATCCACTTTCCATGCTTGTCTGTGATAAGTCCTTGTGCAGAATTTGTCCAGTTGATAATTCCGAGGAGAGGCAAATAGGTCTATGTCTGGCCTCCCCCATTTCTTTGTTATCATGCTGAAGACTTGTGGATCCAGTTTCCACTCGTGAGGGTCCATAAGGTTTCTGCTTAAGTCGTCTGCCAGAGTATTTTGCTTTCCTGACAGGAATTGAGCTTGAAGATGTACTTGGTAAGTCAAGGCTGTGTCCCACAATGCCATGGTTAGTCTGCAAAGGGGTTATGAGTGTGTGCCCCTCTGCTTATGTACCACATAACCGTGGTATTGTCCATCTATCGGTAGTTGTCCTGGACATGGTTAGTCTGCAAAGGGGTTATGAGTGTGTGCCCCTCTGCTTATGTACCACATAACCGTGGTATTGTCCATCTTTATCGGTAGTTGTCCTGGATGAAGTAAGTCCTTGAAGGCTGTCAGGGCATTTTGAACAGCTAACATCTCATTTTTGTTGATATGCAGATGCATTTGTTTTGGGGTCCATATGCCCTGAATGCATCTTCCTGCCAGATGGGCCCCCCATGCATAGTCTGATGCGTCTGTAGTTAAGGTTTGGCTGGCAGGGGGTAGAGTGGAGGACCGTCCCATGCTTTGGTGACATGCCTCTGCCCACCAAAGAAACTCCTGTTGTAGGCAGGGAATGAAAGGAATCATTTTTTCCAGACTGTGACAATGTTGACTCCATAAACTTTTTAGGTACCACTGTAGTTTCCTCATATGCAGTCTTACATATGGAATCAGTAGAATGCAGGATGCCATGAACCCCAAAGCCTGCAGAATTTGTCTTGCAGATAACTGGGTTTTTGTTGCCATCTGTTTGAAGTAAATAGTCAGTTGCCTTTGTTTGTTTGGCGTGAGGAAAGCCATCTGGGCAGTTTTATTCAAGCTTGCACCCAGAAATGTTATCTTTTGAGAGGGTACCAGTTGTGATTTATTTTCGTTTACTGTGTACCCTAGGCATGTTAGAAGCCTTTTCACAAACGTCAGATGCTGATGAAAAATGTCCTTGTTCTCTGCTTGAATGAGACAGTCGTCCAAGTAAGGATAGATTTGTATACTTCTTTGTCTGCAAAATGCAATTACTGGTGCCAGGCACTTTGTAAAGACCCTGGGTGCAGTAGATAAGCCAAAGGGCAGTGCAGAGAATTGGTAATGCATAAAGCCAGCCTTGAAACGGAGGTATCTTCTGCACGATTCCCTTATTGGGGTATGCAGGTATGCCTCTTTTAAGTCTAAAGTCACTAGCCAAGTGTTCTTGCCCAGCATGGGCAGAAGCTGCTGCAAAGTTAGCATTTTGAATTTTGGAATGTCCAGGAATGTGTTTAAAATTGATAAATCCAGTACTGGGCGCCAGGCCTTGTCTTTTCTGGTTACCAAGAGCAGTCTTGATTAAAACCCTTGTCCTTTTTCCCGTTCTGGCACTGGCTGAATAGCCCCCATATCCATGAGGGACATAACTTGTTTCTGTGCCTCTGCCCAATGATTTTTGGCAGATCTGGCCAACCGTTTCGAATTGGCAGTGTGTGGAAGTGGAATCTATATCCCTGGGATACTATGTTTAATACCAACTTGTCCTGGGTTATTAACTGCCAATTTTGAACATAAAGTGCTAATTTTCCCCGTAAGGGAGCTGCCAAAAGATAAGTGCTTGGTGATAACTGAGGGAAGTCATTGAGACTGTTTACTATAGGGTTGCGTTTTATTTCCTCCAGATTTGGAGGTAGAGGCACCCCAATGCTTTGACCTGTAAGAATCCTGTGACTGGTATCTAGAACCTTTAGGGTGCCTGAATTTGCCCTGGGAAGCTTTGGCGGACAAAGGAAAGGACCAATTTTTTGTAGGCCAGTGTCTACTGAATCTTGGTGGCTACACTTGTAAGTAGTCTTTTACAGTTTGCATAGACTTAGCTTTGTCTTCCATTTTCTTTAAAACCTCTTCTGCGTTAATACCAAACAGAGTATCATGCTGTAAAGGAGCATCCAGCAATTTAGCTTTAACATGATCAGGCAAATTTTGCTCTTTAAGCCAGGCATGCCTTCTAATCACAGATCCAGTAACTGCGGCCCTGCAAGAGGTCTCTAAGGAATCAAAACCACATTGCAAAGTATGCCTTCCAACTTGTTCTGCTGCATGCAATAATTCCTGCAATTCTTTATTTTCTACACATTTAGAAATCAACATAATTTTCTGTTTCAGTAATCCCATAACATGCTATTGATACTTAAGCATATGAAACTGGCAGTTTAAGGCCCTAATTACCAAGGCTGCAGATGTATAAACCTTTTTTCCCCATCTGTCTAGTGCCCTTGAATCTCTGTTAGAGGGGGTAGGATTTTTTGCTGTTGAGGCCTTAACTCCCTTTGGACCCTGTGAAATAGTTTCAGGATCAGCAGCAAGGTTTCTAAATAAAAATTTATGTGAGTCAGGGACCCTGTAATATCTGTCAGGCTTACTGGGAGCCGGAGGTAAGGAGTCAGGGGGTCAAGCTTGACTCCGAAAACACATCATCCACAATGTCTAAAACAGGGGGAATGGCTAAAGACTTGTGCTGAGGGAGAAGAAGGAAATCCCTGAGCCGCCTCTTTGATTCTGAGAAGTTTTGACTCTCCCAGTGAAAATGCTCCCTCAAAGTATGCAAAGTTTCTCCAAATGAATAATCTTCAGGAGGAAATGCAGATGGAATAGACTCCTCAGCATCAGAATCCTCATAGGGAGGTATAGATAATTCCTGATCAGAAGAGGAATCAGAAGAAATAAAAACCTGATCTGAAGATTCATAATCAGTGTCTTGCCTAGATCTGGAGGGGGATGGGTACCCCTGATGAAGGTAATAAGGTCTTCAGCCATTTTGATCATCTGCTTTTTTAGGCATAGAGGCCTGTGCACGTGGCTCATGCATCAGTTTTTTAGTTTTAGAAGTTGCTTTTGTCTTTGGTTTTGCAGCTGTTGTCGGTTTGATATACAAATGTTGAGGTCTGAATTCACCCTCAAAAGCCGGTGCCTGCTCAGCGGCACTGGACCCATCTGAGGGAGATACATCCGTCGGTCCAATACCTTGAGTATCTTGCGGCATGCCAGACTCCACATGGGTGTCGGTAGAGGCCTGCGACTTGAAGGTAGCGTGTATCAGAGGCTGCGAAAGCACCTCACTGAGTACAGGCGAACCGGGGAGTGGCTTAGGATAAGCTTTGTCATCGGTTTTGGATCGCGACTTCCTTTCTCTGTCCTTTTCTTTGCATTTTTTATGTACTCCGGTAGTCGGATTGCTATCTGACGACATTTCTGGGTAGTTAAATCTGTTTCCAAAACACTTTGATGCAAAAATATACAGACGCTTAATAGTGCATTGGTTAAATCTAGCACAAAACCGACAGCCAGGCACGTTGTGATCAGGGCCTAGGCAAGGAATACAGTATAAATGGAAATCCTTACAAGGTGTTGCTTCACACAAGTAATACAATTATTAACTTTTTCCGACATCAGTAAAAAAGCAAGAAAAAAGTTTCCCCAACGGGGTACTTAGCTTTAGTAAAAGACTTCGGTTCTGAAACTCAAACTCAAATATTTCAGTAGGTGGATGACCGGCACTTACGAAATGCTTCTGCTTCGGGCACCGTGAAAAAACTAAAGACTAAAAAAAAATGGCGTAGGCTGCATGTTTTATACCCCTGACTACCTGACGTTATGAAAGAAAAGACAGCAACTGACGGAGGACCCAAGACTTTGGAATTCAGGTTGACTGAGGGCAACCTACCAGCAGATTACCCAAATGTAATGACTGTAACAGTGAAACACGAAGAACACCTGGCAAATTAGTGGATTGATTAATGTTAGTCTCGGAAGCAACTCTGGGAAGAAAAGAGGGATTAATCCTGAGAGATATCCTGTCCTTGTGAAATACAAGGTATGGAGGTTTGATAGAAAGAGCCTGAAGCTCCGACACTCTTCTGGCTGAGGTAATAGCTACCAAAAAGGCCGTCTTCCATGACAAGAACTTCAGATCAACGGAAGCTGCAGGTTCAAACGGAGGCGAGACTAACGCCTGAAGAACTAAGGTCAGGTCCCACGGTGGGGATGAATTTCTAATAGGGGATCTCAAAAGAAAGGCACCTTTTAGAAAGGCCTTACAAATTCTGGTAGCAGCAAGAGAACCAAAGTTGTCCCCAGTATGAAAATGGGAAAAAGCAGCCAGCTGAACCTTTACAGTAGATGAACTGGCCCCCTGCTGAAAAATGAGACAAGAATTCTAGAACCGCTGGAATAGGAGCAGTAAAAGGATCCAACTTCTTATGTGAAGCCCAAATGGAAAAACGTTTCCATTTACTATTGTAAATCTTCTTGGTAGGGGGTTTATGTGCTGCCACCAGAACGGACTTGACTAGGAAAGAGATACCTGGAGTCCAGGCAATTAATGAACTGGATCAGCCAAGCTGAGAGCTTGACCTTGTCCAGATTGGGAGGGGTCATTCCCGATGGGTGACAGATCAGATCCGGAATGGGATCCAAGATCCAGAGAGGAGCTATGAGATGAGACCATAGGCAGGGGAACCAGACTTGACAAGGCCAGAATGGGGCTATGAGGATAATCTTGCTCCCCAACTGACGAGCTTTCTGCAAAAATTTTGTCCTCAGCAGAAGTGGTGGATATGCATAAAGAAGACCGGGTGGCCAAGCATGGACTAGAGCGTCTCTGGGAGCTTCCCCTAAAGGAAGAATTAGAGCGAAAAACTCGCTGCACTTCGCGTTGGAAGGCGATGCGAAGAGATCGCAGCAAGGCTGACCCCACTTGAGGAAGATCTGTTCCGCTACGGAAGAGTTCAGAGACCACTGGTAAGGGGAGAGAGAATAGTTCTGCTCAATTTGTCCGCCAGAATGTTGGACCGACCCGGAATGTGCGTCGCTAACAGGAAGTGGTTGGTGGAGATCGCCCATTCCCAAACTCTCATGGCTTCTCAGCAAAGTGGGTAAGACCTGGTTCCCCCCTGTTTGTTGATATACCAGACCACTGACATATTGTCTGACTGGATCGCAATCATCCCCGGATGAAGGAAGGCATGAAAGGCCTGCAATGCTAAAAGGACCGCCCTCACCTCCAGTACATTTTATATGCAGAACGGTCTAGGTCTGAATCCACGTGCTTTGGACAGTCCTGCCCGCACAATGCCCCCCCCCCACCACCCTAGGTGTGGCCTGGGGTAGGGGCATAACAAAAGGTTGTCCTTCCCGAAGGGCTCGGGATTGGAGCCACCACATGAGGGAGTTCCTGAAAACCCTGCTGAGGGGAATCGTCAAGTTTAGCGGATGACGTAGAATGGACCACTGGATTTGCAAGGTCCACTATAAAACCCTCATGTGCAGGTGAGCATAAGGGATTAAATTGATCGCTGCCGCCATGGACCCCAAAGCTCTCAGGACTAACTCTGCTGGGGGAGCAGGAGACTGAAGAAGAGCTAGTACATGTACAGTCATGCTGTGAAGTCTGTCTGGTGTTAGGAAAGCCTTGACCTGAAGGGAATCTATCCTGGCCCCTATAAAGTCTATAACGTGAACAGGTTGGAGGAATGACTTCTTGACATTTATAGTGATCCCCAACTGGGATGATAAACGGAGGAAGAAGTCTCTGGCTAGAGAGAGTAGATGCCTGGTGGGGGCGGTGATGAGCCAGTCATCTAGGTATGGGAAGACCTGTATGCCCTGGAGCCTCAGGTGGGCCGCTACAACTGCCATGACCTTGATGAACACCCTGGGGGCTGCGGTGAGACCGAAGGGTAGGACCCTGAAATGGTAAGGACTGGCCCCCTAGCCGAAAGCGGAGAAACCTCCTGGACCATCTGTCCATGAGAATATGGTAGTACGCATCCTTGAGGTCTATGGAGCACATCCAGTCCTCCTCCTGCAAGATGGGCAGGATGGATTGGAGCATGATCATCCGGAATTTCTCCTTGGCAATGAAAAGGTTCATTGCTGACAAGTCGAGAATCGGCCTCAAGTCACCCGTTTTTTTTTTTGGCACCAGAAAGAACATGGAGTAGATGCCTGATCCAGACTGGTCTGGGGGCACATGCTGGGTGGCTCTTTTTTCTCACAGCTTTTCTATTTCCAAAGCCGCGGCCTCCCTTTGAGTGGGTGGAACATCTGGGAGGCGCCTTCAGTAAGGGGGTTTGTTTATGAAGGGGATTGAATAGCCTCTGGATATTATCTGAAGCACCCAGCGATCTGTCGTGATAAGACTTCCATTGAGCCAGGTGCCTCGTGAAATGTCCCCCGACTGCCTCCAGAGAGGAGCAGTCGGGCAACCCCTCAGGGCTGCTGCGCGGGTCGGTTGGAAAAGGGTTCCCGTGACCCAAAATTCTTAGGACCCCCCTCTGCCTCTGGTCCGGCATCCACCTTGTCCCCCTCTGCCTCTGGGGGAGAAGGAGTCCTGAGCGTTCCGGGCCTGCTGAGATTTCCAGAACCACATCTTCTTCTGCCTTCGCTGGTTCCTGGAGAAGGATCTTTGAGGAGTAGAGAAGCGGATTCCGACAGCTGACAGCATTTTCCCGTCTTTCTCGCTCTGGACCAGCGTCTCGTGGATGGTCTTCCCGAACAGGGTAGACCCCGTCAAAGGGTGCATTCGCAAAGGGCGCCTTGAAAGGTTCCAAGAAATCGCAAAGCCAGACAGGACGCCTTAAGGCGATACCGGACCCGCTAGCTCTAGTGGCTCCTTCCGTGGCGTGGGAGAGTAGCCGCATAGACGTTTTTGACACTGATTTGAGAGTGGCCATACACGCAGAGGAAGTCCGTTTATCCTCAGCTGACATGGACTCGGGGAGACTCAGTGTTCTCTTTAACCAGGTCCCGCTGCAGTCTGATAACATGGGCCAAGTAATTCAGCGCCCTAAAAGAAAAGGTAGCTGAAGCAAACATCCGCTTTCCAATACTTTCCATTGCCCGGGACTCCTTGTCAGGGGGATGGACTGAAGATCTGTCCTGAGCTAGTCCCTTTTTGGTGGCTGTCGCCACCACCATGGCATCTACAGGGGAACTCTTGCTCCATGAAACTTTGTCTGTAGGGGGGGGGGGGCTCAAAATCTTGTCTGGCCTCCTGGGGATAGGCTCTATAGTGTCCGGTTCCTTCCACGCCCTGGTGATAATCAGGTCGACCAGAGGGTCGGCCGAGGGGACACCCAAGAGGTAGATGGACCTGTGTCGAACACCTCCAGGAATATGGACTCATCTGAGGAAGGCTTTTTGGCGGACCAACCCCCCCCCCCTTTTGGCACAGCATTTCCATAATGTCTCCGAAGAAGTCGTCCGGGGGGCTGGGGTGACTTGGGGGAACCTTCCCCTTCCTCCAAATCGGTATCCTTAGTGAGGGACTCAGGGGAGTCCAAGTACCTCCTTTTGCACAGGTGTTTGTAAGGAATCTCCTCGGGAGGGGGGCTGTCCGAGGGGGGCTCACCAACGGATTTGTGTTCCTCCAGGGGAACTGGCTGGAGTGTCAATGACACAGGCTGTCCCTGGGACTGGATGATGGAGGACAAACTGAGCTGTGAGGGAGCGGATCCTGAGGACAGAGCGAGGGGTCTTGATCCTCTAAAGAGAACCCTCTCCACAACATCGAATGCCGAAGGGGAACCGGCCTCTCTAAGACAGGTGGCCGGCACCCTCGGATCCGACGAAGAGATCGATGTCGGAGGCGAAGCGCTCGGATGCGAGTGGATGGTGTGCTCTGACCACAACAGAGCCAAAGACACACTCGCCCCCTCGGATCCGATGCCCGGCTCTCGGCTCCGAGAGCTCGGATCCGAAAAGGGATCTGATAGGCTCGAGGGCATGGCCGGCGTCAAGGCAGCAATAACCATCGGCGCCAACTCCCTGACTCCGAGGGTCCTCGGATCCGAAGACTCCGAAACCCGGTAGTGGATCGGAGAAGGAGCTATCGGGGCAAACAGAGGAGCTGAACTCCCCCCCCCCCCCTCACAGCAACACTCCCATCTGCAGCTCAGTCTGTAAAAAGCGACACATCATCTGGTCCATATCTGCCTCCAAGAGGCTTCTAGTAGATCTGGACGAGGCCACCGAAGCCAGTCAGGAGGGCCAACATGACGACCTCGAAGATGGTCGGGCCTCCGGCTCCGGAGAGAAGCATGGAGAATGGAGCCGTGGGGAGGAAGGCTTGGAAGCCCTCGATGGGGAAGGGAAAACCTTGGCGGGAGGGGCCAAGGGGTCCAATTCGGCCCGCCGTTTGTGGCTTCTCTCTCTGTCCTTTCTCTCTCGTTCTCTCTCCCTTCTCTCTGCAAAAAAACCCCCAAAAGGGTACTTATTGAAATCAGGGGTACATGTGACGTTGCATGTAAGAGCCATAAACTGATGACGGCTATATCTGTGACATCTGCACGTACCCAAATCAGAACTTGTCTGGCGCAGTGTGTTTCAGACATCTGATCGCCAGCTCCAGTAACCCAGCGTTTGCTTGACTTCAGCCATTCGTTTTTGACGATCCAGTCAGGCTGTCCGCATTCAGATAAGTACCCTTGTGGGTTTTTTGCTCGTTTCTTTACCCGTTTCAGATGCATGTCATCTAGGAAGGTAAAGTGTGCTTGTGGAAGACAAATTCCACATAAGGAAATGAACGATCAGTGTTTATTCTGTTTAAGGGCAGCTCATGACTACAAGTCCTGTGATATTTGCCAATCTTTTGTCCCCAAAACCCTTAGAAGCAGTTTTTGGCTTTAAATCTCTATTTAGAGAATAAGCGGCTTCATCGCTTGGCGTCCGGGATGGAAGGCAACGTGGGCACCTCCGACGAGCCGCCAAGGAAGAAGGTTAAAAAAGTTAGGCCCGATGTCCAAGCTGCACCTCAGGAATCTGGTGAGATCCTCAGGTGAGTGTTAACCCAGGATTGCTCCAGACTTCAGATACTTCCCTGTTACCAGTAACCGAAACAGAAGCTGGTACAACAGGTATCCAGTGTACGTCCACTGAGGCTTTACTACCACTGACTCCTGATGGTGAGAGGAACAACGGCTCATTTCATTGGTGGGCCCTTCTACTGCCTTGTCATCCATTCCAACATCAACACCCAAGCCTACTTCTGCTCCTGCTACCCCTTTAAAGAGGAAAAACACAGGGTTGCAGATCCTACTCCAGCTTGGGAGATATTTTCTCAGACTTTATTCAAGGCCTTTCAGGTACTCCAGACCCAGACTGCTCAGTCAGGTCAACCACTGGCTTCACAGGTAGAATCTGAGGAAGACTGTTCCTCCTCAGATGAATCCCTCACATATTGCTCTCAGATTGAATCCTCTAAGGATTTTGTGACTCCTAAGGAAGAAGAAACCCTCACTCCTGACTCCCCAGGAGAAGATTTTTCCTTTGGGGACACTATTTCCCTACTTAGGCAGCATTTTAAGTGAGAGCCCTCAGATGTTTCTGACCCAAGAAAAGATATTTTGAACTCTTGCAGATGGAGCAGTCCCTTACCATCTGCAGTTCCTCCTTTACTCCCAGCTTTCTAGGATGCCTTCTCAGCTGCATCCCAGAGCCCGGAGTCACAGTCTCCTGCTAACAAGAGACCAAACAGGTTTTACAAAGTGCCTGTAAAGGAGCAGTACCTTTTTAACAATCCACCAGCAGATCCTCAGATCCTGCTGTTATTGCAAGGGAGCCAAAATGATTGAGAGAGTGCAGATATTAAGTGCCAAAATCTTTTTTCAGCTTATGTGTTTTTGATCTGCTTTTTCTGTTCCAAGACCCTGCACTTTCATCCTCTCAGACCCTGCTCCCCAAGCAAACTCAGTCATTTGTTGTGATTGACTGCACTGAAGCTGAGGAATTTGACCTCTCCACAAAAAATAAAAAAAATAAAAACAAACCTCCCATTTCACAAGTTCAAACTGAAATCAGGAATGTCAGGGGATGCTGACACCAGGAACACGGTGTACTACTGAGTTTTTCTGATGTACAGGCTTGCTAGAGAAATAATGAGAACTGTAGACGCCATCAGACCCAGAATCCTGAGAAATTCCCTGGCTGAGACAGTAGTAGGAATGGAAAAACTCACAAATAGATCTAGATACAGATCTTGTTTCCTGTGGAAGAAAAACTCTTTGAACTGAGGCATCAATGAGACACCATAGAAAAACAATGCCATGACAAGGAGTCACCCAAGACTTATGTTCTCCTGAAACCCTAGCCTGTGTAGATCCCTCACCCAAGTGAGAGATTCCTGACAACTTGAAAGAGACTCTGAAAAGATAACCAAGCCACATAAATAAGGAAAAATGTAAATACCTTGTAGTCAGCAGTAAGCTATCACTGGAACTAGACACTTGTGAATGCCCTTGCAGCATTGTTTAGACCAAAGAGCAATGCAGACAGCAGACAATGCGATCCACATACAGACCACCTTAAGAAATGTCTGAAATCCAAATCTGTTGGAATATGATGATAAAAAAGGTATGTCTTACCATAACGTTCCATCTGTGTTGTAGACCTTTTGTTCATTCATTACAGATAGGACCTTGGTTCTGTCCTCAGAACAGATACAGCCGTTTTCCAGCTCGCGCAAGCCAAAAACTCCAGCTAAGAACCTACCCACAATGCTCCTTCTCCAGATCGAGTTTGCCCACCCTAGATAGAAGATATAGTAATGGTAAAAAAGGTAGGAGGCTCTGTCTCAGCGAATACCCTAACCAGGAGTTCTTAAAGTCCACCAAAAATCCAGGCATGGGGAAGGAGGGCGGGAAATAATGAATGAACAAAAGATCTACAGCACAGATGGAACGTTATGGTAAGACATAACTTCTATATCTGATGTTGTAAATCTTTTGCTCATACATTACAGATAGGACCGAGTCCCCAGCTACTTTAGTTCTGGGTGGCCCTAAGGAAGGATATTCCTGAGCACCATAGAACCAAAAGATGCTCATCCCCTGGAGGCCAAATCCAATTTGTAATGAGATAGGAAGGCATGAGGTCTTGCCCAAGTGGCTGCTGCACATACATCACCCATAGAGGCTCTGGAATAAAAAGCTACAGAAATAGCTATATATCTGGTAGAATGAGCCTTTATTCTGGAAGGTAAGGGTAGGTTATTATGTTGGTAGATAAAGGTAATGACGTTTCTAAGCCAAGAGGATAAAGTCACTTTGGAAACAGGTTTATCCAATCTGAGTCCTGCAAAGGCCACAAACAATTGGTTTGTTTTCCTGAAAGATTTAGTCCTGTCCAAATAACGAAGCTGCCGGCGCACATCAAGGGTGTGCAAAAGGTACTCCCCTCTATTAGAATGCCTTGGGAAGAAAACCAGCAGGTCAGTAGTGGAGATTCTATTCAATAATGGAAAAGCTAGAAATGACCTTGGGCAAGAAAGAAGGGTCAGTACGAAGTGACACCCTATCCATTTGGAAGATCAAGTAAGGACTCTTGACACGCAAAGCCTGCAGCTCAGATACTCTTCTCGCTGAGGTGAGTGCTACTAGAAGTATGGTTTTCCATGACAAACATTTCAAATCACGTGAATCAAAGGGCTCGAAGGGAGAGCCTGTGAGAGACTGAAGCACCAGAGTTAAGGCCCAGGGTTCTAAGGGAGGCTTGACCGGAGGTTTAACATGTAATACTCCCGTCAAAAAGTCTTGCATAGGCGGTGTGACATAACTGAAGAATTATCAAGACTATTATGAAAACTGACGATAGCTGCTAAATGTACAGTGATCGTTGAAGCTGAGGCTCCTGCATGTAGAAGAGTAGTCAGGTATTGTAGAATATTCTGAATAGGCATAGAGAAAGGGTCTAAGTTCTGGTCTTTAGTCCATTTACTAGAATAAACCTTTCTAGTGGAAGGTTTGTGTGAGGCCAAAAGAATTTTGCGAATAGGAGATGGGATGTCAGGCAGAATGGCAATAACTGGAAGTGGAGGAACCAAGATGTGAGCTTGAGACTGTGCAGGTTCAGATGAATCAATCCCTAACGATGGGATAATAGATCCTGGGAATGATCCAGGATCCACGGGCTGTGAATGAGATGAGGCCATAGAAACGGGAACCAGACTTGACGTGGCCAGTAGGGAGCAATGAGGATCACTTTGCTTTTCAACCTCTGAGCTTTCTGGAGAAATTTTGGAATGAGGGGAAATGGGGGAAAAGACATACAGAAGACCAGGGGGCCAATCATGCGTTAAAGCATCCCTCGGTGGTTCCCTCTGAGGGAGGATCAAGGCAAAATAGCTCCTGCATTTGTAGTTCGGGGGTAAGCGAACAGGTCGCAGCAAGGCTTGCCCCAAAGTTGGAAGATCCGATCTGCTATTACAGGGTTGAGGGACCACTCGTGAGGCATAAGGATGTTCCTGCTCAGATTGTCTGCAAAAAGGTTGGAACTCCTGGGAACGTGCATTACTATAAGAAAGCGACTGGAAGCTATTGCCCAGTGCCAACTCCTCATGGCTTCCTGACAAAGGGGGTAAGATCTGGTTCCGCCTTGTTTGTTGATACACCAGACTACTGACATTTTCTGACTGAATTGCAATGGTCCCAGAGGGTAGGGATGCATGGAACACTTGCAATGCTAAGAGAACTGCCCTCAGTTCCAGGACATTTATGTGCAAGATGGCCTCAATGGGGGGTCCAGGTACCTAGGACAGTCTTTCCCTGAAAATGCCCCCCCCCCCCAACAGTGAAGCATCTGTGGTCACCTTAGCCGCGGGTTGGGGAAGACAAAACGGTCGACACCAAAGATTCTTTTGTGGCTATATCCACCATAGTATTTCTTCCTTGCAACACTTTGTAAGGCATACCATGTGGTTGAGTGGGTGGGTTAACAATGACCATTGTGCGGAAAGGAACCACTGCAGGATTCTCATGTGCAGTCTCGCCAGAGGTACTAAAGTAATGGCAGCTGCCATGGAGCCCAAGAGTTGCAGTACAAGACTTGCTGGTACAAATATGAGAGGAAGAAGGTCTTGAATTTGGTGTCTTATTTTCAAGAGCCTGTGAAGGGGGAGAGAAGCTTGACAGGATGTTGTGTCGAAGACCGCTCCAATAAATTCCAGTGTCTTCATTGGGGACATCTGAGATTTGTCTTTGTTGATTATAATCCCCAAGCAGAGTGCGAAACCTTGAGTGTAAGAGAGGCTGTGGACTAGGAGATTCCAGGTCAGAGGGGGGGGGGGGGCTGTCAAGACACCGAATGGCAGTGCCCTGAACTGGTAGTGATTGGCTCCCAGCCGGAAGCGGAGAAACCTCCAAGAGTGGTGATCCATCTTTATGTGGTAGTACGCATCTTGTAGGTCTATAGAGCACATCCAATTGTCCCTCCCTAGGAAGGGAAGAATGGACTGTACTGTGATCATCCGGAATTTTTGAGGTTTGATAAATTTGTTCAGTAGGCTGAGATCCAGGATTGGTCTCCAGGCCCCCGACTTTTTTGGCAGTAAAAAGAAACTCGAGTAAAACCTGGATCCTGTCTGTTCTAGTGGGACTGGTTGGATGACCCTTTCTTAGCAGTTTTTCTATTTCTAAGGCTGCTAATTCCCTCTGATTGGGTGGCACATTGGGGATTCGTTTGATGGGTCTGGGAGTGAAGTCAAATGGTATTATGTAGTCTCTGGATATTATTCTTAGCACCCAAACATCGGTAGTAATAAGATGCCAGGATGGTAAATGCAGAGAAAAACGACCCCGACTGCTTCCAGAGAAAAGCAATCGGGCTGCTGCTCAGGAGCATTGGTGGGGTCTGCCGGAGAAAGAATCTCTGGCTCCCTGGTTACACGGACTCCCTCTACCCTGAAAGGGGAGCCTTCCATATGAGGTTCCCCCTCTGCCCCGGGGGATTGTTCACCACGAGTGTCACAAAAGGATCCTTGGGATTTCTTGAACCATAGCTTTCCTCCCTTCTGGTTCCTGGAGTAGGACCTTTGGGGGTTGGAAAAGCATATGCCCACAGCAGACAAGGTCTTTCAGTCTTTCTCACTACATGCAAGTGTGTCTCGTACCTTGGGTCCAAAAAGTGCAGATTCGTCGACAGGTGCATTGACGAAGGAAGATTTAAAGGGGTTTGCAAAGTCACACAATCTCATCCAAGCATTACATCTCATGACAGCGCCTGATGCGGCAGCTCAAGCTACCCCCTCGGTGGTGTGAGATATCAAACGCATCAAGGAGTTCGAGATGGATTCAAAGGTAGCTAGCTGCGAGGCTACAGTGTCATGTACCTCATCAGTCAGTACCCCCACCAAAGAGAAAGACATTTCAGAAATTAGGTCTCTCTGGAGTTGAGTAAAGTGTGCCAGATAATTCAGCGACCGAATGGCGAAGGTTGCTGACCCATAGGTCCACTTCCCTAATATGTCCATGGTCTGGGACTCCTTGTTTGGAGGATGGACAGTGGAACTATCTTCTGCCAGTTCCCTCTTTGTGGCCGCCACTACGACCATAGAATCAACTGTCAGCTGCTTGGACCAATGGGACTGGTCTTCAGCTGTAGATAAAATTTTGTCCGGCCTCCGGGGGACAAGTTCTACATTGTCCGGGGCCTTCCAGGCACGCTTCACAATTAATTTAACAAGATCATCTGCTGGTGGGGTCAACCAGGAAGTAGATGGCCGGGCACGGAAGGCCTGCAGAAACACATATTCCTCAGAAAAAGGGTTAGAGGACTTCCATTCCCCTCTCTGTTTGAGGATTTTGAGAATATCTCCAAATAAAACGTCGTCTGGGGGAGGGCGTGGGGACCCTTCTCCCTCATCAGAGTGTCTTCTGTGATAGATTCCTCTGGGGAATCAAGGTGCTTCCTCTTGCACCATTTCTTCTGAGGTGGCTCCCCAGTGGGATCTTCAGAGGAGGACTCTGGAGAAGGGGTTCCCTTCACAGGGGGTTCTTGTGACTCCCGTGCCCATGGACCCAACATAGTGGGTTGGGAGAGGAGCATGCTAGGTGAGGTTACTGATACTGGTGTCCCTAGGTGCTGGCTGTGAGCCTTCGGAGTGACCATCACCTGTACAGCAGGCACACTCGAGCCCACCTCCAGTTGAGGGGTTCCGAGAGAACTGGAAGCTGTCGGAGCTGTAGACATAGACAGTGCCAGCAAGAAAATAGGTGCCAGATTAGGTACCAAGGTATGGACGATCCAAGCACCGCTCCGAGAAAGCATCGGCTCCATCATAGCCGATGCAGCAGGGGTGGTCGGTGTCGACAGGGGAGACACTGTTGTTGGAGCAAAGACACTATCTACCAAAGTGGACATCGGTACCGGGAACATGGAGGATGCTGGAGGAGGATAAGCAAGGGAAGATGAGGTAAATGATTCCGAGCCATGAGGGACGGAAGGTCTACATGGAATGGGCAATCCCCTAGCTGCCAGAAGCTTATCCACAACCCGCACTAGATTTAGTTCAGAAAAATTCCTAGTGAATCTAAAGGAGGCTGCTGAAGGGGAATAAGGTCTTTCTAAAAAGGGACTAAACCTCTGCCCCAAGAAAGGGTCGCAAGTTGGAGAATATTTTGTCCTTGGCAGGTATTTGAATTTTGGAGCCGATGGAGCCGAAGAAACTGTCGGCACCGTGGCTGGGGATGGTGCCAAGGCATGTACAGTCATCAGAGTCCATGGAGCCAAAGAAGCTGTCGGCACCGTGAACGGCGATGGTGCCGAGGCATGTACAGTCATCAGAGCCCATGGAGCCAAGGAAAAGTACAGTTGTGTACACTTACCATAAATGTAGATGTTCGATTGTATTCACTGTTGCAGTCGTCACATTTGGGTTATCTGCCTGCAGGTAGCCCTTAGCCTGCCTGAATAACAGAGTCTTTGGATTTCTGCATCGGATACTGTCTCTTCTTCCATGACATCAGGTCGTCAGGGGTATAAAACATGCAGCCAACGCCATTACATCAGTTTTTCTTGCCCCAAATGTCAGGTACCCCCACAATGGGAAGCAATTATATGTTATGGTACACCCCCATCAAAAAGCAAATACAGCCAAGAGAAGTCAGGGGGTTGGAGGGATGACAACCAGGACTTCAACAGTGAATACACTCGAACATCTACATTTATGGTAAGTGTACACAACTGTACTATGTTCTTCGTGTTTCACTGTTGCAGTCATCGCATTAGGGGTAGATTCCCAAAGTTAAGGAAGGGAGGAGGAAGTTAAAGAGCATTAGGGCCAGCTATTAGGCCCTGCAAGACTGCAGTGGCAAAACCAGCTCTGGATTTAGAAAAAATAGGCATGTAGTAAAGCTTGGTGAAGGTACGTTCAGAGCTCCAAGTAGCAGCTTCTAGTATGTCCCTGGTAGGGACTCCTCTGAAGAGGCCGCAGAAGTAGATGCAGCCCTGGTGGAATGTGATCTTATGCCCTATGGGGTAGGTTTTCATGGTGCTTGTAGCAGAAATGAATGCAATGGGCTATCCATTTGGAAATGGTTTGTTATGAAATGGTCTTCCCCTCTGCCCCTGCAGCAAAGCAAACTAGCAGCTGTTCAGATTTTCTGAGAGGCTTAGTCCTGTCTACATAAAATCTAAGATGTCTGTGCAAGTCCAGAGTGTGCAGTATTAGTTGCCCTTTGTTTTGTGGATAAGGGAAAAAAGCAGGCAAATGAATGGACTGACTTAGGGCCACACTAGACACCACCTTGGGCATAAAGGAAGGATTGGTCCTGAGGGGAAACCCTGTCCGCATGGAAGATAATGAAGAGCTCCACTGCCATGAGGGCCTGTAATTCAGACACTCTTCTTGCTGAAGTTATGGCTAGAAGGAAGGCTGTTTTCCAAGAAAGGAATTTCAACTCTGCTGTTGCAGCTGGCTCAAAGGGGGGAAGAGTGAGCTTTTCCAATGCAAAGTTAAGGTCCCAGGCTGGACTGGAAGCTCTCCTGGGGGGGGGTCTTACATTTTTGGTCCCTCAAAGGAATTCTTTTAGGAAGGGGTGAGAGAAGAGGGGTGTTGAAATGGCAGAGGCATGAATTTTAATTGACGAGAAGAATAGGCCCTTGTGGAGCATTTCTGTTAAGTACTGAAGAAAATGAAGTAAGCTGGGCACCGTTGTGCCCATCCCCTGAGCCTGGCTCCAGGAACAGTATCTTTTCCACTTTTCAGCACAGGATTTTCTAGTACTAGGCCTCCTTGCCTCCAGAATGACATCTAGCACCTGCTTACTGAGGGATGCTATTGGAGAGCTCAAGGAATTAGCCAGGCTGCAAGGTTCAGGGTTTGAAGCTGAGGGTGCAGAATCTGGCCCGCCTGCTGGGACAGCAGGGAAGGAGTCTGAAGCAGGTGCCATGGTTGCAGCAGTGTCACACTGCGCAATAGGAGGTACCCAGTGCTGGCATGGCCAGTCTGTTGCAATCAGTATTGTCCTTGGCTTGTCCTGTTTGATCTTTAGTAGAACCTTCGAGAAGAGAAGCAGAGGGGGAAAGGCATAAACAGAGGCGCTTTCCAAGGTGAAGGACAGGGCATCCACTTTCCAAGCTTGACTGTGGGGAGTTCTTGTGCAGAATTTGTCCAATTGGTAGTTTTGAGGGGAGGAAAACAGGTATACCTTCTGGAGTCCCCCATTTGTTCCTCAAGAGGTTGAATATTTTTGGTTCTAGTTTCCATTTGTGTGGGTCCATGAGACTTCTGCTTAAATCGTCTGCCAGTGAATTTAGTTTGCCTGGCAGAAATTGAGCTTGTAGGTGTACCTGGTAGCTCAAGGATGTGTTCCACAGAGCCATGGCCAGTCTGCAGAGAGGGTACGAGTGGGTTCCCCCCTGCTTGTTTATGTATCACATAAATGTGGTGTTGTCTGTCTTAAACAATAGTTGTCCTGGAAGAATACAGTCTTTGAAGGCTGTCAGAGCATTCTGTACAGCTAACATTTCTTTTTGATTGATATGCAAGTGCATCTGTCTCGGGTTCATTTGTCCTGAATGCGCTGCCCTGCCATGTGAGCCCCCCATGCATAGTCTGATACATCTGTTGTTAGGGTTTGTGCGGCAGGGGGTAGAATGAAAGGGAGCCCCTTGTTGTGGTAGCAGGCCTCTGCCCACCAAAGGAACTCTGTCTTCATACAAGGAATGATAGAAATCACTGATTGCAGGTCCTGAGAATGTTGACACCATAGGCTTTTTAGATACCATTGGAGTTCTCATATGCAGTCTTGCATATGGAATTAGTAGAATGCAAGACGCCGTGAACCCCAGGGCTTGCAGTATTTTCCTTGCACACAGCTGGGGTTTTGTGGCCAGTAGTTTGAAGTAGGTTGTCAAACTTGTTTCTCTGGAGTGAGGAATGCCATCTGGGAAGTTGTGTTCAAGCTTGCTCCCAGGAATACAATCTGTTGGGCAGGGTACTAGGTGAAGTTGTGTTCAAGCTTGCTCCCAGGAATACAATCTGTAGGGCAGGGTACTAGGTGAGATTTATTTTCGTTTATGGTGTACCCCAGTGAGGTTAGAAGTTTCTTTACCAATGCCAGGTGTTGTAATAGCAAGTCCTGGCTTTCTGCCTTTATTAGACAATCGCCCAAGTATGGGTAAATTTGAATATTTTTCTGCCTGCAAAATGCAAAGGCTGGAGCTAAATACTTTGTGCATACCTTGGGTGCATTAGATAAGCCAAAGGGAAGTGTAGAGAAATGATAGTGCATGCAGCCTGCCCTGAAGCGTAGGTATTTCCTGCAAGATTCACTTATTGGGATGTGCAGGTAAGCTTCCTTTAAGTCTATGGTTGCCAGCCAGGCATTCTTGGCTAGCATAGGAAGAAGCTGTTGAAGAGTCAGCATTTTGAATTTTGGAACTACCAGAAAGGTGTTGAGAACAGAGAGGTCCAGGACAGGACACCAGGAGTTGTCTTTTCTGGGTACCAGGAAAAGTCTTGAATCAAAACCTTGTCCCCTTTCTTCTGCTGGGACAGGATGAATAGCCCTGATACTGAGAAGAGAGAGAACCTGCTGTTGAGCCTCCTCCCATTGATTTGGGGGTAGGTATGGCCAACCATTTAGGGTTGGCAGCGTGTGGAAGTGGAATCTGTATCCTTGGCAAACTATGTTCAAAACCCATTTGTCCTGAGTAATGAGTTCCCAGTTTTTTGCATGCAGGGTGAGATTTCCTCCTAAGGGAGCAGGTAGCTGAGCAAGGCTTGGAAGGGATAAGGTTAATAGTTTTGCCATTTTACCATAGGGGGTGGCTCACTACTCCCTGCTTTGGAAGTGGGAGCCCCCGTTGCTTAAGTCTGTGTGTAGCCTGAGACTGCAGCCTAGGTGGTCTGCTGTTTCTGGGTTTGGACTGAGAAGGCCTGGAAGGGACTGGAAAGGACCAGTTCTTTGAAGGCCAATGCCTACTGAATCTGGGAGGCTGTACTTGTAGGAAATCTTTAACAGTTTGGATAGATTTAGCTTTTTCCTCCATCCTTTTGAGGACTACTTCTGCTTTGTTGCCAAAAAGGCGGTCTTGGTTTAAAGGAGCATCCAGTAATTTAGCTTTAACATGATCTGGCAAGTTTTGTTCCTTAAGCCAAGCATGCCTTCTAAGTACAGACCCAGGGACAGCAGCCCTGCAAGATGCTTCTAAAGCATCAAAACCACACTGCAAAGTATGTTTAGCAACTTGTTCTGCCGAATGCATTAAATCTTGTAATTCTTTTGTGTTCAGCACAGTATGGAATCAACATCATTTTCTGTTTAAGCAGTCCCATAACATGCTGCTGCTATGAAATTGACAATTCAAAGCCCTAATGGCCAAAGTAGCAGAAGTTTATACCTTCTTACCCCATCTGTCTAAGCCTCTAGAATCTCTATCAAAAGGGATAGGATTGTTGGCAACAGTGGCCTTAATGCCTTTAGGTCCTTGGGAAATGGTCTCTGGATCCGCAGAAGGATTCTTGAAGAAGAACTTGTGAGAGTCAGGTACTCTGTAGTACCTGTCAGGTTTGCTGGGAACTGGAGGTAAAGTGTCTGGGGTAAGGCTAGATTCCAAGAAAGCATCATCTACAATGTCCAGAACAGGAGGGATAGCTAAAGGCCTATGTTGAGGCAGGAGTAGAAGTCTTTTTGGATCCTAGCTTTCCCAGTGGAAATGCTCCCTAAGAGTATGCAAGGTTCCACCGAAAGAGGAGTGGTCAGAAGCAGCAACTTGTAATTTCTTGGCCATTTTGGGTCATTTCCTGTTTTTTCCAGCCCCCTGCTATAAAGCACGCCTTGGCGGGCTTTTCTGGCATTAGAGAACTTGGCATAGCTCCTCGTGGTCCCCTGCAGAGTTCCTAAGCCAGCAGAGAGCAGAAAAAGCAACTTTCTTGATCATAAGTATTTTTTAAACTTTTTAGTTTGCATTTTTCGATCTTTTAAGCTTTTCGACTACTGTTTGTGACTATATTACTGTTTTATTACCTTATTTTCCTGTTTTTGTGTACTTAAATTGTTGATTTGCACTTGCTGGCTAAAGTATTGCTTAAAAGTAACAAACAGGCTAATACACTCAAAGTGTACCAGCCTTTGATAGCAATTTAGTCGAAAACACAGCATTTACTGCATTTTTTCTGTCTGTTTGCAAAAAAAAAAAACAAAAAATACTTCTCCTTTCCTGAACTTTCCTAGCTAGTTGTTCCAGTGATCAGATTTTGCTGATCCCTGGGCTTTGTATTTGGTTTCTGTGTTCCTCCATTTTCTTGTGTGGCCAGAGGTAGTTTCTTTACTCACCAGTGGGAGTGGGGAGTACTGAGCTGCTTGTTTGTCCTCAGAGGAGTGGTTAGAAGCAGCAACTTGTAATTTGTTGGCCATTTTGGGTCATTTCCTGTTTTTCCAGCCCCCTGCTATAAAGCGCGCTTTAGCGCGGAGCTGCTACCGTTGCACACTAGGGCAGCGCCGGTTAATCAGATTTAAACTATTAGGGCTACCTAAAGTCCACTCTTCAAATTTTCCCTTAAAACTACCTTCCTCAAAGTATACTACTGTTCTATCTAGTGTATCCTACAACTATAAATTATCTCTACTTGACTCCCAAGTAGACTTTTCTCTATCTGTATAGCCAAGCACTTGCTCCTACAGTACTTATCACCTCGATACAGTACTCTTGTTATAGAAAGTACCCCAAAAAAGCAAACCCCATTTCTCGCTCACCCACATCCCCCAAAACCTTTTTAAGTTTTTCTGGCTATTCCCTTTAGCATGTCGAGGGATCAGTTGCTAATGTCCTCTCCTGCTCAGCTGGTGAACCTGGGAATACTGAGGCAATGTTACAATTGCCTCATGTACACAGACAACCCTCTCCTCCTCCCACAAAACACAAATACATACGAGAGATGCAACTATACGGCCAAACTGGAGGCTGAGCTATCTCAACATAGGACTGGCAAGACCAGACAGGAGGAGAAGGTAACCACACACACCATAGACCCAGTCTCACATAATACCATCACAACCTCAAATCATACACATAAACACACAAAAGACATACTCGGAGGCTCTGATCAAAAATCTACCAAAACAGCAGAGACCACCAAAGCAGACACCCAAACAACTACCACCTCAGAACACAACACCTGCAACACATAGACCAACAGTCAGAGTGTCAAACAGTCACAGCCCTTAAGGCCAAACACAATGCCAGATACACTAGTGATTGGTGACTCCATAGTCAGACACACTGACGTCCCGCTCACCAGACTGAGTAAGGAGAAGGTCACAGTAAGCTGCCTGTCGGGTGCTAGAATCCGCCACATAACGCATGCACTCAGGTCTCTCAACTGCAGGTACAAGTACGACTCAATCATTGTCCACGCTGGCGTTAACGACCTGAGACGTACCTCCTTGGACTACATGAAAAGAGACATAGAGGAGCTCTCTGATTATGTAGCCCAAGTAGGTATGACCCTGACCTTGAGCAGTATCCTACCTTCACCAAGAATGATGCCACAATACAGAGATAAGATGATCAGCTTTAACAATTGGCTTAAACTCTGGTGTCATTCAAAGGGGATCCAATGTCTGTCTGCCTGGGATGACATGCTGGACAAGCCACGCTGCTTCGCAAGGGACGTCTTGCACTTGTCACCCCTGGGATTCTGGATTTTGGTAAAGGCTCTTGCCACCCCCATAGTGCCTTTTTTAGGCAAGGCTCAAATTCTAAACCTACCACCCTAGAACACAACAAAGAAAAAAAACTAAGGGTAATGCTGCTCAATGCCAGAAGTCTCAACCTCAAGATGCACGCACTCGAGGCCCTTCTCAGTATGGAGAACATCGATGTCTGTGCTGTGACAGAAACCTGATTCAAGGCTCCTGAGAGCACCCCAGCACTATCAGGTTATACCTCATATCATGCGTTCCGGCCCCAAAACCCGGACAATACCAAGAAAGGAGGAGGGGTATCCATATTCATCAAGGACACCCATACCTCTAGACTGGTGGCAACGCACGATGCATCGGAAACCATCCAGGTGCAATTAACCATAGGCAAGACTGCTCTGCAATTTGTAGAATGTTACAGGCCACCCTCGCAAACTCAGGAACCTCATATGGCCTTCCTGAAAACACTGGAGGGGATAAATGTATCTCCGAACACCATCATACTAGGTGACTTCAACTACCCTAATATAGACTGGGAACACTACTCAAGCCCAAACACTCTAGCCCAAAAGTTCCTGGAATTCATAAACTCAAATGCCATGGAACAACTAGTCACCATCCCCACAAGAGGAGAAAACATACTTGATCTCATCATCACGAACATGGGAGCACAATGTTCAACACCGGAAGTATACCCCTCACTGGTGAGATCAGATCACAAACTAATCTCGCTGGAGGTCCTCATCCCACCCCCACCCGAAATAAAAAAGACCACAGTAAAGAACTTCTCGAAAGCCGACTTCACACTTCTAAAGACTAGTGTGGTCTCCTTTAAGGCCCCTGAACCGGCGGTAAACATTACTCAAACCGCTGAATCACTTACAAATGCCTTCTACCAGCTCCTGCAGGGCTGCATGGAGCAGGCAATCCCAAGCAAAACAAAGACTCTTTGTACCAAAGGCAAGCGTCCAGTCTGGTGGACCCCAGCCATAAACAAACTCTACAACAAAAGGAGAAAGCTACTACAAGATAGAGCAAAATCCTTAAAAGGTAAGACACCGCTGATCACTATAAGTAAAAAACTAAGAGCTCTCATAAAATCATCCAAAGCTAATTTTGAGAAAAAAATAGCTAAGGACTCTAAAGACAACCATAAGGCATTCTTCAGCTATGTCAGAAACCTAGGAGGAAACTCCCAGATATGCTCAAAATTAGTTCAAAATGATGTGAAGATTACTGATCCTACAGACATTGCCAACATACTGGCTGACAGGTTCAGTGCAAACTTCTCCCCCCTAAAGGAGAGATATCTATACCAAATGATTGTAGCCCCCCAAACATCTCTAACGCACAGGTGAGAACTGCTCTCTCCAAGGCAAAGAACACAGCATCCATGGGACCTGATGGTGTCCCCGGCTGTGTGCTCCATGAACTCAACGAGGAATTAAACCCACAGTTAGGACAGCTGTTTAATCTTAGTCTCACCTCCGGATACGCACTCCAGGAGTGGCGCACAGCGACTGTGGTCCCACTCCACAAAGGCGGTGCCTCCACCGACCCTGGAAATTACCGTCCCATTAGCTTGACAAGCCTTATCTGCAAAGCCATGGAGGGGATCATAATGGATCTCATAAATAAAGACATAGGGAATTTGCAGACTTTGGATCCAACCCAGTTTGGCTTTGTCAAAGGCAGATCATGCCTCTTAAACTTGGTTGACTTTTTCGAAACAGTCACCAAGGCCATTGACTAAGGAAAGGCAGTCCCATAAAGCCTACCTAGACCTGGCGAAGGCTTTCGATACAATTCCCCACTCGGGCATCATTGATAAACTCATCAACTTAAATGTAAACCCATACATTACAAGATGGATTGCAAACTGGCTGAGTGACAGAACCCACAGGGTCAGAGTTGCTGGCGCCATGTCAGACTCAAAGCCTGTCACAAGTGGTGTACCACAGGGCTCAGTCCTGGGCCCACTCTTGTTTGGCATCTACTTTTCTGAAGTACAAGTAAACATAGGAGGGTTATGGCTGACAAAGTTTGCAGATGACTGCAAACTGGGCGCCGTAGTTGAAAACACATCCGACACAGATATCCTTCAGAAGGGTCTCACAGAAACGGATAACTAGTGCCAGAATGCCAAGAAATGCATAGTCATACCCTTCGGGAAAAATAAGGTCACCCCTAGCTACCATATAGGAGGCAATCCCCTGATCACAGAAGAAGTTATCAGGGACCTGGGAACCCAGGTGGACAGTAGCCTTTCATTCGACACCCATATTGCTAAAGTAGTTAGGAAGACCTTCTACATTGCCCACCTTATCATGAAGGGATTCACATCTAGATCAAGGGAAGTCATAGTCTCCCTATACTCATCACTCATCAGACCAATGATCGAGTACAATGCCCCATTCGGAATGTATCTGACCCGACACTTGCAGCAGCTGGAGAGGCCACAAAGTTCCTCACCAAAAGGATAAAGGGTCTCAAAAATCTGTCTTATGCTGCCCGACTGAAAGAACTCCAGTTATATTCAGTTGCTTACCGCTTGCTCAGAGGTGACCTATGCCTGACATACAAGGCCATGTCAAACCCAGATTTGATGAACATGCTTCATCTCAAAAAAATCTAGATCCCTCAGAGCCACAAGGGCGGGAGACTTAAACCTCGACACGGTTATTAATAGGATGTGCTGGAGGGATAGATTCATCACCCAAAGACTCCCTATGCTGTGGAACAAAATCCCGGTCTATGTGAGGCAGAGCACCTCACTGGCCTTGTTCAAGAGGAATCTTGACCAATGGATGGGGGATCGCAGATACACCCCAGGGGTTACCTCAGTGTCACTGCTAGACAGAGGCACAGCAAAATAAAGGGCATAGTTTCTCCAAACTAAAGGGGTGGCGTAAGCCACAAAACTATGGGCTTGGCTTATAAATGCCCTCGGGCAGATAGCCTAGTATGAACCTATGAACCTATGAAAGATCTTCAGGAGGGGAGGCAGAGGGAATGGAATGCTCTGCATTAGAATCCTCATAAGTAGATAAGGGCAAATCCTGGTAATCAGAAGAATCTGAAAGAAATTCAGTTCTAGGTCTCTTAGAGGGGGAAGGTTGGCTTCCCTAAGGTAATAAGATCTTCAGCCATTCTAAGCATTTGTTTTTGAGGCCTATGGGCCTGAGCATGTGGTTTTGTTATCGGTTTTCTAGGTGTTGTGTGAGTTTTAAGCCTGAGAGATTTGGAACTTCTGGAAGGAAATGAAGGCGTCAGTTTAATATGAATGTCTGTAGGCTTGAATACACCCTCAGAAGCCGGTGCCTGCACAGCGGCTCAGGACCCATCCAAGGTAGAGACATCCGCAGGTTCCATAGTTGAAGAGGCATCTCGCAACATACCGGACTCTGAATGGGTCTCCGTAAAGGCCTGCGAATCTGAAGTAGCGGGTATCAGGGGCTGCAAAAGCGTCTCACTGAGTACCAGAAGACTGGTGACTAGCTTAACGGAAGTGTCATAGGCAGTTTTGGACCACTGCAGTCTGTGTCTGTCTTTATCCTTACGTTTTTTCTGAAGATCGGTAGTCGGATGGCTTAACAAAGCCATTTTGGAGTACTGAGATTGAGTACGAAAGTAATTAGATGCAAAAATAGCCCGACGACAAATAGTTTGGGGGTTGAACAAGGCACAAAACTGACAGCAAGGGACGTCGTGGTCTGGGCCTAAACAGGGGATGCAGTATGAATGAAAATCTCTATGAGGTATTTGTTTTCCACAGGTAAGACAATTGTTAACTTTTACTGATATCGGATGGAACAAGAAAAAGGATCCCCAATGGGGTACTTATCTTTTTTGAAGACTTCAGGTCTGAAACTCAAAAACAAAAATTTCAGGAGTTGGCTGACCGGTACCTGCGAACTGCTTCTGCTTCAGGCACCGTACAGCAAGAAAGACTGATGTAATGGCATCGGCTGCATGTTTTATACCCCCTGATGACCTAAGTCATGGAAGAAGAGACAGCATCCAACGCAGAAATCCGAAGACTCTGGTATTCAGCCCGGCTGAGGGCTACCTGCAGGCAGATAACCCAAATGTGATGACTGCAACAGTGAAACACGAAGAACATCTGTTGGCACCGTGGACGGGGATGGTGCCGAGGTATGTACAGTCATCGGAGCCATTGTGGGAACCAAGGACGGAACTGAAGTCAGTGGTGCTGTGGTTGGAACCGAAATAGGAATGAATACAATGGTCAGCACAGAGGGAGAGGACACAGATCCTGATGCAGAGATAGCCTGTGCCGAGGGTGCTGGCGAAGCACAGAGCTGACTCGGTTCCATAACTGACGGGGATGCAGGAACCGAGTGACTCCATTTTTCCTTATATTTTTTGGTCTTAGGAGGGGGTGAGACCTCCGACCCAGACAGAGCCTCCGAGAAAGGTGTCGTGAGTAAACCTTTTAAAATAAGTTTATTCTTACATTCTGCTAGTGTCCAATTACTAAAACTGGTAGAAATGTCACAATCAGCTTTAATATGATCCAAGCCCAAACAGTAGACACAATGGACATGTGTATCTGAGTTAGGCATCTTACGTCCACACTTGTCGCACTGTTTAAAACCCAGCTTAGATTTGTCTGACACGGTAGGGAAAATAATGCTATCCTATAGAAAGAATAAGATAAAATAATATATATATATATATATATATATATATATATATATATATATATATATATATATATATATATATTATATTTATATATTTATATATATATATATATATGGGTGTACTTTGCTTGATGGAAAACTCACTTCACTGAAAATGAAATTACTAGGACCACTTCACTGAAAGCTCACTTCAGTGAAAACTCACTTGGCTGAAACTCATTTAGTTGAAAGTTATATATGGCATTTTCCCCACTGCAGTGCAATAGTGGAGTTAGAATATATAGTAAGGGGGTGGTGGGAGGGTGAAACCCCCCACATATGTTGGTTATATATTCTCTTCTAAAAACAGTTATTCATTGGACTTGTAAGTATCACTGTGTACAGTTTTAAATATTTATAACGTGTTCAGTTACAGGCTTGCTGTTCCTGAACTATTTGAAAGTTTCTGTGAGGCCATTTTTGCTTGGGCTAAAGGAAAGTCTCTCTGTTGATCAGTGGCAGTGAATAACATTGAGCAGCTTCCCTGCCCCCCGTAGAGGTTGTTACTGACTTGAAACTGTAGTTTTATTGGCCACTAGGGGTCATTTCCAAAACTCCTTCATCTTCCTCTCTTAAAACCTAGTTGCCTCGTGGTTTGGGCGTCTTTTCAGGCTTGTTGGCTGTTGGTGAAGCACCCTCCAAGAGGAAAAAACGCTGAGAGAAGAGGGGAGCCACTTTTGAGATTTTAAGTATTTTTTCTCTGTTTATTTGCTAAGTTTTTCTGCATAGCTGCCTAGCTTGAGCATTTGCTGGCTTGTTAAACTTGATTTCTGTATTAGTAGCTATATTTAAAGCACAACCAAAAGCTGTTTGCTGAATTTCCTGTTTGCACTTAATTTTAAATCGTTTTTTTCTTAAAACTTGCATATTTTCTGTCCTTGACCTAGCACTCTTGTGTGGGGTCATTTACTGCACTGTTATAACTTGGTATTACTTGTGAACCTCTGCTATCTCTGAAAAAACAAAAACAAAAAAAAATCTTGCTTTTTTCCCCACTTTTCTGAGAGTTAAAAAAGTTCAGTTACAGGCTTGCCGTTCCTGAACTATTTGAAGGTTTCTGTGAGGCCATTTTTGCTTGGGCTAAAGGAAAGTCTCTCTGTTGATCAGTGGCAGTGAATAACATTGAGCAGCTTCCCTGCCCCCCGTAGAGGTGGTTACTGACTTGAAACTGTAGTTTTATTGTCCGTTTTGGGTCTATTCCTGCTTCTTTCCAGCCCCTGCTATCAAGCACACTTTAACGTGCTTTAGCGCGGAGTTGCCACTAGAGCAGCATCGGGCAGCGCCGGTTAAACAAGGTTAAACTCTTTCTGGCTCCAGAAAGTCTGTTCTTCAATTTTCCATTAGAACTGCTCTGTTAGGAACCTAAACAGTTTACACCTTCACTAAAAAGTGCAGCACTTGTTCCAAATAGCTTTTTCTTCTCAAAAAGCTCAGCACTTGTCTTATAAGCATATCCCTTGTCTTATAAGCATTCTCTTTGCAGGTCAAGCACTCCTATATTATACAAATCTCTCACTAGCAAAACCCCCCAGGAGTGCCCACTTCCCTGCTAAGCCCACTACCTTTCTGTCTCATACCAACTCATAAATCTTTCTAGCATGTCGAAGGGTCAGATGCTGGCGTCCTCTCCTGCCCAGTTGGTGAATCTGGGAATTCTGAGACAATGTTACAATTACCTCATTGTACACGGACAACCCTCTCCTCCTCCCACGTAACACTAACACTTGCGAGAGACGCAGCTATTTAGCCAAACTGGAGGCTGAGCTCTCTCAACTCAGGACTGGCAAGACCAGGCAGGAGGAGAAGGCAACTACACACACCACAATACCAGTCTCACATAACTCAACCACACCACTGAATCAAACACAAACACACTAAGACATACTCGGAGGCTCCGAGTAAAAATTTACCTAAACAGTAGAGGCCTCCAAAGCAGACACCCAAGCAACTGCAAACTCAATACACCACACAAACAACACATAAACAAAATCAGTGTGCAAAGTAGTCACTGCCCTTAAGGCCAAATACAACACCAAACATACTTGTCATAGGTGACTCCATAGTCAGACACACTGACGCCCCACTCACCAGGCTGAACAAGGAGAAGGTCACGGTAAGCTGCCTATCGGGCGCTAGAATCCGCCACATAACACAAGCACTCAGGTCACTCCACGGCAAGTACAAGTATGACACAGTCATTGTCCATGCTGGTGTGAACGACCTGAGACGTACCTCCCTTGACTACATGAAAAGAGACATAGACGAGCTCTCTGATTATGTAGCCCAGGCAGATATGACCCTGACCCTGAGCAGTATCCTTCCTTCACCAAGAATGATGCCACAATATAGTGACAAGATGATCAGCTTTAACAATTGGCTTAATTTCTGGTGTCATTCAAAGGGGATCCAGTGCCTGTCTGCCTGGGATGACATGCTCAACAAGCCACGCTGCTTCGCAAGGGACGGCTTGCACCTGTCACCCCTGGGATTCCGGATATTGGCTAAGGCTCGTGCCACCCCCATAGTGCCTTTTTTAGGCAAGGCTCAAATTCTAAACCTACCACCCTAGAAAACAAAAACGTGAAGAAACTAAGGGTAATGCTGCTCAATGCCAGAAGTCTAAATCTCAAAAAGCACGCACTCGAGGCCCTTCTCAGTATGGAGAACATTGATGTCTGTGCTGTGACTGAAACCTGGTTCAAGGCTCCTGAGAGCACCCCGGCACTATCAGGTTTCATCTCATATCATGCGTTCCGGCCCCAAAACCCGGACCACACCACAAAAGGAGGGTGTATCCATATTCATCAAGGATACCCACACCTCCAGGTTGGTGGCTACGCACGAAGCATCGGAAACCATCCAGGTGCAATTAACCATAGGCAAAATTGCTCTACAATTTGTAGCATGCTACAGGCCACCCTCTCAAACTCAGGAAACCCACACAGCCTTCCTGAAGACACTGGAGGGTATAAATGCATCACCAAACACCATCATATTGGGTGACTTCAACTACCCGAATATAGACTGGGAATATTACTCAAGCCCAAACTTTCTAGCCCAAAGGTTCCTGGAGTTCATAAATTCAAATGCCATGGAACAACTAGTCACCATCCCCACAAGAGGAGAAAATATACTAGATCTCATCATCACGAACATGGGGACAAAATGCTCCACACCGGAAGTATATCCCTCATTGGTGAGATCAGATCATAAACTAATCTCACTAGAAATCCACATCCCATCCCACCCCAAACAAAAAGACCACAGTGAAGAACTTCTCTAAAGCAAACTTCACACTACTCAAGACAGGTGTGATATCCTTCAAGGCCCCCGAGCCAATGGAAACCACAACCCAAGCTGCGGAAGCCCTTACAAATGCCTTCTATGAACACCTTCAGGACTGCATGGATCAGGCAATCCCAAATAAAACCAAGACTCTTTCCACCAAGGGCAAACGTCCAGTCTGGTGGACCCCAGCCATAAACAAACTTTACAATAAGAGGAGAAAGCTATTACATGATAGAGCAAAATCCCAAAAAGGGAAGGCATCTTTGATCAGCACTAGCAAGAAACTACGATCCCTCATAAAATCATCCAAGGCCAACTTTGAGAGAAAAATTGCCATAGATTCAAAAGACAATCATAAGGCCTTCTTCAGCTATGTCAGAAACCTGGGTGGAAACTCCCAGATATGCTCAGAATTAGTCCAAAATGATACAAAAATCACTGAACCCACAGACATTGCCAACATACTGGCAGACAGGTTCAGCGCAAACTTCACCCCCTCTCCCCCCCAAAAGGAGAGATAACTATCCCAAATGACAGTAGCCTCCCAGACATCTCAAATGCGCAGGTGAAAGCTGCTCTCTCTAAAGCTAAAAACACAGCATCAATGGGACCGGATGGGGTCCCTGGCTGTGTGCTACATGAACTCAATGAAGAACTAAACCCGCACATAAGGCAGCTGTTTAATCTTAGCCTCACCACAGGATATGTGCCCAAGGAGTGGCGTACGGCAACTGTGGTCCCACTCCACAAAGGCGGTGCCTCTACGGACCCTGGTAATTACCGCCCCATAAGCTTAACAAGCCTGGTCTGCAAAGCTATGGAGAGGATCATAATAGAACTCATAAACAAGGACATAGGGGACTTGCAGACCTTGGACCCAACCCAGTTTGGCTTTGTCAAGGGCAGATCTTGCCTTTTGAACTTGGTCGACTTCTTCGAAACAGTCACCAAGGCCACTGATGAGGGAAAGGCAGTCCATACAGCCTACCTTGACCTTGCAAAAGCTTTCGACACAATACCCCACTCGGGTATTATAGAGAAACTTACCAGCTTAAATGTAAACCCATATGTCACAAGATGGGTTGCAAACTGGCTAAAGGACAGAACCTACAGGGTTAGAGTTGCTAGAGCCATGTCAGACTCCAAGCCGGTTACAAGTGGAGTCCCACAGGGCTCAGTCCTTGGCCCCCTATTGTTCGTCATCTACTTCTCAGAAGTACAGGCAAACATAGGAGGACTATGGCTGACAAAGTTTGCGGATGACTGCAAACTGGGTGCCATAGTGGATAGTACATCGGACACAGACATCCTTCAGAGGGGTCTCACGGAAACTGATAGCTGGTGCCGGAGCCATGGCCTGAAGTTAAATGCAAAAAAGTGTATAGTTATACCCTTCGGGAAAAACAAGGTAACCCCAAGCTACCATATAGGTGGCAACCCACTAAGCACAGAAGAGGTTATCAGGGACCTGGGGACCCAGGTTGACAGTGGCCTCTCGTTTGACGCTCACGTTGCTAAAGTGGTTCGAAAGACCTTCTACATTGCCCACCTGATCATGAAGGGATTCACATCCAGATCAAGTGAGGTCATTGTTCCCCTGTACTCTTCACTTATCAGACCAATGATCGAGTACAATGCCCCATTCGGGATGTATCTCACCCGACATCTGCAGCAATTGGAGAGACCCCAAAAGTTCCTCACCAAAAGGATAAAGGGACTCCAAAACCTGTCATATGCTGCCAGACTGAAGAAACTCCAACTCTATTCAGTTGCATACCGTCTGCTCAGAGGTGACCTGTGCCTGACATACAAGGCCATGACCAACCCGGAATTAATGAACATGCTCCACCTCAAAAAATCCAAATCAACCAAAACCACTAGAGCAAGGGACTTAAACCTTAGCACGGATATAAATAGGACGTGCTGGAGGGATAGATTTATCACCCAGACACTCCCAATTGCTGTGGAATAAAATCCCGGTCCATGTGAGGCAGAGCACCTCGCTGGCTCTGTTCAAGAGAAATCTTGACCGGTGAATGGGAGATCGTAGGTTTACCCCGGGAATCATCTCTGTGTCACTACTGGACAGAGGCACAACAAACTAATGGGCACAGTATTTCTAACATAAGGGGCGGCGTAAGCCACATAACTTTGGGCTAGGCTTATAAATGCCCTAGGGCAGTTAGCCTAGTATAAATCTATGAACCTATGCCCCCCACCCTCCCTCACTTTATATACTAACTCCAGGATCGCACTACAAACGGCCATTTATAACTTTCAACGAAATGAGTTTCAGTCAAGTGGTCTCACTGATTTGACTTTCAGAGAAGTGTTTTCCATCAAGCAAATTACACCCATATATATATATATATATATATATATATATATATATATATATATATATATATATATATATATATATATATATATATATATATATATATAATAAAAATCTTTAAAATATAAACATAAAATAATAAAATACCAGTGATGTTAGTTAAGGAATACCACTAATAAAATGGAAGGCCTGTCAAAGACAGGAAAGAGGGACAGTAACAAAAACGGTAACAAATTTAATTACTAAGGAAAAAGGGGGAAATAGGCGACAGTGAAAAAAGGTTAACTTGACTAAAAATGTAGTAATTTAGAAGAAAACATTGCCATAAAATCAACAATTTACTACTTAGCTTTGAGAGAGATGGCTAACACGTCTGACTTGGAATGTGGCAAACGAGATCTGGAGTATCTAAGAGGGGCATTGTGGGTAGGTTCTTAGATGAGAATTTTTTGCTTGCACGAGCTGGAAAATGGTCATATCGGTTCCGAGGATGGAACCGAGGTCCTATCTGTAATGTATGAACAAAAGACTTACAACATCTGATACAATTTTTAAATTGAAGGTCACCAGAAAACTCAAAAGTGGAACAAGGGGTAACAAGTTGTAAAGGGATAACATTTTGAATTTGGGTACTATCACAGACAAGGTTTAGAAAGGAAAGATCCAGAACTGGTTTCCATAAATATTCTTTCTTTGTCACCAGAAATGCTCTTGAATAAAACCATTCTCCTAACTAAGAAGAAGAGATTGCTTCCATTACCCCTTGAGAAATCAGATGTTGAATGACAGGAGGGCAAAGGTTTGGTCTGATGGATGAAGGGGAAATCCCTCAAAAAGATTAAAAATTCCCACTGCCCTCTGTAGCTTTGATGGATTACTTTCAGAATCAGTCTGTCTAAAACTCTCTGTTGCCAAAGAGAGGAATGTTGGTTTAGACTTTGGAAGGATTAAGAGCTTGCCAGGGTGGGATGAGGGATAAGAGTCTAGCAGACAATCATTAAAATGTATTACACTTCCTTTGTTCGGGGGGGGGGGGGTAGTCATCCTTTCTTTCTGAAACATCCTTTCTTTATTTATGTATTTACTTTAAAAAATGACTCCTTTCCAGGAGCTTGCTGAGCCTATTTTCTTTTTTGAAACAGGTTGTGAGGGTAGCATTAAACCCGTTGCGAAACTTGGAAAAGGAAGACTGAAAGACATTCATTGAATCAGCATCCCTCTCTCCTCACACTTTAAGGACCTCTGCAAAAACTAACACTCTTTTCCAGACACACAGAAAATTCAACATTTCAGCTTTGACATCTTCTGGAAGGTTTTCAGTCCACAATCAAGTAAACCATCTCATGACAGCTCCACTGGCAGCAGCCCTGGAGGTGGCATCAGCAGAATCTTAAGCACATTTCAGACAGTGTGTAGCCACTTAACAGAAGAAAATAGGTTATACAAGGAAGTTTTTTCCTCAGAAGAGGAAACAGATAACATAATATTCCTCATGATCTCAGCAGGCAAACTTCAACATATGGGCTTGACAGCTGAAAGGTCTCAAATTCCTCACTTTTGCAGAAGCCTTTTGGCTATATGGATTGTTTCCTGCTTAGGATACAACAATCTGTCAACTTCACAAAGGTCTAGCTCCCTCCCACACCTTCAGCATGACTGCCAATTAGACAGCCCAGAGGAGAGAACATTAGCAGAGTAAAGTAATCTTCAGGACTTTCTTGTCCATACAGAAAGAGTGTACTTATCTTGAACCCCTAAAAAAATATAAACAGTGACAAATTTATATCTCAGCAGTTAACTTTATAGAAAAACAGGGGTGGGGGGGGTACAGCTAATGCAACAATGAGTCATTTGAACATCTACTGTTATGGTAAGTGCAATTTATACAACTGTGGTATGTTCAGCATTCTTAGTACCGTAACAGCCTTTAGGCTGTATGGGTCGATTACCAAAGCCTATCCAACCTGGGAGGAGGAAGGATAAGGATCCAGGAGCCTCTGGAGAATGGTCCTAGCAAAGCTAGTCCAGGACGTGGAAAAGGAATCCAGTTTGCAATGCTCTGCAAAACTATGTACAGAGGACCAAGTTGCTGCCTCTAGAAGGCGTCTAGATTTCAACACTCTAGTAGAATGTGCACTGATACTGCCTGGAACTGACTTACCATGGGGAGGTATAACAAAACACATCATCTAAGAACAAAAATCTCAGAAGAGTCTGTTTTGACATGGACTGTCCTCCCTTACTCCTATCAAAAGAAATAAAAAAGCTGATCTGCCTTTCTGAAGGACTTGGTTCAGACAAGATAGTACCTGAGCTGCCTATGCACATCCACTGAATGTAGAATGTAGAATACTGCCTCACTGGCTCTGAGGGTCTGGAGAGAACATTGGGAGATTTGTAGCTTGATTCAAAGTAACCTCTGAAACAACTATGGGCATAAATGAGGGATTTGTTCTTAATGACATCTTATATCTAGGAAGGCCAGAAAGAGTGCACCTCGTAAGACAGCTTGGTGCTCAGTCTTCGTGCAGACTTCAGGGCAGTAAGAAGTAACAAAGCTTAAATTAGTCTGAGGAGGTGGTTCAAAGGGATTCTGGCATAAAAGTTAAACCCCAGATAGGAGGGCACCTGTTTTCTAGGAAGCTTAATATGTAAAACCTCCTTAAACTGTTTTACTGAAAACAGAGGAGAAAGGGGAGGATCTGTGGACAGACACACTGAAATAGCCACAAGATGATTATAATAAAGAAGTAAGATAGGACAGACGAAAGTAAGGCTCAGAAATATTTCAGAAACACTGGGTACATAATCCCTGATATGGTCCTGGTTATAGGCTAGGCAGCACATGGAAAATCTTTTCCACTTGCCATCGCCTAGTAGTACTTTTTTTTTTTTGTTTGCATCCTTTAGTACCTGCTGCATGTTGCCATGAAAGAGGTACTTAAAAGAAAATCAAAACTGAATCATCCAGACAGGCTGCTGAAGTTGTTTGAGACACAGATATGTATCAAATTTTCCATGTCTTGGGTAAGTAGATCCAGTCTGTGAGAAAGCTTGTACTAAACTGCCTTTGGCCAATTCCTTAACAAGGGAGAACCAATGCTGCCTGGACTAAAATGGAGTTACTACAATGTTTGCAGAGTCCTTATGAATCTTCAGAATTACCCTAGGTATCTGCAGAAATGCATAAAGAACATTCCTGAATATGGTAATGGAAATTAGTCTTTTTGCCAGACTTGCAAGGAACGCTGAAGAATAGCTTTTTCAGCTGTTTTAAAAGGAGGCAAACAGATCTATGTGAGAAGTTCCCCACAAACAGATCAATTCCTGGAAATCCTCTCATTCATTTTCCATTCACAACAGCCTGCATTTCATTTCTGGAACCTGTGTTCTAAGAGACTGCTTTTTAATCTATCTGAAAATATACAGAGCTGAGAATGTTTTTTTTTTTTTTTTTTGGTTTTAGAGTTTGTACTGTTAACTGTTGCTTATAGTTTTACAGATCTCTGCTAAAACTGTTTTTCCCACCTCCTCCTATTTTCTGCTGTGTCTTCAGTTGGTATAACTGTTTTTACAGCTTGTGTGTTATCTAACTCGAGGATCAGTTGCATAAAATTAGACCGGTTATTAACAGCCTGCATTTCATTGCTGGAACCTGTGTTCTGAAAGACTGCTTTTCAATCTATCTGGAAATATACAGAGCTCAGTATATTTTTTTGGTTTTAGAGTTTACTGTACTATTAATTGTTGCTTATAGTTTTTCAGATCTCTGTTGAAACTCTTTTATCCCACCCATCCTCCCTATTTATGGCCTGTAGTTTAAATTTGGTGGCTTTTGCAGTTAGCCGCCCCACTGTAGATTTGATCTGGGACACTCCCCCAGTCCCATTTCTTTACCACATTTTACCTAATAAACTCCTTCTGCACTTCCTTTTAGTCCTTTTTAATTTAAATGCATTTTTTAAACGGTGTTTGGTCTAATATTGCTACATACTCAAGTGTGCTAGCTTGCACTGCATGTGAATTGTTTTTACTGCTGGTTTAGCTACTTTTCTGTAATTATATATATATATATATATATATATATATATATATATATATATATATATATATATATATCACAGACGCTGTCCGGTTCGATTCTCAGCTAGAGCGTCTTCTGCGTGGAGACATGCATGAATGGGCGTACCTTCATTGAAGGTTGTGCATCAGGGCTGGTAACTTGGCATGTAAAAGTCAACTACCAATTATTAGCGGAACGGAGTTCCGCTGTGGCGACCCCTAACCGGGAAAAGCCAAAAGACACAAACAAACAATATATACTGTAAGCCTGTTTCCTACCTTTCCTGTAACTAGCGTTCCAGATACAGATTTGTTATATCCAGGACTGTATGTAAGCTTCTGAGCCCCCCCAAGCCTTTCTGTGTTGGAGGGAAGCCTTCTAGCATATCAGTGTGAGTGGTAAACACTAGGTAACCTGTCTACCACATAAGGAGAGGTTCTGGCCCAGAAAAGTACAGTTTTGTACCTACCATAAATGTAGATGTTCGAAGATCCACATTGCTGCAGTCCTTACACTTGGGTAGTCCGCTGTCCACGGTCGGCCCGAATATCAAAGTATAAGGCTGACATCGGTCAGGGCGCATTTAACTGACGTCAGGACGTCAGGGTACAAATGCGCATGACCGGCGTCATATCCTCAGTCTTTTCTTGCCCCAGATGTCAGAAGACCTTAAAAATAAAGGTCAAAACCAAAAGACAGCAAACAAATAACCAACCACCCTTGCACTAACTATATGTACAATATATACAATATACACAATATGTACAACCCAACCCACACAACCACCTCCAACTACAGAGGGGAAGGAGGGAGGGTAAATTGACTGCAGCAATGTGGATCTTGAACATCTACATTTATGGTAGGTACAAAACTGTACTATGTTCTTCATCTCACATTGCTGCAGTCCTTACACTTGGGTAGAATCCCAAAGCAGAGGTAAGGGAGGATGGCTAACTATAAGGAAGCAGGAGCTGCCAAAATGCCCTGCAAAACCGCAGTGGCAAAACCAGCCCTGGACTTAGAGTAAAGTGGCAGGTGATAATGCCTAGAGAAAGTATGCACAGAACTCCAAGTAGCTGCCTCCAAAATATCCTTGGTTGCCACTCCCTCAAAAAGCTGTTGAAGTGGCAGTAGCCCTAGTGGAATGAGGCCTAATCCCAGCTGGAACCTCCTTGCCATGATGGGAATAACAGAAAGCAATGCAAAACCCAATCCACTTAGAAATAGTTTGTTTTGACACAGGCTTGCCCTGAGAACTCAAAGCAAAAGAAACAAACAACTGCTGAGACTGCCTGAACCCTTTAGTTCTGTCCAAATAATAACGCAACTGCCTGTGTACATCCAAAGTGTGCAAAATCTTTTCCCCCTTATTTTGGGGATTTGCATAAAAAGTAGGCAAATGAATAGTCTGGTTTAAAGCCACACTAGAAACCACCTTAGGCATAAAGGAAGGATTAGTACGTAATGATACCCTATCCTTATGGAAAATCAAGAAAGGCTCAACTGCCATAAGGGCCTGTAATTCAGAAACCCTTCTTGCAGAGGTAATGGCCAACAAAAAAGCAGTCTTCCATGATAAATATTTCAACTCAGCAGTAGCTGCAGGCTCAAAAGGTTGTAGAGTGAGTTTCTCCAACACAAAATTGAGATCCCAAGCAGGAGTAGGAGCTCTTCGTGGGGTCTTATATTCTTTGCCCTCTAAGAAATTGCTTGAACAAAGGATGAGAAAACAATGGCGGGTCGCAATCATAGTGAGCTGAAATTGCTGCAGCATGAACTTTAATAGAAGAGAAAGACAAACCTTTGTCTAGTAACTCAGTAAGATATTGAAGAGCCACACACAAATTAGGCTCAGAAACATCAAAATCTTTTGCTGCACTCCAAAATAAAAATCTCTTCCATTGTGCACTTTCCTTGTACTAGGCATTCTAGCTTCCAAAATAACATTCAAAACTTGCTGAGGAAGTGGAGGCCCATTATGGTTCAAAACAGAATATGCCAGGCTGTTAGGTGTAGAGAGTGAAGCTTGACATTGAGCAAATGGCTGTCCTCCTGTGACAACAGGTGTGGAATCAAGGCAAAGGCCATGGAGGCTTCCGTACTAGACTTCTTAGTAATGGGTACCAGTGCTGTCGAGGCCAATCTGGAGCTATTAAAATCATCCTTGGCTTGTCCTGTCTGACCTTCAGAAGTACCTTTGGGAGGAGAGGCAGAGGTGGAAAGGCATACACATGAAGATTGCTCCAATTGAAAGAAAGAGCATCCACTCTCCAAGCTGTGGGATGAAACCTTTTCGTGCAAAACTTTGGCAGCTGATGGTTTAGTGGAGAAGCGAACAGATCTATGTCTGGAGTTCCCATGACACTGTCAATTTCTGAAATACATGAGGATCCAATTTCCACTCGTGGGGATCCATAATTTGTCTGCTCAACACATCTGCTAAGGAGTTCTGTGCTCCTGGCAGAAACCTTGCCTGAAGATTGAGCTGTAAACTGAGAGCAGTCTCCCACAAAATCATTGCTTGCCTGCATAGAGGATAAGAATGCGTTCCCCCTTGCTTGTTGATGTACCACATGACAGTTGTGTTGTCTGTTAGAATCAACACCTGTCCTGGAAGAAGGAATTCCTTGAAAGCTATTAATGCAAACTGGACTGCTAACATCTCCTTCATGTTGATATGTAGATGTTGAAGTCTGACGGCCACTTGTTTTGTATCCACTTTCCGTTTAGATGAGCTCCCCAAGCTTTGTCTGAGGCATCTGTCGTTAAAATCTGACTTGCCTCTGGCCGGGTCACAGAGAGTCCCTTGTTTAGGTGACATTCCTGAGCCCACCACAAAAATTCCTTCTGAATGCAAGGTATTATTTGAATGACAGTGTCCAGATCCTGGCAGTGCTGTGTCCACACATTTTTGAGATACCATTGTAGCTTCCTCATATGCAGTTTGGCATTGGGAAGCACCAGAATACAAGATGCCATGAACCCTAAGGCTTGAAGGACTGTCCTTGCAGTCAGCCCGGACTGATGAGATAGTTGATGGAAGTAAAGGGATAGACTCTTTTGTTTGTCCGGGGTTAAAAAGGCCATCTGGGCTGCTGTATTCAGTCTCACACCCAGAAAGCACATGTCTTGAGAGGGTACTAGACTGGACTTTATTTCGTTCACAGAATACCCTAGGCATCTTAGCACTGCTATCACATATTCCAAATGACGAAGAAGCTCTTCCCTTCCTTGAGCCAGAATTAGGCAGTCGTCCAAATAAGGATAGATCTGTATTCCTTTTAGTCTGAAGAAAGCTATCACTGGAGCCAGAACTTTCGTGAACACTCTGGGCGCAGTAGATAAGCCAAAGGGTAATGCAGAGAACTGATAGTGAGAAGTCCCAGCTCGAAAACGCAGATACTTTCTGCAACTAAGTCTGATAGGAACATGAAGGTAAGCCTCCTTGAGATCCAAAGTTACCATCCAATGATCTTTGCCCAGCAGAGGTAAAAGCTGCTGCAACGTCAACATTTTGAACTTGGAAATGTCCAGATAAGTGTTGAGGATAGATAGATCCAAAATTGGTCTCCACGTGTTCCCCTTCTTTGGTACTAGGAACAGGCGAGAATAAAATCCTAGGCCCACTTCTGGCAGAGGGACCGGCTGTATGGCCCCTAGTTGGAGCAACAGAGAAACCTGTTTGTGAGCCTCTATTCTTTGTTGAGGAGGAACGTCTGGCATGCCTTTGAAAGGAGGCAAGGTATGGAAATAAAACCTGTAGCCGTGGTGTATGATATCCAATACCCATCTGTCCTGGGTAATTAAACTCCAATTTTCTTTGAAAAGTGCCAACCTTCCTCCCAAAGGTGCTGCCAGACGAGCAGGCTCTGGCAGCTGAAAAGGTAGGTCATTGGGTCTGCTTACGAAAGGACTGACCCCTGCCCTCACCCGAAGCCTGTGCAGGAGAACTCCCTGTTCTAGGCCTGAAAGAGCCCTGAGCTCTGCCCTTACCACGTCTAGATCTACCCCTAGACTGGGAATCATAAGAAGGATACGTCCACCCCTTAGTAGGCCAATTCCTACTAAACTTTGGAGGCTGGACCTGCAAAAAATCTTCAACAGTCTGCATAGACTTAGCTTTGTCTTCCATTTTCTTTAAGACTGTCTCAACAGGAGGACCAAACAACACGTCAGATTGTAAAGGAGCATCTAAAATCCTTGTTTTAATATGTTCAGACAAATTCTGATCCCTCAGCCAGGCGTGCCTGCGAAGAAGAGTCCCAGTGGCAGCCACCCTAGACGAGGCCTGTACAGCATCAAAACCACATTGCAAAGAATGCTTACCCACCTGTTCAGAAACATGTACTAAATCTTGCAACTCTTTACAATCAATACCTACTGCCAGAGCATCAACCTTAGACTTCAATTGTGAAAGGAGATAGTTTTGGTATTTCAACATGTGAAACTGGCAATTCAGAGCCCTCATAGCAAGAGTGGAAGTAGTATAAACTTTCTTTCCCCATCTATCCAAGGCCCTAGCCTCCTTGTCTGTAGGAACCGGATCCTTAACACCCTTAGGCCCCTGGCTAACAGTTTCTGGGTCTGCCCTAGGACTCTTAAAAAGATACTTGTGAACTTCAGGCACCCTGTAATATCTATCCGGCTTAACAGGAGCAGGAGGCAAAGAATCAGGATTAAGAGAAGCCTCTGTAAAAACATCTTCCACTACATCCAAAACAGGAGGTATAGCCAAAGGCCTATGCTGGGGTAAAAACAGAAATTCCCTAAGCCGTTTCCTGGAATCAGAGAAGTCCTGACCCTCCCACTTAAAATGCTCCCTCATGGAATGAAGAGTTTCTGAAAAAGAAAAATCCTCAGGAGGAGTAGCAGAAGGAGTAGAATCATCCACATCAGAATCAGAATAAGGAGAGTACTCCTGCAAGTCTTCAGCCGAAGACACTGAAACATCTGAAGCTTGCTCAAAACGCCCCAGGTCAGGCCCCACCCTAGGTCTCTTAGCAGGAGGGGCATAGAACCCTAATCAAAGTAATCAAATCTTCTGCCATTTTAAGCATATGCTTCTTGGGCATAGTACCTGAAGAGCTAGGGGTAACACCAACTGAAGCTAAACCTGGCCTGCCCCTGGGAGAAGCCTTAGAAACAGAAGGAGAGGGCCTAGCCACCTTAGGAAGGGAGGGGAGTATAGTAACCTGAGAAGCCCCCTCAGCCTGACTTGCCTCCTGAGAGGCCACATCTTGCAATAATAAGGTCTCACTCTGGGAACACAAAGAAATCTCCGGTGGAGCCACCGGCTCCACCGACACCTCTAAAGAACCGGCATCCGGTACAGACGGTTCTTCTAACCTAGGCTTAACTGCCTTGTCCTTGCGCTTCTTCGAGGAAGCGGGCGTCGGAGCATCCGACGGCATTTTATAATTGCACCGCTTCCCAGATTTAATAAACGCACAATCCAACCTTCTCTTAATAGTGCGTTTATTAAATCTAGCACAAGAGCGACAGCCAACAACGTCGTGCTCAGGCCCTAAGCAAGGAATACATAAAGTATGATAATCTCTATGCGGTATCTGTTTCCCACAAGAAACGCAATTATTAACTTTTTCTGACATCCGGTAAATGACTGAGGCAAGAAAAAACTAAAATAGTCCCCAACGGGGTACTTAGCCAACTTTGAACTCGGTCTGAAACTTCTTAAATCGAAAAATCTCAGAACGCCAACCGGCACTTGCAATGCTGCTTCTGCATCGGACCATGCGGCAAAAAAGACTGAGGATATGACGCCGGTCATGCGCATTTGTACCCTGACGTCCTGACGTCAGTTAAATGCGCCCTGACCGATGTCAGCCTTATACTTTGATATTCGGGCCGACCGTGGACAGCGGACTACCCAAGTGTAAGGACTGCAGCAATGTGAGATGAAGAACATCTGTAGTTATTGGTCGTTTGGGCCATCTCTCTCAACTTTCTGATTTGAAAGCCTGCATTTGCACTTGTTTCTGTCCTGTAACTCGTCTAGTGCAGATACAGATTCTTAGTTTTGGCACTTAAATTTACTTATTCATGCTCATCACTTGTTCAGAACTTGTAAGCACTAAATAAGCTACTAATTACTACAGCACTCAACCTTCCTCATTACCTAGAGGAAAACAGTTTTTGTACTTACTTTTCTCACTTGCTTAGAGAAAAGCAGCTGTTGTACTCACTTTCCTCACTTACCTAGAGGAAAATAGTTTTTTTATTCAGGCATGTCCAAGGGTCATCTCCCAGTGTTCTCTCCTGTCTAAATGATGAATGCGGCCATCTTGAGGCAATGTAGAAATTGCCTCATGTACACAAACAACCCTCTCCTCCTACCACCCCCAACACTACAACCTGGGAGAGATGCACTTATCCAGCCAAACTGGAGGTAAAGCTCTCTCCAACCAAGACTGAACTTGACAGTCAAGAGGAGAAGGTAAACATTTGCACCACACCACACTCATCACATAGTCTCACTAAATCTACACCACCAAAATCCACACATAGTAACACAAAAACATTTGTGGAGGCTCTCAAAAATTATCTAAGCAACAGAGACCTCCAAAGCAGAAATGTAAGCAACCTCCATCCCCCAACACAACCCAAATGACACACAGCCCACAGATTCAGTGTGCCACTCAACCACAGCCAATAAGGCAAAACAACGTACCCAACACACTAGTCATAGGTGACTCTATAGTCAGGCACACTGATGTCCCACTCGCTAGGCTAAACCAGGATCTGCCACATAGCCCACGCACAGGTCACTCCACAAGTACAAATATGACTCTTGTCATTGTCCATGTTGGTGTGAATGACCTGAGACGTACTTCCCTGGACTACATGAAGAGAAACATGGAAGAGCTCTTCGATCTTGCAGCCCAGGGAGGTATGACCCTAGCCCTGAGTAGCATTCTGCCATCACCCAGAATGATATGCAGTACAAGGACAAAATGATTGACTTCAACAATTGGCTAAGCTTCTGGTGTCATTCTAAGGGGATCCAGTATATGTCTGCTTGGGATGACATGGTCGACAGACCACGATGCTTTGCCAGAGATGGCCTGCACCTGTCGCCCCTGGCATTCCGGATACTGGCTAAGGCTCTTGCCACCCCTATAGTGCCTTTTTTAGGCAAGGTTCAAATGACAAATTCACCACCGTAACAGGCAAGCAAAAACTGAGCGTAATGCTAACTCAGTGCTAGAACTCTAAATCTGAAAATGCACTCACTCAAGACACTCCTTAAAATGGAGAACATCAATATCTGTGCAGTGACTGAGACCTGGTTTCAAGGCTCCAGAGAGCACCTCTGCACTACCAGGCCATAACTCATACCACACTTTTCGGCCATGTAACCTGGACAAACCAAAGGCGGAGGTGTGTCCATATTCATTAAGTATATCCACACCACCAGGCCAGTTGCTCAGCAGAATGCATAACAACTCTGGGCAAAACTGCAATCCATACTGCTACAGATCCCCCACCATGCCCCAGGATTCCCACTCCTCTTTTCTTGATGTACTGGAAAATATTACGGTTCAACCAAACACCCTAATAATGGGCGATGTCAACTACCCCACCATTAACTGGGAAAACTACTCGTGTACCAACTCCTTAGTGCAACGCTTTCTGGAATTCATAAACTTCAATGCCCTGGATCAACTTACCCACACCCCCACCAGGGGCAACAATATCCTAGACCTAGTCATTACCAACATGAGTGACCGGTGTTCTACACCTGAAGTCAACTCCTCGTTGGTCCGATCTGACCATAAGCTAATCACCCTTGATATCCACATCCCGCCACCACCCCCCATTAAGGAAACCACTGTAAAAAATTTCTCCAAAGCCAACTTCATGCATCTTTAGACAGACGTGGTGAACTTCATGACACCCATGCAGATGGACAATACAGTTACAACTGCTGAATCCTACACAATGCACTCTATAAGCACTTGCACGAGTGCATGGATCATGCTATCCCAATCAGAACCAAGACGCTATTCCTCCCAAAAAAGGAAGCCAATCTGGTGGTCACCTGCCATAAACAAACTGTACAACAAAAGGAAGAAACTGTTGCAAAAGAGAGCAAAATCCCATGAATGGAGGAGCTCCCTGGTCAGCCTCAGTAAGAAGCTGAGATCCCTTATAAGATCCTCAAAAGCTAGCTACGAAAACAAAATTGCCACTAATTCCAAGGACAACCACAAAGCATTCTATAGCTATGTCAAGAATCTCAATGGCAAACCCCAGATCTGCTCTGAGTTACAGCACAACGGCACGAAAATTACAGAACCAACTGATATTGCCAACATCCTGGCAGATAAGTTCAGTGCTAACTTTACCCCCCCTTCACCCCCTAAAGGGCCCATATCTATACAGGAAGAATGCAGAGTCCCTGTAATCACAACTACGCAGGTAAAAGCTGCACTCTCTAAAGCCAAAAACACAGCATCCATGGGACCGGACAACATCCCAGGCTGCGTTTTACATGAACTTCAGAACGAACTGGCTCCCCACGTAAGCACCATGTTCAACAATAGCCTCGCATCAGGCTTTGTGCCCAATGAATGGCGCACAGCAACAGTTATCCCACTCCACAAAGGGGGAGCCACCACTGATCCCGGGAACTATCACCCTATTAGCCTGACGAGCCTGGTCTGCAAGGCCATGGAACATATCATCATGGAACTCATAAACAAAGACATTGACAACCTCCAAACTCTGGATCCCACCCAGTTCGGGTTTGTGAAAGGCAGATCATGCCTCCTGAACCTGATCAACTTCTTTGAGGCAGTCACCAAAGCTGTAGATGAGGGTAAGGTGGTTCATACAGCCTATCTTGACTTCACCAAGGCTTTCGACGCCAACACCCATTCTGGAATTATAGCTAAACTCACTAAACTAGGTATAAATCCTTACGTCACAAAATGGGTTGCCAACTGGCTCACTGACAGAACCCACACCGTAAAAGTTGCAGACTCCAAATCTGACCTCAAACCAGTGACAAGTGGAGTACCACAGGGTTCAGTCATGGGACCTCTCCTGTTTCGTATCTACTTCTCTGAAGTACAGGCTAACACAGAAGGCCTCTGGCTAACGAAGTTCGCAGATAACTGCAAACTAGGAGCCATAGTCAAGTCCCCAAATGATGTGGGCATCCTACAGAAGGGCCTCACTGAGACAGATGCCTGATGTCAGAGCCATGGCCTCAAGCTCAATGCCAAAAAGTGCAGTGTCATCCCCTTTGGTAAAAACTTTGTACCCATGAACTACCACATAGGCAGCAATCTACTTATCAAATGTGTGATAAGAGATCTTAGGACCCAGGTGGACAGTAGTCTCTCCTTTGATAGTCAAATCGCCACAGTAGTCGGATGTCCTATGTGGCACACCTCATCATAAAAGGGTTCTCATCCAGAAAAAAAAAAAAAGAGGTCATTGTTCCCCCCTACTCGACATTCATTAGACCCATTATAGAGTACAATGCCCCTTTTGGAATGTACCTCACAAGACATCTGCAGCAGCTGGAAAGGCCACCGATGTAACTCACAAAGAGGATTACTGGCCTCAAGCAAATGCCCTACACTGGCAGTCTCAAAAAACTCCAGCTTTACTCCGTAGCATATCGCCTACTCCGAGGTGATCTCTGCCTAACATATAAAGCTATGTCAAACCCAGAGCTGTTGGACATGCTACACCTAAAGAAATCCCTCTGAGCTACATGCTCTAGGGACCTAAACCTTGTCACCACAATAAACAGGACATGGAGGGATAGATTCCTGTCCAGAGACTTCCCATACTCTGGAACAGGCTACCCATCTATGTCAAGCAAAGTTCTTCATTAGCACTCAAGAAAAATCTTGATGAGTGGATGGGAAATAGGAAATACACCCCGGGGATCACTTCTGTGTCTCTGCACCACAGTGGCAAAGGAAAATAACTTTCTTGGGTGGCGTAAGCCAGGAAACCTTGTTGGCTAGGCTTACATAGGCCCTTGAGCCGATAGCCTAGTACCTACCTATGAACAAAGGTCTGTCCTAGCCAAACGTATATTTTGCTCTAACAAAATGCAAAATGCTTGGGTGATAAGGAATGCTTTAAAGCTACCGCCCAAGTCATCACAGTAATGCGGTATAACTTGGAGCACCCTTGCTTGTTTATGTACCACATAACTGCGGTAGTGTGTGTAATTACCTGAAAAGCTCCACAGGAATATAGATGATGATGAAATTTTAGAGCATTGGAATCTATGATACCGATGTGCTTTGGTCTGTCAGAGGATCGCCTTGCACCTTTACCACCATAGAAAATGCCACCAAATTAAATCTGAGGTGTCTATAGTTACAGATTGGCTTAGAAGAAGAAAAGAAAAGGGGAAACCGGGAACTGCTTCTATTTGTACTTTTTACTAATGCAGTTAATTTTTGCCAAAGCACAATACTGGAATCTGAAATTCCAGAGGATGCAAATGTTGGGTCCATGTGTTTTTTTTAGAAACCACAAAATTTTTTCTCATGTCTACCCTGTCTTATGAAAAATAAAATCTTGAAAAGTATTGCTTGATCTGCTAAAGCAATCCATGAATGTAGGTTAGCATCTGAAGCCAAGGGCAATTATAAAACCTTTTACGGCTACTAGGAAATTAAGGACCACCACCCAGTACTGCTCTGAACGTATTCAAAACAGCACCACCAATTCAGATCGAACAGACACTTCTAATGTACTAGCAAATAAACTCAGTGGTAATCTTGTTATAAAGACTTCTTTCCTTTGTCTACATAACCCAAAATCTCTCAAGCCTCCTAGGGTGTGAAGATGCCAAGACCAAAAATGCTACCCGACAAACTACCTGATTGTTGAATAAACAATACTAAGCAAGAATTGGAATAGCCATTCCTCAAATCTGTTTAACCCAAGTTTAGCTACAGGTTTTGTCTCTGAAGTCTGGCACAATAAAGTGAAGTGGTGTTACCCTACCCTTACCACCAACCCCAGGAATTATAGACCCATCAGCCAGGTCTCATCTGGAAAGCCATGGAACTGACCTCATAAATTATTATATCAAAAATCTCCTTAAACTTGACCCATGTCAGTCTGGCTTTGTCAAGTGAAAAGCCTGTCAAATGGATTTGGCTGACTTTTTTTGAAAGGGCTACACGTTATCAACAGTGCCCATGTTCATGCTGTTTACCTTGATCAAAACAAAGTATACCATTCCGCATGCTGGTATTAAAAATATGCTTAGCACTCTAATATAGTTACTTATATGGTGAAACATATTAGCAAACTGGCTAAAAGCAGAACTCATACAATGAAATGGCAGGGGCCTCATCAGAAAATATGGTGTTCCGCAGGGTTCAGTGATGGGACCCTTCCTTTTCTGCTCTGCAGATGAGAAAATCAAGACCTCCAGCTAACTATGTCTGCAGGCAACTGCAAGCTGGGAGATATTGTCAAGTCCCCCTCTGATATCCCAACCATTCAGCAAGAACTTACACATGTAAACTCTATTGAAAATACATTCAAATTAAATGCAAGTGCAATACTGTCATATCTAGTAGACAATGCATAAACAATATCCCACTTCAAAATGAAAGACATTTTAGGTACCTTTGATCATGGGGTGACCATATTCAGAAAATTCTTCTGCTCAACACAGCAGGAAATATCCAGCTCAAGAGACGTCAATCTTCCCTTACATTCAGCACTGCTTAGGTCAAATGAGTGCAATGCCCCTTTTGGGATGTACCTCAATAGACATATCAAGCAAACAGAAAGACTCCAGAAGTTCCCAACTAAGAAGGGCATAGGCTAGCAAGAGACTGGAACACTGTCCTTTTATTCAGTATCCTACAGAATCTCGAGACTAGATCTGTGCTGCCTTGAGTATCTTATTGTTTTACAAAATTGTTCTTTTACTTCTTTGTTTCTCTTACCTTGTATACCAGCTTTTTATTGTTATCTAAACCGTGTATGCACTCTGTTAACTTCCTTGGAGCTTTTCTCCCCAGGACTCTACTGAAAATGGACACTGTGTCCAGTTGGATTTATCCTGGTAAAATAATGTTAAAATAAATAAATAATAATTAGAAGCCCAGTTGTCCTGGATATCTTACATCTCTGCAAGTCTAACCGTTCCACAAGCACTACAACCAGGGACTTAAATCTTTTATCAGAAGATAACTATAATGCAATAGAAGGACATTCTACCTCTGCGGCAGACTGCCCAGGCAAATTAAAGCGACTAGAAACAGGGCTAAGATGACTGGATAGACACCCACAAAGTCACCTCAGGTCTGACTGGTCCAATTCTTTTAGAAAAATAAGGTGCTACCTATGGGCGTACTGGAAAGGCATAAATGCTCATGAGACTCAAAAGCCTAGACAGTCTTACGAACTGTATGAAAAAGAATTATGAATACACAAAGCCAACAGTGAACTGGGAAAAAAGCTTTACTGGTGTGTCCTGCTACCTCAGCCATTGCCTTCAAGGAATAATCATACACCATGTTTACAGTCATTTGGTACAAGATTAATTACCCAAATAACACATTCCATTAAAACAAAATGAATGCCCCATCATTGAAGTGCAAGTTCTACTACAAAACAATATATTCAATATAAATGCATATAACATTTTTCAACAAATAAACATCAAATATAAAGATTTACTTCTTAAATCTTGATTCAATCCAGTTGGATGTAATGTTTCAAAATTGATAATAAACTTGGTTTCCATCAGGCACAGTTCATGCACACAATCATCACCCTGATTACATTTGAGCTTCGCCAAAACACTAAAAAAAAAAAAAAATTGGCATCAGAATCACCATGTACTGAATGAAAATGATGGGCCACTGGACTTTCCAATCTAATATTCCTTATGTCCCCCAAATGTTCCATAATATGTTCAAGTCTTTGTCATTAAATTGTCCATGTTCCACACACCTACAGTTCTGATGCCAGTGATGTTTATTTGTTGAAAAAATGTTATATGCATTTATACTGAATATATCGTTTTGAAGTAGCCCTTGCACTTTAATTGTGGGGCATTCATTCTGTTTTAATGGAATATGTTAATTGTAATTAATCTTGTATAAAATGACTGCGAACATGGTGTACGATTATCCCTTGAAGGCAGTGGTTGAAGTACTAGGAAGCACCAGTAAAGCTTTTTTTTTTTTTTTGCAGTTCTGTGTTGACTTCGTGTTATTTGGAATTTCTTTTAAGTTTTGTGTGGTTGTATTTTATGGAAAAGAATTATAGCAACCTTTTTTTCTCTCATTGCTTGAACGAGTGAGCCTCCCTCCCCTATCACTTGAGACATTTAACATGTTTATCCTGAAAGAGAATCCTCACTCTGCACTTGCATTCACAACAATTCCTTAGCTTCTTTCTGCCCTTGTTGCACCAAACAGAGGAGGTTACCCCAAGAAACATCTAATAACTGTACAACCCTAATCCAAAAAGCACTCTAGAATACACACTGAACAATAAACAGCATCTGAATGTATTTCATCAGTGACTACAAAAACACCCAATATATTTTTCAGGAAATGTGAATAGCAACAAATACCACAATCCTCAATTTCTGGAGACAGTGTCTTGAAAGATAGTAGGCAAGACTACTGCATACACTATTGCTATTAGTGTTAAAGTGGAACAGCTATCAAAATGGCATTCTAAAAGGTGAGTAAGGCTAATCAGGAAGGCAAATTCAGTAGACGTTCCAATAAAATAAAAATAAAAAACAAAAATAAATGGAGCATATTGACCAGAAGGCAGAGGAACAGCACACAAAAATTACTGCATGCAAAAAGGAAGGAACAGGCAAAGAAAGCTCTTAAACATCTAACCAGTAGCCTGAGAGCATTCTCTAACATGAATGACTGCAAGTACCAGCCAAAAAGTTCTGGAGAACAGTTCTGAGGAGCACAGTACTGTGAGCAACAGGAAACAGGCAAGGCAGCCCAAGAAAGTTCTATTGTGGGGCTAACTGTCTGAGAACGTCTCTATTATGGGGCTAAATCCTGCTGGTCTTAGTCCAGTAAGTAATATGGATGGAACGCTAATCCCACAAGCAAGACTTTTCTGCTACTATGGCTTTTTATCAATTTGGTCAAGGCATTTGATACTATTCGCCATGCAAAATTAGCTGACAGTCTAAAATGAATGTCAATCAACTCATATGTAACTAAATGGATAATCAACTGGCCCTTTGATTGTATATTTAAGTCTTCAACACAAGCTTCTCATTTGGGGTACACAGCATAAAATAAAGATGGGCATGGAGATTAAGACTAAGAAGAGAACAAAACATGGCTCAAGTAACAACTTAAGCACTATGGCCTGTATCCTATGATTAAAAGAAGATTAAGGGGATAATCAGATATTGTTACTAAATAGAACTCCCAGACAAAATAAAAGCTCCATCATTTGTCTGCTTCTGTGAAACTGTCCAACGCTCCATTTTTTTTAACTTAATTACACTTTGTTGACAGGGTTAATACTGCTAGGTCAATGACCTCTTTTCAAGGAAGACCTGAGAAGTTATTCATACCTGACTAGGGGAGATATGGCAAGTCAGAGGGGAACTTCCCTTAGTCGTTTCATTAAGTGGCACTGGATCTTTTATATCCACCTGTGCTACTACTACTACGAAGTCAGGCAAATGGGGCCTAGATTTAATGTCTCATCTGAAGGATAGCACACAGACAGGAGTGCAGTTACCCCCCTTATACTGCACTGCAGTTTCAGCACTGGAAAAGTATTCCAACTACCTGCTGTGGAAGCACACAACTTATTCATATAGGTATAGCTATCGATCGAAAACATGAGCTATGTAACATATACGTCTATATGCCATGTGTGTGTATACCACCAATACACACAAGTGTGTGTGTGTGTGTGTGTGTGTATATATATATATATATATATATATATATATATACACACACACACACACACACACACACACACACACGGATTACTAGATATTTATTCCACAAGCATATGTTAGCATCTCACAGATCACAAAAGTATATTATAAAAGTATCTGCTTGCTCCCTTTGGAGCAGTTTGCTTGGACTACATATGCTTTCACCGTCTTCAAGACTGAATTCCCTTGCTACTGGCTGCAAAAAAGGCAATTACTAGAAAATGGAAAGCAAAATCTAAACCAACTGTAACTGAAGTATGGAATATTGTAAAAGAGATAAAGGAAATGGAAGAGGGATCTTTAGAAAAAGGACAGAGCAAATTACACTGAAATAAATGGAATTTGTGGGAATAATACATGCAAAATAGTGTTCAGGAGGAGGAGTGAAATTTTGGGGAAGGCAAAAATATGTAACAAAGTGAATGAAATGTATACTACAAGAAAATAAAGGACACTTTTTCTATTATTGTTATCTATGTCAGATTTTTCAAAAAGTCATGTTTTATAAAGATGTTAAAAACAATTCCCTTAATATCTGCCCACACAATCTCACCCTTGAATGAAGCATTTCACTTCCTTACCCAAAGGACCATCAGTTTCACAATTGAGCCCTGACACTTTCTTGTCTGCTTCTTTCTTCGAGTTCTTCAGCATGTTCCACAACTCTTCAGACAAAGTACGCAGCTTCTTTAAAGGTTTCTGACAAATTAAAAGTACAACAGTATAGGTCAGCAAATGTTCCCAGCTTCACACTGCATTAAAGTCTGAAGCACTACATCAAAATCTACAGAGAGATCCAAAAAGCACTTGTGACAAAATCCACCAAGTTACCTCACAAGAATAGAGAGATTTTTATTCACTCAAGCAAACTTTTTCTGGATTACAGATATCCTTTTGCTGATCTAATGTAACAAAAATGGTAAACAGATTACTATGTTTGGTAAAATAAAACTTTAAAAACTCACTATGCACCCCAGAAGTTTATTTATTTATTTTTGTTAAAATGGCAGGCAGGGCACAGCAGCAGCAACGTACACATTAATTGAAATTCAAAATACCAACAAAGAGTCTTCACAGACCTTACCAAAGACAGTTATCTAGCAGTCTCTAATTAAATGCTGCAGTGGTGGTGCTGCGGTAGCGTTGTCGCCTCACAGTTAGACGTTACTCGTTCGATTCTCAGAGCGTCTTCTGTGTGGCGACATGCGTGAACAGGTGTTCCTTCGTTGAAGGTTGTGCGTTAGGCCCGGCAAGCCAGCACGTAAAACTCTACTGCCAATCATTAGCGGACCGGAGTTCTGCTGTGGCGACCCCTAACCAGGAAAAGCCGAAAGACACAAACAATGGCGTAACCAGATATTCTGCTGATGAACAGAACTTCCACACAAAATTAAACCTCCACTGTGTGTCTTATTTGTTGTGAAACTGTATGCAACATCCCACAAAACAATTTTTTTATACTTTAAAGGATAAGCACACCTCAGGGAAGAACACATCTGTCACCCACTGGGGTCCTGTAAGCCCTGATCTATCACTTTTTTACCTTTATTAAAAGACTTCCCACTGAACTACTGAGCCTCATTTATCCAGAGCTGCTCTTGACACAGAGACTTTGTGAGATTTTACAAACATCTGAAGCATTCCTTGGCAAGGCAAACAAACCTAAGTATCATTTTGCACTTGCTTTACCTGTTTTCATTACACTGTGAAAGATTTCTGTGCTATTTACTTTCTGCACTTCTTTAAATGTTGCATTTTCTAACTGCTGTGAGGATTGCGGTTCTGCATTTAAATATGTTGTAGTTAGTGATTTTTAGTTAGTACTAGGCATCCAATACTGGTTCCTTAACACCTAGGTGTTAAATTGAATTTAATAGCAGATGACATGTCACACTGACAAAATGTACAGCTGTATATTCGTATGACAGATTTATTGAAACCAGCCGACCAAGGACTACTGTGAGATTATAACATTTCCTTTATAACACAGATACAACACTGTCGTACACTGCACTTTCTCGGCTGACTCAGATTACAAAATGTCCACGAAAAGTACAGTTTTGTACCTACCATAAATGTAGATATCCGATAGGTATGCATCTGCAGTCATAACATATGGGTTGTCCTGCCTCAGGCAGCCCTTCGGTCGGCCGGATTCCAAAGTCTGGGTCTGGCCTCGGCTGATGTCGCACTTCACCCGACGTCAGAGCTTCTGGGGTATAAAGGCATCAGCCGACGCCATTTTCCTCAGTGTTTCTTGCCCCAGATGCCAGGTGCCTTCTAGGAAGGCTAAATTTGGATAAATGTAGAAAATTCCAAACAGTAATAAGCAAAATATATATATATACATATATACATACAAACAAATACACCATAATAGATTCCCCCAGCTAGCTAAAAGAGGGGTAAGCACCCTAGGAATACCACAGAGGGGAAGGAGGGTGGGTAATCCTGACTGCAGATGCATACCTATCGGACATCTACATTTATGGTAGGTACAAAACTGTACTATGTCCTTCAAGGATGCATCTGCAGTCATAACATATGTGTAGAATACCATAGCCAAACTGGGGGGAGGTACTAAAGATAATGATGGTGTAGTTAAGATCCCCTGTAAAACTGCAGTTGCAAAACCTGCTCTGGATCTGGAGTATAAAGGAAGATTGCAATGCTTGGCAAATGTATGCACGGAGCTCCAAGTAGCAGCTTCTAAAATGTCTTTGGTAGCCACTCCTCGTAGGAAAGCTGTAGTGGTGGCTGTGGCTCTTGTGGAGTGAGGCCTGATATTTTCAGGAGTTGTCTTTCCATGAAAAGAGTAGCAGAATCGAATGCAATTTCCTATCCATTTTGAAATTGTCTGTTTTGAAATTGCTTTTCCTTGCACTCCAGTTGCACAGGCTACCAGAAGCTGGTCAGTTTTTCTGCTGGTTTTAGTTCTGTCCAGATAGTAGCGTAGTTGTCTGTGTACATCCAAGGTGTGCAATAGTTTCCCCCCCCTGTTCTGTGGGTTAGGGAAGAACGTAGGTAAATGAATAGCTTGGTTCAAGGATACCCTGGATACCACCTTTGGCATGAAAGTAGGATTGGTTCTCAGAGACACTCTATCCTGGTGAAAGATAAGGAAAGGCTGCACTGCCATTAATGCCTGTAACTCGGATACCCTTCTTGCTGAAGTGATTGCTAGAAGGAAAGCAGTTTTCCAAGATAAGAACTGTAAGTCTGCTGATGCTGCTGGTTCAAAAGGGGGAAGTGTTAATTTTCCAGCACAAAATTGAGATCCCATGCAGGCACAGGTGGTCTCCTTGGAGGTTTTACATTTTGATCCCTCTTAAAAATTGTCTGAGGAGAGGGTGAGAGAAGATAGGAGGATCCATGTTGTACTCTGCTGAAATTGCTGAAGCATGAATCTTAATGGAAGAATAGGACAGGCCATTGTGGAACAGTTCTGCTAAGTATTCTAGGATGTGTGCTAGGTTTGCCAGTGTGACATTTGTACCCTTTGATGCACTCCAAATGAGGAATCTCTTCCATTTAGCTGAGTATGTTTTTCTTGTGGAGGGTCTGCGAGCCTCCAGGATAATGTCCTTGACCCTCGGAGATAAAACAGTTTGGTTTTGTTTTATGTAATTTTCCAGGCAGTTAGCTGCAGCGTTTTCAAGTTTGGATGCAGAGTCTTGTAGTTGTTCTGTGTTAGAAGTAAAGGCCATAGGGGTAGAGGCCATGAGTTCGTCCGAGACATGCTTCTCAGTAGCGGATACCAATGCTGCCTTGGCCAGTCTGGAGCTATCAGAATCACCTTTGGCTGTTCCTTCCTGATCTTCAGTAGAACTTTGTGCATCAATGGGAGAGGTGGAAAGGCATAAACTGTCAGGGCCTTCCAGCTGAAAGAAAGGGAGTCCACCCTCCAGGCTTGTGGGTGGTATTCTCTTGAGCAGAATTTCTTCAGTTGGTGGTTGAGTGGGGAGGCGAACAGGTCTATCTCTGGCATTCCCCATTTCTTTGTTATGTTTTTGAAGATGTCTGGATGCAGCATCCATTCGTGAGCATCCGTGGTAGTTCTGCTTAAGCTGTCTGCTAGTGAATTCTCTTTTCCTGGTACGAATTTGGCCTGCAGTTGAATGTTGAGATTCAGGCCTAGGTTCCACAGGTCCATTGCCATCCGGCATAGAGGGTAGGAAAGCATGCCTCCCTGTTTGTTGATGTACCACATGACTGTGGTATTGTCTGTCCTTATCAGCAGATGTCCTTGCTGGAGGAATGATTTGAATGCCTCGATTGCATGCTTCACTGCCAGCATCTCCTTTAGATTTATGTGTAAATTCAGCTGGTCTTGAGACCATAGGCCTTGGATACACTTGTCTTCCATGTGTGCCTCCCAGCCTAGGTCTGAGGCGTCCGTGGTGATGGTCTGCCTTGGTTGTGGTTTGTGGAAAGGCAACCCTCTGTTGGTCTGGCAGGCCTGAGCCCACCATAGGAATTCTTTTTTCAGGCATGGAATGATTGGTATCATGGTTTCTAGACTGTGTCTGTGTTGAGACCATACATTCCTTAGGTACCATTGTAATTTTCTCATATGCAGCCTGGCATGCGGGATCAAGATTATGCAAGATGCCATGTAACCAAGGGCCTGCAGGACTTTCCTTGCAGTAAGCTGAGTTTGTCTTGTCAAAGCCATGAAGTAGACTGTGAGTTGCTTTTGTTTTTCTTCTGTGAGAAAAGCCATCTGAGTTATTGTGTCCAGATCTGCACCCAAAAATGTTATCCTTTGGGATGGCACTAGTCTTGACTTCTGGATGTTGACTGTATCCCAAGGCTTGTAACAGTTGTATGACATAGGCCAAATCCTTTATTATTTTTGTCTTGTTGTCCGCTTGTATTAGGCAGTCGTCCAGGTATGGGTAGATCTGAATTCCCTGAAGCCTGCAATGTGCAATTACTGATGCCAGGCATTTTGTGAATACTCTGGGCGCAGTAGATAAGCCAAAGGGCAATGCTGAGAATTGATAATGCTCTGATCCTGCAAGAAATCTGAGGTGTCTTCTGCAATCCGGTCGTATAGGGACGTGCAGGTATGCCTCCTTGAGATCTAGAGTCACCAGCCAAGACTCCTTGCCCAACATGGGAAGAAGTTGCTGTAGGGTCAGCATCTTGAATTTTGGTACAATGAGATATGTGTTTAGTGCGGACAAGTCGAGAATAGGCCTCCATTGAGTTTCTTTTCTTGGTACAAGGAATAGTCTGGAGTAAAATCCTTGGCCTTGTTCCATAGATGGTACCCTTTCTATTGCTCTCATCCTTAGTAAGTTGATGATTTGTTTTAAAGCCTCTGGTTTCTGGCTTGGTGGAAGGTTTGGCATTCCTCTCTTTTTTGGTAAAGTGTGGAAGTGAAACCTGTAGCCTTTGTCTATTGTTTGCAATGTCCATTTGTCTCCTGTAATGTAATGCCAGTTTTTCGAAAATAAAGCTAACTTTCCGCCCAAGGGAGCTTCCAGTTGCTCCCTGGTAGGCGGAATCAGAGCCAAGTCATTGTGTCTGTCCTGTGGAAGTGGTTGTAGTCGCAGCTGTGGCGGTACTCCTCTGGTTGGCAGGTTGCCACTGACGACCCCCTGTAGGCACCCCTTGATTGACCTCTGCCTCTTGGGCGTCTATTCCTGCCCCTCTGTGCTCTGGAGGTGTCTGGAAAGGACCAGTTTCTGCTGAACCTCAGAGGTTGGACCTGCAGAAAATCCTTGACTGTTTGCACAGATTTAGCTTTTTCTTCCACTTTCTTTAGAATCTCCTGTGCAGGGGAGCCAAATAAACTTTGTTTCTCCATAGGGGCATCTAGGAGTTTAGACTTGACATGCTCTGGCAAGGATTGCTCTTTTAGCCAGGCATGCCTTCGAATCACTGCTCCAGTCATAGCTGATTTAAATGAAGCCTCCAGTGCATCATAGCCACGTTTTAAGAAATGATTACTGACCTGCTGAGAGTTGTGTACCAAATCCTGAAGGGACTTACAGTCTAAAGGTTCAGGAGAGGAAAGCTTTTTATTCAGCTGATCTAACAAAAATTCCTGGTACTGTATCATATGGAATTGACAGTTTAAAGCCCTGGCAGAAAGAGTAGCAGATGTATAAACCTTTTTTCCCCATCTCTCTAATGCTCTTGACTCTCTTTCAGAGGATAGGGGGTTTTTGGCAGTGGCAGCTGCAACACCCTTTGGGCCCTGTGAAATAGTTTTTGGGTCTGTAGCATGGGCCTTATACAAGTGGAAGTGAGAATCCGGGACCCTGTAATATCCGTCAGGTTTGGCAGAGGCCGGGGGAAGAGAATCAGGGGCAGAACTGACATCATTGTATGCATCAACAACTGATAGCACAGGTGGTATGGCTAGAGGCCTATGCTGTGGCAAGTGTAAAAAGATCCTTAGCCTTTTCCTAGAATCAGAAAAATCCTGACCCTGCCATTGAAAGTGTTCCCTCATTGAGTGCAAAGTCTCCCCAAAGGAAAATTCTTCAGGGGGGGGGAGGCAGAAGGAATTGAGTCTTCTGCATCCGAATCCTCATAAGGTGAGTATGGTCCTTCCTGATGGTCTGATAAATCGGATCCATCAGAGGAATAATCAGAGGAGAGAGGTTCAGGGGGTTCAGTCCTAGGCCTTTTGTCAGGAGGAGGTTGTGAGGCCCTGTCTGGGTGAGGTTGGGATCCCCTAATCAGAGATATAAGGTCCTCAGCAAGGCTGAGAATCTGAGAACTTGAGGAAGGTCTCTGAGAGGAAGATTTTGTTGGTAAGGCCTTGGAAATTTTAGCTGCTTTAGCCCTGGAGAAGGCCTTAATAGACATAGAAGCAGGGGGTCTAGCCGCCCCACGTGCAGGAGTAGAAATGTCCAACGGAATGGTGTCGGACAGTTCTTGTGCGCCTGCTTCTTCGGTAGGAATTTCTGTAGCCGACTCAGCCGAGGCCTCTCTGGCCTCGGTTGTCAGAGGTATGTTTTCTCCAGAAGGAAGAACCGAGGACTCGGCTTCAGCCGAAACCGAGACACTCGCGGTAGGCCTAACCGTGGTTTCAGCCGAAACCGCGGGCCGCGAGTGTCGGTCCTTTTCCTTGCGTTTTTTGGCTAAATGTGTAGTCGGAGTCTCCGACGGCATTTTATATGCAAAAGCGGATCCAAAAAACTCTTCTGCAAACTCCGACCGACGTCTAAGAGTCCGTCGGTTGAAGGAAGCACAGGCTAAACAAGCTGATACTTCGTGGTCTGGGCCTAAGCAAGGAAGGCAGTAAAAGTGGAAATCCTTATGAGGTATTTGTTTCCCACAAGTTAAACAATTATTTACTTTGTCTGACATCGGCTGAGGCAAGAAAGAGTCCCCAACGGGGTACTTAGCTTTTTTAGAAGTCTTCAGTAGCTGAAATCTCTGGATCTGACCGACCGGCACTTGAGAACAGCTTCTGCTTCGGGCACCGCGCGGCAAGAAAGACCGAGGAAAATGGCGTTGGCTGATGCCTTTATACCCCAGAAGCTCTGACGTCGGGTGAAGTGCGACATCAGCCGAGGCCAGACCCAGACTTTGGAATCCGGCCGACAGAAGGGCTGCCTGAGGCAGGACAACCCATATGTTATGACTGCAGATGCATCCTTGAAGGACATCAGTTCTCCACAGTCACTTTTTATCTAGTTTCAAGCCTCATCCTTGATGAAACATTCTTTTTTCTGTTTTTGAAGCCTTCTTTGTCTGCAACATTATCTCAATCCAAAGAAAAACCAGTTCTCAGCAGGCCCAAATGTTCTTTCATTCATATGATGGTCTGTAACTTCTGCTGTGTTTGCCATGCTCATCCAAAAAAAGCCAGTTCTCAGCCTGCCAAAATGTTCTTTCACTGATAGGATAGTTGTAACTTTTTCTGTTGTTAGCTATTTACCTTTAGCTTGAATATCTGTGTACATTTAACTGCACATTTCAACAAGCCTCTATTGTTAATGTCATTTGTTACAAAACCTTCTGTTAAGCCAATGCATCTTACATGCTGTTCTAAAAATATATCATATTATCATGATTACAAAACCTTTGTTATCATGAAGGAAAAACAACAATACCTTTTGTTTTACAAATATGCCATGCAAGCACATTCTTGCTATTTCTTCCTGCATTTGCAGGCTCTGTATTTTTTATGCCATTCCTAAAAATATCACACTGTCGGTATGAGACCGCAGTTTTACCAATACATGCTGTTACTGTGAGACCAAATCACATACCTGCCATTTCTTTAACGGAAAACCACTTTTATAAATTTATCACTGGGCTCCAAATCAGTCATTTTACATTAAGAGGGTCAAAGTATGCACTCCTGTGGCAGGAGAGGGCTGATTTCACCTACATGATTTGGGAATTGCTTGTGGAAAGCTTATTGTGGGCTTATCTGGTTGGCCTTGGGGCATAGTTAGTGTAAAACGTGCCTTTTCCTGATCACATACAAGCATCACGTTTGCGTAAAGCTGTTCTTCACTCAGTGACAGTGATTGGTGTCTTGTATATAAACCATGACCAGAAATCGAAATTTCCTTACAAAAGAACTTTACCTCACTCCAGCATTACTCACTGGACAATTAGTTTGCAGGGTGAGCAGCATTAACACTTTAAACTAGGTCTATTTAGGTCTACATTACATTATTACAGCACCCAGGACTATCACTGCTCAAGCAGCGTCTGGTTTGGGCACTGGGCAGCATCACTGGATAGGTTAGCTGTAGATTTCACCAAGTAAGCACTCTAGTTACCAACACCCTCTGCTCCTGTTCCTTCCAAAGTACGCATTAGGACCTGCAACCATGGATAGGCACATTGCTATCTCTGCATCTAGCTTGGCGGACATGGGCATCTTGAGGCATTGCAGAAATTATTTTATTTTAGACTGACAACAACTTAATTCTTGAACATACCCATATAGTATGTTTGAGATGTAGTTACACACATTGCCGCTGGAGGCCAGGCACTCACATACAGACAAAATGCAACAGTTTGTCAGAGACGCACACAAACACACTCCTCTCAACACACCTACAAATGGCCAGACAACATATCCACATATGCAAAGATGCTCACTGTTATATTGAAATTAGCAGCAGAGTACACAGAAACTGTACAACTGTATATTTGTAATCACTGACAAATTTATTGAAACACACTGATCAAGCACTACTATGAGATATGAACATTTTCTTTATAACACATATCACTGTCAGATACACTGCACCCCCCTCAGCTGATTACAAAAATGTTCTTGAAACAACCACTTTTATAGTTTCAAAACTTTGCCCTTGATAAAAAAATGTTTTTCCTGTACTGACGCCTCCTTTGTCTGCATCCTTATTTCATTCCAGAGAAAAACAGTTCTCAGCAGGCCAACATGTTCTTTCAGAAATGCTCTTTCATTGACAGGATAGTCTAACTTTTTCTGCTGTGTTAGCCATGGACCATCCAGAGGAAACTAGTTCTCAACATGCCTAAATGTTTTTGCATTGACAGGATAGTTTTTAACTTTTTTCTGCTGTGTTCACTATGTCCCTTCAGCAAGTTCATTCTCTTTAATGGGTCTATATCAGAACACTGAAAGTTCATACTTTCGAATGTTCTTACACTGACTCCTATTCAGCGAACGCTGAAAATAGCGAAACGACAAATAACTAAATTTTTTCCTAGGGAAATAATTCGGTTGTCCGTTTCTGTTATTTCGCTATTTTCAGCGCTGTAGTGGAAAGTTACGGGTCGGGTTCAGGTAAGTGTGCGATTGGGCGTGGGTTAGGTGAGATAGGGTTAGGGCACAGGTGAGGTGAGTGTGCGATAGTGACGGACATTAGGTTTGGGTTAATGTAAGTGGATAGTTGGTGGTGTTTGTACAGTTTAGTGTAGGGTTAGCTGTAAGATTTTGGGTGTATGTGTGTGGATTGCTGTTTGTTTGGTGTGCTTGTGTTGTGTGCATGTGTTTTGGAACAGCAAATTTTTTCCCCAAGGAAAAAATTTGCTGTTCTGAATGTTCGACGTTGTCAGCGTTCGCTGATTAGGGGTCGATGTAAACTTTCGGTGTCCTGATATAGACCTCTCTTGAATATCTGTCTACATTCACCTGTTTATGATATTTTAACAAGCCTCTATTGTTAATGCAATTTGTTACAAAAACATTCAGAAGTATAATACTGTTTGTTCTACACAAGCACACTTCGTTAAACCAATGCATATTTCTTTTCTGCATATGCAGATGCTATGTCACATGCTGTTTCTAAAAATATCACACCATTGCTATGATTACCAAAACCTCTGTTACTGTGAAGGAAAAATTGTTCTACCAAATTACACACACACATACGTGTGTGTGTGTGTGTATATATATATATATATATATATAGATATATATATATATATATATATATACATACATATATATATATATATACACACGCATACATATATATATATATATATATATATATATATACACACACACACACACATATACATATGGGTCTACTTCATAACATTGAGACCAAAACAATGAAAACACAAAACATTGAAAGTGTGCTTCATAACAGTGAAAACTACAATGCATATGCAAACAACATCCTCTCCACCTATAACATCACCTAACAAACAAACACACTTTTCTACTACATTTCGGTAGGGGTGCAAGCCCCTCTGCAACCCCCCCGTAAACTAAATATACCAACGGCAAGATCGCACTACAGCAGAAAAAAGTTAATTTCCTAACCTCACGTTAGGAAAAAAAGAAGTTATGTCTTACCATAACGTTCCATCTTTGTTGTTGATCTTCGTTCATTCATGACTGATGGGCTATCGGTTCTGTCCTCGGAACCGAGCCGGCCAATATCAAGCTCGCGTCAGCCAAAAACTCTTCAACCAAGGTCCTACTCAGAATGCTCTGCTTCCTGTTACCTCAGATTGAGTTTGCAAGTTGATAGATAAAAGTAGAGGTTACCTCTGGTCATAACAGACCTACAAGAAAGGAATAAATGAGATCAACCAAGAACCTCGGGGAGGGGGAGGGGGACGGGGGTGTGGGAAGTAATGAATGAACGAAGATCAACAACACAGATGGAACGTTATGGTAAGACATAACTTCTTTATCTGATGTTGTTAATCTTCGTTCATTCCTTACTGATGGGACAGAGTCCCCAGCTACCTGTATTCCTTGGTGGCCCTAATGGAAGGACATTCCTGAGCACCATGGAGCCAAAGGAAGCTCCACCTCTGGAGGCCAAGTCCAATTTGTAATGAAGAATAAAGGCATGAGGTTTGGCCCAAGTTGCAGCTAAGCAAATATCACTGAGGGAAGCCTTAGCATGGAAAGCTGCTGAAATTGCCATAGATCTTATAGAGTGTGCTTTGACTCTATGAGGCAAGGTGAGATTGTTTCTGTTGTAGATAAAGGTGATAGCCATAAACAGTTGGTCTGATTTACGGGTAGATTTTGTTCTGTCCAGATAAAATCGTATTTGCCTATAAACATCCAAGGAGTGCAGGCAATACTCTCCCTTGTTAGAATGGTTAGAAAAGAACACTGGAAGATCAATAGACTGGTTGATAGATCACACTGACACCACTTTTGATAAAAAGGTAGAACTGGTTCTCAGTGAAAACAAGATAGGAAGGATTGAGGCCTTAAGATCTGACAATTGCCTGACCGATATGATTGCAATCAGAAACAAAGTTTTTCAAGACAGATATCTTAAGTCACAAGAAGACGCAGGTTCAAAGGGTGGAGCTGTTAAAGCTTGCAGAACCAAAGCCAAATCTCAAGGTTGTACGGGTTCTCTAAAGGGAGGTTTTAGGTGGATAACCCCTTTCAAGAAAGTCTTACAGAGTCTGTGTGACATAAGTGAAGAATCTTGAAAACCAATATGAAACTCTGAGATGGCAGCTAAATGTACATGGATAGTAAGAGTGGAAAAGATGCGATAAGTAACTCAATACTACAGAGACTGGGGCTGACAAGGGGTCTATTTGCTTACCTGCTGCCCATAGAGAATACCTCTTCCATTTGTTAAGATAGATTAGTCTGGTGGACGATTTATGAGATGCAATAAGAATATTGCATACAGGGGGGCGAAAGGTTTTCATGCCTGGCAAACACAGGAAGTGGAGAAACCAAGCTGTCAGTTTCAGGGTTATTAGATTTGGGTGAATCAGACCCTACGGATGGGAGATCAATGTTGGGAATGGATTGAGGATCCACGGTTGATCTAACAGGTGAGGCCAGAGGAAGGGAAACCAGACTTGTCAAGGCCAATATGGAGCAATGAGGATCACTTTGCTCTTCAACTGTTGTGCTTTCTTTAGAAACTGAGAGATGAGGAGGGAGAGGAGGATCGGCATAAAGAAGACCCGAGGGCCAAGCGTGGACTAGAGTGTCCCTTGGTGACTGCCCCGACGGGGAATCAGGGCAAAGTAGTTGCTGCACATGTAGTTGGTTGAGGAGGCAAATAGGTCGCAGCAAGGCTGGCCCCAGCGGTTGAAGATTTTTGCCGCTATCAGAGGATTGAGGGACCACTCATGAGGCTGTAGAATGCACCTGCTCAATTTGTCTGATATCAGGTTGGAGCTCTTGGGAATGTGCATTGCAATCAGAAAGAGGTTGTGAGCTATCGCCCATTGCTATATTCTCAAGGCCTCTCAGCATAATGGATAAAATCTGGTACCCCCTTGTTTGTTGACGTACCAGACCACTTACATGTTTTCTGATTTGCATAGTCCCTGATGGAAGGATGGAACTAAATGCTTGCAATGCTAGAAGCACTGCCCTCAGTTCCAGGGTGTTGATATGCAAAAGGGCCTCCGACTCCGACCAGGTGCCTTGGACAGAGTTTTCCCTGACATAGCCCCCCACCCCACCCCATCAGGGAGGCATCCGTGGTCACAGTGGCTATCGGTTGATGGGGGTTAAAAGGGTGAAACCATTGTTCGGGATTTCGAGATGTCCACCAGAGTAAATCTTGCTTGCATCTCTGAGTTACACTTATTTGAAAAGACAAGGGATGTTGGAGAGTACCACTGAGTGAGATGTAGCCATTAAAGAAATATCATGTGGAATTTGGCTAGAGGCACAATGGTAATCAAAGCTGCCACTGACCCCAATAGCTGAAGTACAGGTCGAGCTGGGAATTTTTGGTGACCGAGCAGCGGATGAACTTGTTGTCTTATTCTCTGAAGTCTGTGTTCTGGAAGGGAAGCTGAGCAATTTCTCGTGTCCAACAGTACCCCTATAAATTCCAAAGACTGAGTTGGGGTTGTATTGAATTTCTCCCAGTTTATAGTGATTCCCAGGTTTCGAGCTGTTTGAGTATATTGCAGGGCTTCTTACAGTAGATGCTTGGTGGGGGCTTTAAGGAGGCAGTCATCTAGATATGGAAACGCATGGATTCCTTGAAATCACAAGTGAGTGATAACCACTGCCATGCATTTTGTGAACACTCCGGAGGCTGCAGAGAGACCGAAGGGCAGGGCTTAAAACTGGTAGTTGCTGGCTCCTATACTGAAGTGGAGATATCTTCTTGAGCATTTGTCCATTTTTATGTGGTAATACGCAACTTGAAGATCTACAGAGCACATCAAATCGTCTTCTTCCAGAAGAGAAAGGATAGACTGAACCATGACCATCCAGAATTTCTCTGTTTTTTTGCAAATTTGTTTAGTGTACTGAGATCCAGAATTGGTCTCCAGTCCCCTGTATTTTTTGGCACTAAAAACAACCTTGAGTAAAATCCGGATTTTACCTGGTATGGGGGGGGGGGGGGGGGGGTCATCTGGATGACTCTTTTTTTTTTTTTTTGTAGCAACGTTTTGATTTTGTGTGCTGCTGTTTCCCACTGACTGGGTGGAATGTCAGATAACACTGTTAATAAGACTGGGCAAAGATGGAAGGGGATGTGATAGCCTCCGGATATAATCCGTTGTATCCAAGAGTCGGTTGTTATCTTTTGCGAAGCAGCTGGGTACAGAAGAAACGACCCCGACCACTTCCAAAGGTGAGCAGTCGGACAATGCTTCAGGAGTGCTGATAGGGGCTGGCCAGAGAAAAAATCTCTGGAACCCCGGTTTCGCGGACCTCCGATGCCCCGAAAGGGGTGTTTTCCATTCGAGTTTCCACCTCTACCTCTAGGAGAAAACTTGGCATCTTTCCAGGAACCCTGTGATTTCTTGTGCCAGATCTTTCTGCTCCTCTGATTTCTGGAATAGAATTGGTGAGGAGTGGAGTGTCTGACACCAATGGCAGACAAGGTATCCTTGACTTTAGGGCCAAATAAAGAGGTGGCCTCTATGGGGGCATTCATGAAGGAAGCCTTAAAGGAGTCCGCAAAGTCACAAAGGCGCATCCAAGCATGTCATCTGGCGACTATACCTGCGCCTGCTGATGTAGCTGCCCCTTCTGGTGTGTGAGAAATAAGACGCATGGAAGAGTTGGAAATGGACTCTAGGGTGGCTACCTGAGAAGCCACATTATCACAGACTTCTTCAGAAACAGCTCCTGTCAAGGTTTCAGAGAACTGGTTAATAAGATCTCTCTGAAGCCTGGTAAAATGTGCGAAATAATTCAAAGACCTTACAGTGAGGGTCGATGAAGCAAACACACGCTTCACTAATCTGTCAATCGCCCGGGACTCCTTCTTGGGCAGATGTACAGTTTGGCTCTCTTCTGCCAAATCCTTCTTAGCAGCAGCTGTCACCACCATAGCATCTACTGGAAGACCATGTGACCAGTGGGGGTGCTCAGCGGGGGTGGGGGAGTGGGGCCATAATATTTTATCTGGCCTCTTAGGTATCGCTTCCATGGTATCAGAAGCCTTCCATGCGTGTTGCATAATGAGCTGGATGAACTCATCGGCAGGCGGGGTGACCCAGGAGGTAGGGGGCCGGGCACGAAAAACTTGCAGGAATACGAATTCCTCAGAGGAAGGATTACAGGGCTTCCAGTCACCCCTCTGCCTAAGGATCTCGAAGATGTCACCAAAGGACACCTCATCAGAGGGTGACCGTGGGGACCCTTCCCCATCATCAAAATCCATATCTTCAGTCAATGACTCCTCAGTGGAGTCCATGTGTTTCCTCTTTTATGATGCTTTGCTGGGTGCTTCCACAGTGGGAGGTTTTGGGGAAGACTGCAAAGAGGGGACCTCCTGAGGAGGAGAGACCTGAGGCTCTTGTTCCCGGTGTCTGGGAGTTGAAGTTTGTATCAGTTGCAGCACAGAGAGGGAGAGGTCTCAGACAAATGAGCTTTGCCAGCAGAGGCATGCACCCTCTCCATGGCCTGGAAGGCTGGCCCGCCCAAGGAGGGATAGGAAGCCAGAACAGAGCACGACAATCTTGGAACAGGGGTCCCACCCTGCCCCGACAAGCCCACCCCCCAACCAGGAGTCTCAAGAGGACCATGAACCGTAAGAGAGAGCATCCCTGGAAGGTGCCATAGAAAAAAATCAGTGTGGAGCAAGGAATGACCTCCCCAACTGCACAGCCACTGGCCTAAGAAGAACCCGATGCCCAGTGCACCAAAGGCTACAAGGACGACTCTGGTTCCAAAGTCAGATCCACTATTGGAGTCAGAGGGAGGGAAGCTACTGTCGGAGTAATAGGCTTCGAAACTTGAGTGGAAGTCGAAGGAGGAGTATATGTTGGGGTTTCAGGCAAACTACGCTCACCTGAATGAGGGAACGTAGACTTCAAATGGTTGAGAGAGACCTCTGGCCACAAGCAAATGGTCAACAATCCACAACACATCCTGTTCAGAAAGACTCTTGTTTGACCTCATGGAGAAGGCTGATGGCGATTCTGGCCTATCCAGGAAAGGACTATACTGACTGCTTGCAAAAGGATCCAGTGAAGGGGAATATTTGGTTCTTGCTAATTCAATAGGTGCAGAGCTGGGAGCCGGGGAAAAGATCTGCGTCGATGTCAGTGCCGCAGTAGTTGAAGGTGTCTACACCGTAAAGGCAAAGGCCTGCCCCGAAGGATACAGTGCCGTAGTGGAAAGTGGCTGCACTGGCAATAAGGACGGTGCCGAGGAGGACTGCACCAAAGTACATGTCGGTGCTGAAAGTCTGCATCGTGGAGTACAGAAGAGTCATACTTGGAGCCGAAGTAGACTGTACCAACAGTGCCAAAGGGGACTGAACCTGCATTGATGGTGCCATTAGGGGTTGTGACAGAACTGTCGGAACCATAGCTGACTGCACCGGGAACTCCAGTGCCAATATCAATAAAGGAGATATGGCTGTAGTCAGAATCATTTGAGGTGGTGCTGAGACTGGAGCAACAGGGTCACAGGTGGCAGCGCCAGAGTAGTAATCAAATTCACCTTCTTATGAGTCGAATCCCTACGATCTCCAGAGGGAGAAGAAGGGAATGACTTTGATGAAGAAGAGGAAGAATGCCTCTTGCAGAGATTAACAGGAGGAGGTGAGCCCTCTGACCAAGAAATAGCCTCAGAGAAAGGAGACCTTTCAAAATTAACTTATTCTTCCTCTTGTCGAGTGTCCTGGCAGAGAAGGTTTTACAAATTCCACATGGAGGATCTACAGTCAAGTGAGAGACATTAAGACAGTAGAGACACAATCATAGCCATCAGAAAGCGGTAACATACAGTTGCAATCCTTGCACTGCTTGAAACCAATGGAACTTTTCTTATCTGACGGCTGTTGTGGAGAAGAAGCACAGTAGCAAAAGGAAGAATATCGGCTACCCAAGAAAAAGGGTAAAGAGAAAAGGAAGGATTACCAATGATGGTAATGAAGAATTACCACAAGGAAAGAAATAAAGAGGGTAATAAAGGGAAAAGACTAAACTGAGAGGGTCTAAAGTGTGCGACAGGGTAAGGAAAATATTAGAATAAACTTTTGAAAAAAATTTAGAGTAATATACAAACTGTCAGAAATTTAGACACTTAGCTGAGAGAGTGGCTTGACACAGCTGTTCAGCAACACAGCAAACGAGATCTGAGGTAACAGGGAGCAGAGCATTCTGGGTAGGACCTTGGCTCAAGAGTTTTTGGCTGACGCAAGCTTGATATTGGCCGACTCGGTTCCGAGGATGGAACCAATAACGCATCAGTAAGGAATGAATGAAGATTATTATACAATTCCTCCCCTAAAACGTGCACGCTGATTGGCCAGCCCAACCAGGGTGCCCGTTGTAAATCCCTCAATATACTAACGGAAAAAGGTCCGGTCGCCCGGACTTTTTCCGTTAGTATAAAACACTGTCTCGCTATGTTAAAAGAGTTTAACATAGCGACACAGGTTTAAAAAAAGCAACGGAGATATCTGTTGCTTTTTTTAAAGCTGTCTCGCTATGTTAAACTCCTTTAACATAGCGACACAGTGTGTAAAAAGCATTTTTTTAAAGCTGTCTCGCTATATTAAATGGGTTTAACATAGCGAGACAGCTTTAAAATAAGCAACGGAGATATCCGTTGCTTATTTTAAAGCTGTCTTGCTATGTTAAACCCATTTAACATAGCGAGACAGTTTAAAAAGCAACGGAGATCGCAAGATCTCCATTGCTTTACTGTTCGCTATGTTAAATGGGTTTAACATGGCGAGACAGCTTTACAATAAGCAGCGGAGATCTCCGTTGCTTTTTGTAAAGCTGTGTCGGTATGTTAAACCGATTTAACATAGGCTAATAAAAGCAACGGAGATCTTGCATTCTCTGTTGCTTTTGCCAACTCTGATGTACTGCGTAGGCATCGCGGTACATCAGAACTGCCGCAGAATACCAGACAGCTGCGGAAGGGCAGTAAAGAGGCATTATACAATGCCATTATTTAAGAAAAGTAATTATTTCTTTTATTAAATAATGTCATTGTATAATAGCAATAACCCACTTCTGGGTGTGGGTAATGCTGGATTTACCCACGGTTGGCTTTGTTTGGTCAACGCCAACCGTGGGTAAATCCAGCATTACCCACACCCAGGCGTGGGTTATTGCTATAACATCATATTTAACTTTTTTCCGCTGTAGTGCGATCTTGGAGTTGGTATATTTAATTTACGGGACGGTGTGGTGGATGCAGGGGGGCTAGGCTCCCTGCAGAAACATAGTAGAAAGTGTTTTTGTTAGTTAGCTGTTGTAGGTGGAGGTGATATTATTTACTTGTGCAATGTAGCTTTCAATGTTATGAAGCACACTTAAAATTGTTTTCAATGTTTTGGGTTTTCAAGGTTTTGAATTTCAATGTTATGGTCTCAATGTTATGAAATTCAAAGTTACGAAAATTTCAATGTTATGAAGTAGACCCAGATACACACACACACACACACACACACACACACACACACACACAATTTTATCAAATACATGTTATTTATGTGAGGGAAACCAGTTTTAATTTATATAATTCTATCACACACATGTACCTTACCCAAACCTCAAAGGCCTCTCAAACGCAGTCCTCAGAAACTCTGCATGCACACAAACAAGACACTTCCCATCACAAATTCCCATAAAGCCACATCTCGTTGTGTCTCAACTATCAAGTCCACAAGGCTAAACACCCCACAAGCCATTTTGGACATAGGAGACTCCATTGAGAAACACGGGTTGCAGTTAGTTGCCTGTCAGGGACCAGGATCCACCAGAACAGCAAGCTCTCAGGTCTTTTACCACCAAGTACCAGTATGACTCAATCATAGTACATGTGGACATGAATGACCTCAGCCATACCTCCTTGAACTATATGACAAGAGACATGACTGAGCTCTCAGAATGTGTGTCACAAGCAGGTATGAGCATAGCACTGAGAAGCATTCTACCATCTCCAAAGTTCATAGGTAGGTACTAGGCTATTGTTTGTGAGTTCAATGATGACACGTTCCATGGCCTTGCAGACGAGGCTCATCAGGCTAATGGGGCAGTAGTTCCCAGGGTCTGTTGTGCCCCCCCCCCCTTTGTGGAGTGGGACAACTGTCGCGGTGCACCATTCAATAGGCACAAAGCTTGAGGTGAAGCTATGATTGAACATGGTACTTAGGTGGGGTGCCAGTTCATTCTGTAGTTCATGTAGAAGGCAGCCTGGGATGTTGTCAGGTCCCATGGATGCTGTGTTCTTGGCTTTGGAGAGTGAAGTTTTTACCTGCGCAGACGTGATTACAGGAACGTTGCATTCTTCCGGTATAAAGATGGGCCCTTTAGGGGGTGAGAGGGGGGTAAAGTTAGCACTGAACTTATCTGCCAGGATGTTGGCAATATCAGTTGGTTCTGTATATTTGGTGTCATTGTGCTGTAACTCAGAGCAGATCTGAGTGTTGCCAGTGAGATTTTTGACATAGCTATACTATGCTTTGTGGTTGTCTTTAGAATCAGTGTCAATTTTGTTTTCATAACTAGCTTTGGAGAATTTTATGAGGGATCTCAGCTTCTTACTGAGGCTGACCAGGGAGTTCCTCCAATCATGGGATTTTACTCTTTTGCAACAGTTTCTTTCTTCTGCTGTAGAGTTTGTTTATGGCAGAAGACCACCATATTGGCTTCCTTTTTTGGAGGATAGCATCTTGGTTCCGTTAGTGATAGCATGATCCATGCACTCGTGTAAGTGCTTATAAAGTGCATTTGTGTAGGATTCAGCAGTCGTACCTCTATTGTCCATCTGCATGGGTGTCGTGAAATTTGCCACTTCTGTCTTAAGAAGCATGAAGTTGGCTTTGGAAAAATTTGTTATGCTTGTTTTCCTAATGGGGGGTGGGAGCAGGATGTGGATGTCTAGGGTGATTAGCTTGTGGTCGGATCTGACCAACGAGGAGCTGACCTCTGGTGTGGAACACCAGTCACCCATGTTGGTGATGACCAGGTCTAGGACATTGCTGCCCCTGGTGGGGGTGTGGATTCGTTGATCCAAAGTGTTGGAATTGATGATTTCCAGAAAACGTTGAACAAAAGAGTTGGTACATGAGTAGTTTTCCCAGTTAATGGTAGGGTAGTTGAAATCACCCATTATTAGAGTGTTGGGTTGTACCTTAATATTTTCCAGTGTATCAAGAAAAGAGGAGTGGGAATCCTGGGGCATGGTGGGGGGTCTGTAGCAAGCTACAATCTGGATTGCGGTTTTGCCCAGAGTTAATCTCGGATGTATTATGCTGAGCAACTAGCTTGGAGGTGTGGATATTTTTAATGAATATGGACACACCTCCACCTTTAGTGTTTCGGTCCGAGTTTGGTGGCCGAAAGGCGCGGTATGAATTATAGCCTGGTAATGCAGGGGTGCTCTCTGGAGCTTTGAACCAGGTCTCTGTCACTGCACAGATGTCAATGTTCTTCATTTTAAGGAGTGCCTCGAGTGAGTGCATTTTGAGGTTTAGACTTCTAGCATTGAGTGGCATTACCCTCAGATTTTGCTTGCTTGTATGTTACAGTGGTGAATTTGTCATTTGAACCTTGCCTAAAAAAGGCGCTATAGGGGTGGCAAGAGCCTTTGCCAGTATCCGAAATCCCAAGGGCAACAGGTGCAGGCCACCTCTGGCAAAGCAGTGTGGTCTGTTCATCATGTCATCCCAGGCAGACAGATACTGGATTCCCTTAGAATGACACCAGAAGCTTAGCCCATTGTTAAAGTCAATCATTTTGTCCTTGTACTGTGGTGTCATTCTGGGTGATGGCAGGATGCTACTCAGGGCTAGGGTCATACCGGTCTGCGCTACAAGATCAGAGAGCTCCTCCATGTCTCTTTTCATGTAGTCCAGGGAGGTACGTCTCAGGTCATTCACACCAACATGGACAATGACAAAGTCATATTTGTACTTGTTGTGGAGTGTCCTGAGTGCGTGCATTATGTGGTGGATCCAGGCACCTGACAGGCAACTGACAGTAACTTTTTCCTTGTTTAGCCTGGTGAGTGGAACATCAGTGTGCCTGACTATAGAGTCACCTATGACTAGAGTGTTGGGTACGTTATGCCTTATGGGCTGTAGTTGAGTGGCACACTGCGTATGTGGGCTATGTGTCATTTGGGTTGTGTTGGGGGGTGGAGGTTGCTTGCATTTCTGCTTTGGAGGTCTCTGTTGTTTGGGCAGATTTGAGCCTCCGCGGATGTAGGTGTGTGTTTTGTGGTTCTGTGTGTGTGTTTTGGTGGTGTAGGTTTTGAGGGACTATGTGATGAGTGTGGTGCGGTGCAAGTGTTTACCTTCTCCTCGACTGTCTAGGCCAGACTTTGGTGAAGAGAGCTTTGCTTCCAGTTTGGCTATATAAGTGCATCTCTCACAGGTCGTAGTGTTGGGTGGTAGGAGGAGAGGGTTGTCTGTGTACATGAGGCAATTGCTGCATTGTCCCAAGATGCCCAGATTCATCAGGAAGACAGGAGAAAACACCGGGAGCTGACCTTTAGACATGCCTGAATAGGTGCTTATTTATTAAGTACTAAAAACTGTTTTCCTCTAGACACGTGAGGAAAGTTGAGTGCTGTAGCAATTTGTAACTTTAGTGCTTACAATGAGTTCTGAACAAGTGCTGGGATCAAAGAAACAGACGAGTGCTACAACTAAAAAGCTGGCTAGTTGCAAGGGAAATTTTGAAGAACAGACTTTATGGCACCAGGAATAGTTTAACCCCAGTTAAGGGGGGGGGGGGCTTAGGAGCTCACAAACAGTCTTGGACACAGCAAATCTGTATCTGACCTGCCACAGGAAAGGGGGGAAGCAAGCTTAGAATTTTTTTTTTCCAGTAAAGTGGAAATGGAGAAAGCTGGAACAGAAGTTAATTCAACGTTAAGAATCTGAGTGGGTTGGCCTTCACAAATGTTCTCTATTAGATTGAGTGAAATAATGACACTAGACTGGGAGAAGTGTCACAGATCAAATATACAGTATGGGCAGGCAACTGCAAAGCCACCAAGTATAAGAACACACAACACTAGCGAGGGTGTGTGGGAAAAATTACAGTTCCTAGCTGTAGCCACTAAATGAAAGTTTTAAACAGATCAAGGAGCAGACTCGAGAATGCTTTTAACTTTAACAGAGAAAAATGCACAGAAAAGTTCGGATAGAGCACTCAAACAGAAAATACAACTCTCTGTATGAAAAAGCAGTTTACAGTTAAGTAATGATAAAACAGTACATAAATGCAGTGAAACAATTAAAAAAAACCTTTATAACAGTGCAAAAATATAGTAGATCAACTGTATAGCACAATTATAAGCATTTCAGAAGTGCAGTTCAGTGAAATAAGTATAAGAAATAACAGCCTGCTCTTGGAATCTTAAGGAATTTCCACTTATGCAATGCAATCCAGAGCCTGACAATACAAGCAGAACCTTTATAAGACACAGGGTTTATATAGCAGTAAGAATGGAGGAGTTGGAAGATCAGATTACTACTCGGCCCCTACTATTACCCAATCACTCGTACTACAGAAGGTCAGGCGGCCTTGTTACTCTCAATAATAATGAAGACAATCAGCAGAAAATGGCTGCCAGAAACACAGAAAACTCAAACAAAACTTCCAGCCTAGACAACAGGCCTCTATTAAGATTATGCCACCTGAGCAGAACACAGAAACCTCACTTTAAAAACATAGAAAGAACACCTGCAAAGAGAAAATCTAAGGATGATGCCACAATACCAACAAAACATGATCGACTAACAATTGGCTTAGCTACTGGTGTCATTCTAAAGTGGTCCAATACTTGTCCGCCTAGGACGACACTGTTCATGGTTAACAGGCCACACGGTTTTGCCAGGGAAGGTGTGTCGGACTAACCAAAACATTATCCACCCCTATAGTGCCTTTTTTAAGCACTGTCAAACAGGCAAACCATACAACATAGCAAAAGCTACTCAGGACAAGTTTAAGGTGTTACTGCTCAGTGCCAGAAGTCTCTACAACAAACTGCACTCTCTAGAAGCACTCCTCACCCCAGAGAATGCTGATGTCTGTGCAGTTACTAAAACAGTGCATGGCTATAATGTCTTTCATACATTCCAACCACCCACTGAACATGAAAGAGCAAAAAGCAGAGATGTATCTATCTACATAAAGGATAAGCACATCTCAAGGTTGGTCAAACAATATGACATGCTTGAGCTTCTCCATGTCAAAAATACCATGAGAAAAACCCATTACCATATTCTTGCTAGCTACAGGAAACCCATACATCATACCCAAAGTTACTAGAAATCACGTGCCAACTAGCCCAATACCATTCTCATGGGTGATTTTTAACTACCCCTCTATTAACTGCGAGGCATACATGACCACAAACAAGCAGGCCCAAAGATTTCTTGACTTTGTGAACTGAAATGCCACGAGCAGCTAATCTGCACTTTCATTAGGGGGTACAAATATCATAGATCTGGTACTCACAAATGAGAGAGGGCTGGGCTGGGCTGCGCTGGGCTGGGCTGCCCCCCCCCCCCCGTGTGTGTGACGTCTTCACTGGTAAGTTCAGATCACAGAGCAGTCTCCCTTAAAATAAAGGTAAAACTAGACCCTTCACCTAATCACAAAAACTAAGAACTTTTCTAAAAGCAAACTACTGCCCATTAAGTGGTGGCATAGCTAGTTTCCAAGCTCCCCCAAACCCAGAAATCACAGAAGCCTATGAAGAGGAGTAAAAGCCATTTATGATCACGTAAACAACTGCACAGAATGGCAGTACCAGACCAAACTGCAAAAACAAGCTGCCCTAGTGGACCCCTGGTATTAATAGGTTGTACAACAAAAGAAAGAAAATCCTGTCAAAGAGCAAGATGGAATGTGCACAACAAAACAAAGAGACTCATTAGTCTAAACAAGCAAATCAGTGAAATAGTCAAGATTCAAAGCAGACAGAGGCAAAAACAACTTCCAAAGATAAGGATAACCATAAGGCATTATTCGGTTATGTCCGCAGCCTTAAGGGCAACAGCCAGCAATGTGCAATCTGCTGGCTGGCAAATACTGCTCAAATTTACCTCCCCATCACCCCCAGTTCTCCAAAAAAATACCCTCCACCACTCCCCAGCCAATTATAACCAAAGAATTAAAAAAAAAAAAAAAGCTGCTTCAATGGGGCCCAATAATATATCAGGTTGCCTCAAACAGCTTGAATCAGGACTTATCAGGCCCATTAGGATCTCTAACCAAAGCCTCTGGACCTGCTTTGTTACGATATATTGGAGGACAGCAAAAGTCATCCCCTCTGCATAAAGAGGGACTATCAACTGACCTGAGAAATTACAGACCCATAAATTTGACTAATCTTATAGGTAGAGCATGGAAAGAATAATCATGGACCTGATTACGACATAGCAAACCTCCAAACACTGAACCCAACCCAACTTGGCTTTGTCAAAGGCAGATCCAGCCTACAAAAAGTACAGTTTTGTACCTACCATAAATGTAGATGTCCGATAGATATGCAACTGCAGTCATAACATATGGGTTGTCCTGCCTCAGGCAGCCCTCGGTCGGCCGGATTCCAAAGTCTGGGTCCGACGTCGGCTGATGTCGCATTTCTCTCCGACGTCAGAGCGGCTGGAGTATATAAGCATCAGCCGACGCCATTTTCTTCAGTGTTTCTTGCCCTAGATGCCAGGTGCCCTCCAAGGAAGGCTGTAATCAAATTGGAAGGCAAAAACAGGATTCCAGACAAATAAGTATGCAATAAACAGATACACCATAACAGATATCCCCAGCTAAGAGAAACAGGGATAGGAGTGGACCCAAGGCATAGAGGGGTATGGAGGGAGGGAAAATCCGACTGCAGTTGCATATCTATCGGACATCTACATTTATGGTAGGTACAAAACTGTACTATGTCCTTCAAGAATGCAACTGCAGTCATAACATATGGGTTGAATACCATAGCTTAGCTGGGGGAGGAATGCTCTAGGAAAGAGATGGTGTGGCAATCAAACCCTGCAGGACTGCCGAAGCAAAGCCTGCTCTGGATCTGGAGTATAAAGGGAGATTGTAGTGTTTGTAGAATGTATGCACGGAGCTCCATGTAGCAGCTTCTAGAATGTCTTTTGTAGGCACCCCTCTTAAGAATGCTGTAGAGGTGGATGTAGCTCTGGTGGAGTGTGGTCTGACATTGGCTGGAACATTCTTCCCATGGAAGGAATAACAAAATCTGATGCAATGTCCAATCCATTTTGAAATAGTCTGTTTGGAAATTGCTTTTCCTTGTACTCCAGGGGCGTAAGCTACTAAAAGCTGATCAGACTTCCTACTGGTCTTGGTTCTGTCCAGGTAGTAGCGGTCTGTGAATGTCCAAGGTATGCAACAGTCTTTCCCCTTTGCTCTCAGGATTGGGGAAGAAAGTAGGCAGGTGAATAGCTTGATTTAAAGAAACCCTAGATACCACCTTTGGCATAAAAGTAGGGTTGGTTCTTAAGGAGACCCTGTCTCTGTGAAAGATTATGAACGGTGGTATTTCCATTAGGGCCTGTAGTTCCGAAACCCTTCTTGCTGAGGTAATTGCCAACAGGAAAGCTGTCTTCCATGAGAGAAATTGTAAGTCCACTGAAGCTGCTGGCTCAAAGGGAGGTAGAGTCAGTTTTTCTAGGACAAAGTTGAGGTCCCAAGCTGGCACTGGAGCCTTTCTTGGTGGCTTAATGTTCTTGATTCCCCTGAGGAATTGCCTTAACAAAGGATGTGAAAACACAGGCGGATCAGTGTTATATCTAGCTGAAATAGCTGAAGCATGTATCTTTATGGAAGAATATGAGAGTCCATTCTGTAGCATATCTGCCAAGTATTCCAGGATGAGTGGGATGTTCAATAATGATGCATCATATCCCTTGCTGGTATTCCAAATGCTGAATCTCTTCCATTTTGCTAAGTAAACCTTTCTGGTGGATGGTCTTCGAGCTTCTGTTAATATCCGCTGAACTTCCTTGGAGAGAGATAGATTGAGGTTATTCATGGGATCTCCCAGGCTGTTAGCTGCAGCGTCTGAAGGTTGGGATGCACTGTTTTGAAGTTGTGTTGAGTCAATAGTAGGGGCCATTGGGGAAGGGCCCACTTTTTGTTGTGACATATGCTCCGTAGTAGTGGATACCAGTGTTGTCTTGGCCAGTCTGGAGCTATTAGGATCCCCTTGGGCGCCTCTGCTTTGATCTTTAGTAATACTGTGGTCATCAGTGGCAGAGGTGGGAATGCATAAACTGTTAGGAAGTTCCAGTTGAATGAAAGAGCATCTATTTTCCAAGCTTGTGGATGATATGTCCTTGAACATTTTTGTAGATGATGGTTGAGGTGGGAGGCAAATAGGTCTACTTCTGGCCTGCCCCATGTCGAGGTGAGTTGTGTGAAGATTTTCGGGTGTAACCTCCACTCGTGTGGATCTATGAAATTCCTGCTTAGACTGTCCGCCAGCACATTGTCTTTGCCTGGAACAAACTGGGATTGCAACTGTATGTTTAGGCTCAGTGATTTTTCCCAAAGATTCATTGTCAGTCTGCAAAGGGGGTAAGAATGGGTGCTCCCTTGCTTGTTTATGTACCACATCACAGTGGTGTTGTCTGTCCGTATCAGTAGATGGCCTTGCTGAAGTTGTTGTCGAAAGGCCTCGATGGCATGCATTACTGCCAGCATTTCCTTTTGATTTATATGCAGATGTGTTTCCTTTGGAGACCATTGTCCTTGTATACATCTGCTCTCCATGTGCGCCCCCCATCCAAGGTCTGAGGTGTCTGTGGTCATGGTCTGTGTTATCTGAGGTTTTTTGAATGACATACCTGTGTTTGCCTGGCTTACCAAGGCCCACCATAGGAATTCCTTTTGCAGGCATGGAATGAGCGGTATGGTTGTCTCTAGGTTGTTGCTGTGCTGAGACCATAGGCTTTTTAGGTACCATTGAAGCTTTCTCATGTGTAGTCTTGCTAATGGAACCAGGAGAATGCAGGATGCCATGTAACCCAGGGCCTATAGGAATCCCCTTGCAGTCATCTGGGTGAGTTTTGCCAAACGTTTGAAATAATTAGTTAACTTCTCTTGCTTGTCTTCTGTCAGGTAAGCCATTTGAGAGGCTGTGTCTAGATTGGCTCCTAAGAAGGTTATTTGCTGGGATGGTTGAAGTCTTGACTTTTGGAAGTTGACTGTGTATCCCAGAGCCTGTAGCAATTGTATGACATAGTTCAAGTTTTTTGTCAAAATCAATTTGTCGTCCGCTTGTATGAGGCAGTCGTCCAGGTACGGGTAAATTTGGATCCCCTAGAGCCTGCAATGAGCAATTACTGAAACCAGGCATTTTGTGAATACTCTGGGCGCAGTAGATAAGCCACATGGCAATGCTGAGAATTGATAATGCTCTGGCCCTGCAAGAAATCTGAGGTATCTTCTGCAGCTGTGTCTGATAGGGACATGCAGGTATGCCTCCTTGAGGTCCAGCGTAATCAGCCAAGACCCTTGCCCAGCATGGGAAGGAGTTGCTGTAGAGTCAGCATTTTGAACTTTGGTACTATGAGAAAAGTGTTTAATGCGGACAAATCCAGTATTGGTCTCCATTGAGTTTCTTTTCTTGGAACAAGGAACAGTCTTGAGTAAAACCCCTGGCCTTGTTCTTGTTGTGGAACTCTTTCTATTGCTTTGATCTGAGCAAGCAGAGAAATTTGTTTGATAGCCTCTGCCCTCTGGTTTTGTGGTAGGTTTGGCATGCCTTGTTTTCTTGGTAAGGTATGAAAGTGGAACCTGTAACCTTGGTCTACAATGTCCAAAATCCATTTGTCCTTTGTCAATCTGTGCCAATGGTCTGAAAACAGAGACAATTTTCCGCCCAAGGGAGCTTCTATTTGCTCCTTGGTGAGCGGAAGTAGAGGAAAGTCATTGAGATTGTCCCTGTGGGGCAGGGAGACTCTGTCACTTCTTTGGTTTGTTGGTTGCCATTGTCGTCCCCTGTAAGAACCTCTGTATTGTCCTCTTCCTCGGCCACGCCTGTTTTTACCCCTTTGAAATCTTTCAGGATTAGGAAAGGACCAGTTTTTAGAAGGCCAATTCCTGCTGAATCTGGGTGGCTGAACCTGGAGGAAATCTTTGACCGTCTGAACTGATTTTGCTTTTTCCTCGATGGACTTTAACACATCTTTAGCATTAGCACCAAAAAGCTTGTTCTTTTCCAAGGGTGCATCAAGAAGTTTTGCCTTAACATGATCTGGTAGAGGTTCTTCTTTTAACCATGCATGTCTACGAATGACCGCCCCTGTCATAGCTGCCCTACATGAAGCTTCCAATGCATCATATCCACACTGCAGAAAGTGATTGCTGACTTGCTGAGAATTATGTACGGCTTCCTGCAAAGACTTCCTGTCTAAAGGTTCAGGAGAGGCCAATGTTTTCTGTAAATCATCTAACAGGTAATCCTGATATTGAAACATATGAAAGAGGCAATTCAGAGCTCTCATAGATAAAGTAGTGGAGGTGTAGACCTTTTCCCCATCTCTCTAATGACCTAGCTTCCCTGTTGGAAGGCAAAGGATTTTTGGAGGTGGATGCTGAAACCCTTTAGGTCCCTGAGAAATAGTTTCTAAATCAACAGCATGGGCCCTAAAGAAATGAGAATGTGTTTCTGGGACCCTATAATATCTGTCTGGCTTGGCTGGAGCAGGAGGAAGAGTATCCGGGGTAACACTGGAGTCAGAGTATAGGTCATCCAAAACATCAAGCACAGGAGGTATAGCCAGGGGCCTGTGTTGGGGCTTTTTAAGGAAGGTTCGAAGGCGCTTTCTAGAATCAGAATATTCCTGGCCTTGCCACTTAAAATGTTCCCTCATGGTATGCAGAACTTCCCCAAAAGAAATATCCTCAGGAGGGGAGGCCGAGGTGATGGAATCCTCTGCATCAGAGTCCTCATAGGTGTGGAAGAGCTCTTCCTGGCCATCGGAGTGAACAGAGTCCTCAGAATCTTCATCTGAAGGGATAGGGTCAGAGGGTTCAACCCGGGGCCTCTTATCAGAAGGAGGCTGGGATCCTCTCTCAGGACTGGCCTGTGAACCTCTAATCATGGAAATTAAGTCTGCGGCCATAGTCATGATTTGTGTTTCAGGTGTAGGCTGAGGTAAAGCTTTAGCAGTAAGGTGCTTGGTCTTGCTGGCTGCCTTAGCACGTGTGTAGGCCTTAATAGACATGGCCATAGGAGGCCTAGCAGCTCCACGTGCAGGAGTGACCTTATCTACAGCAATGGTCTCGGGCATTTCCTTGGTTTCAGTATCTGGAGGAAAATCTATAACTGGCGTCGGTGTGGCCTCCGGTGTTGGAGGAATCGGTAATGCGGTGTCTTCGGTTCGGATCGGTAAAATAACCGTCTCAAGGGGAACCGGAGCACTCGCAGTAGGTTTTGGCGTGGAGTCGGTGGAAGACGCGGGCCGAGGATGTCGGTCCCGGTCTTTTCGTTTCTTAGGAGTCTGCGATGTCGGAAGTTCCGACGGCATTGTATAAGCAAATTTATCGCCGAAAAAGTCTTCAGCGAACTCCGCCCGGCGCCTGAGAGTGCGCTTATTGAAGTGAGCACAGGCGGCACAGGCCGAGACGTCGTGGTCTGGGCCAAGGCAAGGAAGACAGTAAGAGTGGAACTCCTTATGAGGTATTTGTTTACCACAAGACAAACAATTGTTAACTTTTTCAGTAATTTCTGACATCGGCTGAGGCAAGAAAAGGTCCCCAACGGGGTACTTAGCTTTTTTGATGACTTCGGATTCGAAGAATACAGGAGCTGACCGACCGGCACTTGCGAACTGCTTCTGCTTCGGGCACCGCGCGGCAAGAAAGACTGAAGAAAATGGCGTCGGCTGATGCTTATATACTCCAGCCGCTCTGACGTCGGAGAGAAATGCGACATCAGCCGACGTCGGACCCAGACTTTGGAATCCGGCCGACCGAGGGTTGCCTGAGGCAGGACAACCCATATGTTATGACTGCAGTTGCATTCTTGAAGGACATTGTGGTGAACTTCAAGTCATTAGGGCCATGGATGAGGGTAAAAAGTACAGTTGTGCACACTTACCATAAATGTAGATGTTCGAGTGTATTCACTGTTGCAGTTACCACATTTGGTTTATCTGTTTGAAGTAGCCCTCAGTTGGCCTGATTAACAAAGTCTTGGGACCTGCATCGGTTGCTGTCCCTTCTTCCGTGATGTGAGGTCGTCAGGGGTATAAAATATGCAGCCAACGTCATTACTTCAGTTTTTCTTGCCCCAGATGTCAGGTGCCCCCCTAATGGGAAGCAAATAAATCTAAAAATATACAAGGATATACCTCCAACAGAAAAGCAAATACACCAAAAAGCGTTGAGCCTAGTAAAGGAGAGTAGAGGTATAGCCAAAAGTAGTAAGGGGGCTGGAGGGAGGGTAACCGGGACTGCAACAGTGAATACACTCGAACATCTACATTTATGGTAAGTGCACACAACTGTACTATGTTCTTCGTGTTTCACTGTTGCAGTCATCACATTTGGTAGATTCCCAAAGCTAAGGATGGGAGGAGGAGTTTAGATAGCATTAGCACCAGCTATAAGGCCCTGCAAGACTGCAGTGGCAAAGCCAGCTCTGGATTTAGAGAAAATTGGCAGATGATAATGCTTGGTGAAAGTATGTACAGAACTCCAGGTAGCAGCTTCTAGGATGTCCCTGGTAGGGACGCCTCTGAGAAAGGCTGCAGAGGTAGATGCAGCCCTGGCTGAGTCGGGTCTGATCCCCTGTGGGATAGGTTTTCCATGGTGCTTGTAGCAGAAAAGAATACAATGGCCTATCCATTTGGAAATGGTTTGCTTTGAAATAGCCTTCCCCTCTGCCCCTGCAGCAAATGCCACCAGCAGTTGGTCAGATTTCCTTTGAGGTTTAATCCTGTCCAAGTAGAATCTGAGTTGTCTGTGCACATCTACGGAATGCACCATCCGTTCCCCTTTGTTCTGTGAATTAGGAAAGAAGATTGGCAAATTAATGGACTGATTAAGGGCCACTTTGGATACCACCTTGGGCATGAATGAGGGATTGTTCCTGAGGGACACCCTGTCCGCATGAAAGATGATGAAAGGCTCCATTGCCATGAGGGCCTGTAATTAAGATACCCTTCTAGCTGAAGTGATGGCTACAAGGAAAGCTGTTTTACAAGAAAGGAATTTTAAATCTGCACTAGCAGCTGGCTTAAAAGGAGGAAGAGTGAGTTTCTCCAATACAAAGTTAAGGTCCCAGGCTGCATTTGGGCTATTCTGGGTGGTCTTAAATTGTTGGCCCCTCTGAGGAACTGCTTGAGCAGTGGATGTGAGAAGAGGGGAGGTTCTGTATTGTAGTGGCCTGAAATGGTTGAGGCTTGAATTTTGATGGAGGAAAAATAAAGTCCCTTGTGCAGCATCTCAGTTAAGTATTGTAAAATCTGAGGTAAATTGGGCACTGCTGTGTTCATCCCTTGAGATTGGTTCCACGCAAAGAATCTTTTCCATGTTTCAGCATAAGATTTTCTAGTACTAGGCCTCCTTGCCTCTAAAATGATATCCATCACCAGTTTACTGAGGGATGGTAAGGTAGACCTTAGATGATTAGCCAGGCTGCTAGGTTCAGGGTTTGAAGCCGAGGGTGCAAAATCAGATAATCCTATTGAGACAACAGGGAAGGGGTCAGAGGCAGGTGCCATGGGACCACGAGTGACACACTGAGCAAGAGGGGGTACCAGTGATGGCGGGGCCAGTCTGGTGCAATCAATATTGTCCTTGGTTTGTCCTGTTTGATCTTTAGTAGTACTTTGGAGAGAAGAGGCAGAGGAGGAAAGGCATAAAATGACAGTTTTTTCCAGCTGAAGGACAGAGCATCCACTTTCCAAGCCTGTTTGTGGGGAGTCCTTGTGAAAAATTTGTCCAACTGGTAGTTCTGCGGGGATGCAAACAGGTCTATATCTGGGCTCCACCACTTGTCTGTCAGCATGTTGAAAATCTTTGGTCAAGGTTGCCACTCGTGTGGGTCCATGAGGTTTCTGCTTAGTCCGTCTGCCAGCATATTTAGTTTTCCTGGCAGGAAGTGAGCTTGTAGATGCACTTAGTAGCTCAAGGCTGTGTTCCACAATGCCATGGCTTGTCTGCAAATGGGTAAGAATGGGCACCCCTCTGCTTGTTTATGTACCACATAACAGCGATGTTGTCCATCTTTACCATTAATTGTCCTGGAAGAATGTGGTCCTTAAAGGTTGTCACAGCATTCTCGACAGCTAACATTTCTTTTTGATTGATATGCAAAGTGCATTTAACTTGGGTTCCATTTGCCCTGAATGCACTTCCCTGCCAGGTGAGCCCCCCATGCATAGTCTGATGCGTCTATTGTTAGCGTTTGGGCAGCAGGGGGTGGTGTGAAAGGTAGTCCCTTATTTTGGTGGCAGGCCTCTGCCCACCAAAGAAATTCCAGGCGTAGGCAAGGTATGATAGGAATCATTGCTTCTAGATCCTGAGAATGTTGACACCATAGGCTTTTTAGGTATCAATGTAGTTTCCTCATATATGCAGTCTTGCATATGGAATTAGAAGAATGCAAAAGGGCATGAACCCCAAGGCTTGCAATATTTGCCTTGCAGATAGGCTTTGCGTGGCCACTGGTTTGAAGTAGGCTGTCAGATGAATTTGTTTCTCTGGCGTGAGGTAAGGCATCTGGGAAGTTGTATTCAAGTTTGCTCCCAGGAATATAACTTGCTGACAGGGTACCAGGTGCGACTTCTTTTCATTTATAGTGTACCCCAGACAAGTTAGCACTCTCTGTACAAAAGCCAGATGATTCAAAAGTATGTCCTGGCTTTCTGTCTGAATTAGACAATCATCCAGGTATGGGTATATTTGAATATTTCTTTGCCTGCAAAATGCAATAACTGGAGCTAGGCACTTTGTGAATACCCTGGGCGCAGTAAATAAGCAAAAGGGCAGTGCAGAGAAAGTACAGTTGTGTACACTTACCATAAATGTAGATGTTCGCGTATATGCACTGTTGCAGTCATCACATTTGGGTTATCTGCTTGTAGTAGCCCTCAGTCAGCCCGATTATCTAAGTCTTGGGTCTTGCGTCGGTTGCTGTCTCACCTTCCATGACATCAGGTAGTCAGGGGTATAAAGCATGCAGCTGACTCCATTACATCAGTTTTTCTTGTCCCAGATGTCAGGTGCTCCATAATGGGAAGCAATTATATACAAGGTTACACCTCCAACAAAAAAGCAAATACACCAAACAGCTTTAAACATAGCAAACAAGAATCGAGGTATAGTCAATAGAAATCAGGGCCTGGAGGGAGGGAGGGTAACCAGGACTGCAACAATGAATACAGTTGAACATCTACATTTATGGTAAGCGTACACAACTGTACTATGTTCTTCATGTTTCACTGTTACAGTCATTACATTTGGGTAGATTCCCAAAACTAAGGATGGGAGGAGATAATCCAATAGCATTAGGACCAGCTATAAGGCCCTGCAAGAATGCACTGGATTTAGAAAAAATTGGCAAGTGGTAATGCTTGGTGAAGGTATGTACAGAACTCCAGGTAGCAGCTTCTAGGATGTCCCTGGTAAGGACACCTCTGAGAAAGGCTGTAAAGGTAGATGCAGCCCTGGTAGAATGTGGTCGTATCCCCTGTAGGGTAGGTTTTCCATGGTGCTTATAGCAGAAATTAATGCAATGGCCTATCCATTTAGAAATGGTTTGCTTTGAAATACCTTTCCCCTCTGTCTCTACAGCAAATGCAACCAGCAGCTGTTCAGATTTCCTGAGATGTTTAGTCCTGTCCAAGTAAAATCTAAGTTGTCTGTGCACATCCAAGGAGTGCAGTATTTGTTCCCCTTTGTTCTGTGGATTAAAAAAGAAGGTTGGCAAATGAATGGACTGATTAAGAGCCACACTGGATACCACCTTGGGCATGAAGAAGGGATTGGTCCTGAGGGACAACCTGTCCGCATGAAAGATGATGAAAGGCTCCACAGCCATGAGGGCCTGTAATTCAGACACCCTTCTTGCTATAGTGATGGCTAGAAAGAAGGCTGTTTTCCAAGAAAGGAATTTCAACTCTGCATTTGCAGCTGGCTCAAAGGTAGGTAGAGTGAGCTTTTCTAATACAAAGTTAAGGTCCCAGACTGGAGTAAGAGCCTTCCTGGGTGGTCTTAAGTTTTTGCCCCCTCTGAGGAATTGCTTCAGCAGGGGATGAGAGAAGAGGGGTGGTTCTGTATTGTAATGAGCTGAAATGGCTGAAAAGGAAAGGCCCTTGCGAAGCATCTCAGTTAAGTATTGAAGAATCTGAGGTAAATTGGAAGCTGCTGAGCCCATCCCCTGAGTTTGGCCCCAGGAACAGAATCTTTTCCATTTTTCAGCATAGGATTTTCTAGTACTAGGCCTCCTTGCCTCCAGAATGACATCCATCACTTGCTTAGTGAAGGATGGGAATGGAGAGATCAGGTAATTAGCCACGCTGACAGGTTCAGGGTTTGAAGCTGTGGGTGCAGAATATGGCCCTCCTGCTGCGAGAGCAGAGCAGGGGTCTAGGGCAGGTGCAATGGAGCCATCAGTGACACACTGCGCAAGAGGGGGTAAAAGTGTTGGCATGGCCAGTCTAGTGCAATCAGTATTGTCCTTGGTTTGTCCTGTTTAATCTTTAGTAGTACCTTGGAAAGGAGAGGCAGAGGGGGAAAGGCATAAACTGATAGTTTTTTCCAGGTGAAGGACAGGGCATCCACTTTCCAAGATTGTTTGTGGGGAGTCCTTGTGCAGAATTTGTCCAATTGGTAGTTCAGGGGGGAAGCAAACAGGTCCATCTCTGGGCTCCCCCATTTGTTTCTCAATATGTTGAATATCTTTGTTTCCAGTTTCCACTCGTGTGGATTCATGAGATTTCTTCTTAGGTAGTCTGCCAGTGTATTTAGTTTTCCTGGCATGAACAGAGCCTGTAGGTGCACTTGGTAGCTCAAGGCTATGTTCCACACAGCCATAGCTAGTCTGCAGAGAGGATATTAGTGTTCCCCCCTGCTTGTTTATGTACCACATAAAAGTGGTGTTGTCCGTCTTTACCAATAATTTTCCTGGAAGAATGTGGCCCTTGAAGGCTGTCAGAGCATATTGTACAGCTAACATTTCTTTTTGATTGATATGCAGGTGCATTTGACTTAGGTTCCATTTGCCCTGAATGTACTGCCCTGCCAAGTGAGCCCCCCATGCATAGTCTGATGAGTCTGTTGTTAGGGTTTGGGTGGCAGGGGGTAAAGAGAATGGCAGTCCCTTGTTTTGGTAGCATGCCTCTGCCCACCAAAGGAATTATCTGTAGACAAAGTATGATAGGAATCATTGATTCTAGATCCTGAGAATGTTGACACCATAGGCTTTTTAGATACCACTGTAGTTTCCTCATATGCAGTCTTACATATGGAATTAGTAGAATGCAGGAGGCCATGAACCTCAGGGCTTGCAGAATTTTCCTTGCAGATAGCTGGGTCTTTGTGGCCAGTAGTTTGAAGTAGGCTGTCAAATGAACTTTTTCTCTGGCATGAGGTAGGCCATCTGGGAAGTTGTATTCAAGCTTGCTCTCACGAATACAATTTGTTGGCAGGGTACAAGATGTGTTTTTCTTTACGTTTATGGTGTACCCCAGAGAATTTAGTAATTTCTTTACAAATGCCAGATAATTTAATAGTATCTCCTGGCTTTCTGCCTGAATTAGACAATCGTCCAGGCATGGGTATATCTGAATATTTCTTTGCCTGCAAAATGCAATGACTGGAGCTAGGCACTTTGTGAATACCCTGGGGCGCAGTAGATAAGCCAAAGGGCAGTGCAGAGAACTGATAGTGCATGTAGCCTGCCCTGAAGTGTAGGTATCTTCTGCAAGATTCCCTTATTGAGATGTGCAGGTAGGCTTCCTTTAAATCCAGTGTTGCCAACCAGGCATCTTTGCCTAGCATGGGAAGCAGCTGATAAAGAATTAGCATCTTGAATTTTGGAATTAACAAAAATACATTTAGGATAGACAGAGCCAGGATAGGATGCCAAGAATTGTCTTTTCTGGGTACCAGGAAGAGTCGAGTAGAAAAGTACAGTTTTGTACCTACCATAAATGTAGATGTTCGAGGATTCCATTGCTGCAGTCCTGACTATTGGGTATAGTCCGCGTCCCAGTCGGCCCGAATACCAGAGTATAAGGCTGACGTCGGTCAGGGCGCATTAGACTGACGTCAGTACGTCAGGGTACTAATGCGCATGACCGACGTCATATCCTCAGTCTTTTCTTGCCCCAGATGTCAGAAGACCCAAAAAGACAAGTCCCAAAACAACCTGCACCAAAAACATGTACAATATATATACAACAATATATACAAAAATGTAAGCATGTCAACTCACCTACACAACCACCCCTAAATACAGAGGGGAAGGAGGGAGGGTAAATTGGACTGCAGCAATGGAATCCTCGAACATCTACATTTATGGTAGGTACAAAACTGTACTATGTTCTTCGTCTTCCATTGCTGCAGTCCTGACTATTGGGTAGAATCCCAAAGCAGAGGTAAGGGAGGCTGGCAAATTAGAAAGTAGTAGGAGCTGACAACATGCCTTGTAAAACAGCTGTGGCAAAACCAGCCCTAGTCTTAGAGTAGATAGGAAGGTGATAATGATTAGAGAAAGTATGCACTGAACTCCAAGTAGCTGCTTCCAGAATATCCTTAGTTGCCACCCCCCTTAGAAATGCTGTTGAAGTGGCAGTAGCCCTAGTGGAATGAGGCCTAATCCCAGCTGGAATCTCCTTACCATGATGGGAATAACAAAATGCAATGCAAAAGCCAATCCACCTAGAAATAGTTTGTTTTGACACAGGCTTGCCCTGTGAACTCAAAGCAAAAGAAACAAGCAACTGCTGAGACTGCCTAAAATTCTTAGTCCTGCTCAGATAATAACGCAATTGCCTGTGTACATCTAAAGTGTGCAAAATCTTTTCCCCTTTATTTTGAGGATCTGCAAAAACGTAGGCAAATGAATAGTTTGGTTTAAAGCCACACTAGAAACCACCTTAGGCATAAAGGAAGGATTAGTACGTAATGATACCCTGTCCTTATGGAAAATCAAAAGGGCTCTACTGCCATAAGGGCCTGCAACTCAGACACCCTTCTTGCAGAAGTAATAGCCAACAGAAAAGCAGTCTTCCATGACAAATATTTCAATTCAGCAGTAGCTGCAGGCTCAAAAGGTTGTAGAGTAAGTTTTTCCAACACAAAATTGAGATCCCAAGCAGGAGTAGGAGCTCTACGTGGGGGTCTTATATTCTTTGCCCCTCTAAGAAACTGCTTGAACAAAGGATGCGAAAACAAAGGTGGGTCACAATCATAGTGAGCTGAAATTGCTGCAGCGTGAATCTTTATGGAAGAGAAGGACAAACCTTTGTCCAATAATTCAGTAAGATATTGAAGAGCCACACTCAAATTAGGCTCTGAAATCTCCAAATTCTTTGCTGTACTCCAAAATAAAAATCTCTTCCATTTTTCTGCGTACACTCTCCTAGTACTAGGCCTCCTAGCTTCCATAATCACATTTAAAACTTGTTGAGGAAGTTGAGGCCTGCTGTGTTTCAACACAGAATATGCCAGGCTGTTAGATGAAGAGAGTGAAGCTTGACATTGAGCAGATGACCGTCCTTCTGAGATAACAGATGAGGAATCAGAGGTAAAGGCCATGGAGGCTTCTTTACCAGACTCCGTAGAAGTGGGTACCAGTGTTGCCGAGGCCAATCTGGAGCTATCAAAATCATCCTTGGCCTGTCTTGTCTGACCTTTAATAGTACCTTTGGAAGAAGCGGTAGAGGTGGAAAGGCATACACATGAAGGTTTTTCCAACTGAAAGACAGAGCATCCACTTTCCAAGCTGTGTGATGAAACCCCTTTGTGCAATACTTTGGCAGCTGGTGGTTTAGTGGAGAAGCGAACAGATCTATGTCTGGAGTTCCCCAGGACACTGTCAGTTTCTGAAATACATGAAGATCCAGTTTCCACTCGTGGGGATCCATGATTTGTCTGCTTAACACATCTGCTAAGGAGTTCTGTGCTCCTGGCAGAAACCTTGCCTGAAGAGTTAGTTGCAAGCTTAGCAGTCTCCCATAAAATCATTGCTTGCCTGCATAGAGGATAAGAATGTGTTCCCCTTGCTTGTTGATGTACCACATGACAGTTGTGTTGTCTGTTAGAATCAACACCTGCCCTGGAAGAAGTAACTCCTTGAAAGCCATCAATGCAAACTGGACTGCTAACATCTCCTTCATGTTGATATGTAGATGCTGTAGTCTGGCAGGCCACTTGTCTTGTATCCACTTTCCATTTAGATGAGCTCCCCAAGCAATGTCCGAGGCATCTGTCGTTAGGATCTGACTTGCCTCTGGCCGGGTCACAGAGAGTCCCTTGTTTAGGTGACATTCCTGAGCCCACCACAAAAATTCCTTTTGAATGCAAGGTATTATTTGAATGACAGTGTCCAAATCCTGGCAGTGCTGTGTCCATACATTCTTGAGATACCATTGCAGCTTCCTCATATGCAGTTTGGCATTGGGAAGCACCAGAATACAAGATGCCATGAACCCTAATGCTTGAAGGACTGTCCTTGCAGTCAGCACGGACTGATGAGATAGTTGATGGAAGTAAAGTGACAGACTCTTTTGTTTGTCCGGGGTTAAAAAGGCCATCTGGGCTGCTGTATTCAGTCTTACACCCAGAAAGCACATGTCTTGAGAGGGTACTAGACTGGACTTTATTTCGTTCACAGAATACCCTAGGCATCTTAGCACTGCTATAACATATTCCAGATGCTGTAGAAGGTCTTCCTTTTCTTGAGCCAGAATCAGGCAGTCGTCCAAGTAAGGATAGATTTGAATTCCTTGAAGCCTGAAGTAAGCTATCACTGGAGCCAGAACCTTTGTGAATACTCTGGGCAGTAGATAAGCCAAAGGGCAATGCAGAGAACTGATAATGAGAATTTCCAGCTCGAAACCGCAGATACTTTCTGCAACTTAGCCTTATAGGCACATGAAGGTAAGCTTCCTTGAGATCTAAAGTTACCATCCAGTGATCTTTGCCCAGCAGAGGTAAAAGCTGTTGTAACGTCAACATCTTGAACTTGGGAATGTCCAAAACGTGTTGAGGAGAGATAAATCCAAAATTGGTCTCCACGTGTTCCCCTTCTTTGGTACAAGGAACAGGCGAGAATAAAATCCTAGGCCCCTTTCTGACACAGGGACTGGCTGAATGGCCCCTATGTGAAGTAACTGTAAAACTTGCTTGTGAGCCTCTTTTCTTTGCAGAGGAGGAACATCTGGCATGCCTTTGAAAGGAGGCATTGTATGGAAATAAAATCTGTAACCGTGGTGAATGATATCCAACACCCATTTGTCTTGAGTAATTAAATCCCAATTTTCTTTGCAAAGAGACAGTCTTCCCCCCAAAGGAGCTGCCAGACGTGAATCTGCTGGCAGCTGAAAAGACAGGTCATTGGGTCTGTTTACGAAAGGACTGACCCCTACCCTCACCAGAAGTCTGAGCAGGTGAACTCCCAGTTCTAGGCCTAAAAGAACTTTGAGCCCTGCCCCTACCACGTCTAGACCTACCCCTAGACTGAGAATCATAAGCAGGGTATGTCCACCCCTTAGCAGGCCAATTTCTACTAAACTTCGGTGGCTGCACCTGCAAAAAATCTTTAACAGTTTGCATAGACTTAGCTTTGTCCTCCATTTTCTTTAAAACAGCTTCCACAGGCGAACCAAACAACACATCAGACTGTAAAGGAGCATCCAAAATCCTTGTCTTAACATGCTCAGCTAAATTCTGATCCTTCAACCAGGCATGCCTGCGAAGAACAGAGCTGGTAGCAGCCACCCTCGAGGAGGCCTGTACAGCATCAAAACCACATTGCAAAGAATGCTTACCCACTTGTTCGGACACATGAACCAAATCCAGCAACTCTTTACACTCAATACCTTCCGCCAAAGCATCCACCTTAGATTTCAATTGTGAAAGAAGGTAATTCTGATATTTTAACATGTGAAACTGACAATTCAAAGCTCTCATGGCTAGAGTGGAAGAAGTATACACTTTCTTTCCCCACCTATCCAAAGCCCTTGCCTCTTTATCAGTGGGGACAGGATTTTTAACCACAGAAGCTTTTACACCCTTAGGCCCCTGGGAAATAGTTTCTGGGTCCGCCCTAGGACTCTTAAACAAATATTTATGAGCTTGGGGCACCCTATAATACCTATCAGGTTTAACAGGAGCAGGAGGCAAAGAGTCAGGGTTCAGGGAAGCCTCTGCAAAAACATCTTCCACCACATTCAACACAGGAGGAATAGCTAAAGGCCTATGCTGGGGTAAAAACAAGAACTCCCTAAGCCTTTTCCTGGAGTCAGAGTAATCCTGGCCTTCCCATTTAAAGTGCTCCCTCATGGAATGCAAGGTCTCTGAAAATGAAAAATCCTCAGGTGGAGACGCTGTAGGAGTGGAATCATCCACATCAGAATCAGAATAGGTAGGATACTCCTGCAAATCTTCCACAGAAGATTCTGAAGCCTCAGAACACTGTTCAAAACTCTCAAACTCAGGTTCCACCCTAGGCCTCTTATCAGGCGGGGGCATAGAACCCCTAATCATAGTAATCAAATCTTCTGCCATCTTAAGCATATGTTTCTTAGGCACAGAACCTGAAATGGTAGGAGAAGCTCCCACTGAAGCTGAAGTAGGCCTACCTCTCATAGAAGTTTTGGCAACAGAAGGAGAGGCCCTAACTACCTTGGGAAGAGAGGGAAGAACAGTCACTTGAGAAGCCCCCTCAGCCTGGCCTGCCTCCTGAGAAGGCACATCCTGTAAGAGTATAGTTTCTGCCTGGGACTCCATGGAAACTCCTGGCAAAACCTCCGGCTCCACTGAGCCTTCCAAGGAACCGACGTCCGGGACTGCCGGTTCCTCAACCCTAGGCTTCACTGTTTTATCCTTGCGCTTCTTGGAGGAAGCGGGCGTCGGAGCATCCGACGGCATTTTATAATTGCAACGCTTCCCAAACACTAACCTGGCACAGTCTAACCTCCTCTTAATAGTGCGTTTGTTAAACCTAGCACAAGAGCGGCAACCAACAACGTCGTGCTCAGGCCCTAAACAAGGTATACACAAAGTATGATAATCCCTATGAGGTATCTGTTTCCCACAAGAAATACAGTTATTAACTTTTTCTGACATCCGGTAAAATACTGAGGCAAGAAAAAACCAAAATGTTCCCCAACGGGGTACTTAGCCAACTCTGTTTCGGTCTGAAACTCCGGTTTCGGAAATATTTCAGAACGCCAACCTGCACTCGCAAAACTGCTTCTGCATCGGACCATGCGGCAAAAAAGACTGAGGATATGACGTCGGTCATGCGCATTAGTACCCTGACGTACTGACGTCAGTCTAATGCGCCCTGACCGACGTCAGCCTTATACTCTGGTATTCGGGCCGACTGGGACGCGGACTATACCCAATAGTCAGGACTGCAGCAATGGAAGACGAAGAACATCCTTGCACCCATTCTTCTTTTGGAACAGGTTGAATAGCCCTGATGCTTAAAAGAGAGAGAACTTGCTTTTGAGCCTCTGCCCACTGTTTTGGGGGTAGGTCTGGCCAGCCGTTTGGGGTTGGTAAGGAGTGGAAGTGTAATCTGTATCCTTGGGAAACTATATTTAAAACCCATTTGTCCTGGGTAATGAGTTCCCAATTTTTTGCATGCAGGGCAATCTTTCCCACTAAAGGAACAGTCAGTTGAGCAAGGCTTGGAAGGTTTAAAGTTAAGTCATTGTGACAGTTTACCATAGGGGGGTGTCTTACTACTCCCTGCTTTTGGAAGTGGGAGCCCCCCACTGCTTAGTCCTGTGAGTACCTTGGGACTGAAGCCTGGGTGGTCTGCTGGTTCCGGATTTGGACTGAGAAGGCCTGGAAGAGGCAGGAAACGACCAATTCTTAGAAGGCCAGTGCCTACCAAACAGGCAGTCCTGGTTTAATGGAGCATCCAGCAATTTAGCTTTAACATGATCTGGCAAAGATTGCACCTTAAGCCAAGCATGCCTTCCAAGTACAGACCCAGTGACAGCAACTCTGCAAGATGCCTCTAGTGAATGAAAATCTTTATGAGGTATTTGCTTTCCACAAGAAATACAATTGTTAACTTTTATGGACATCCATTTAGGGCAAGAAAAAGGATCCTCAATGGGGTACTTAGCTTAGTTGAAGACTTCGGATCTGAAACTCGAAAACAAAATTTTCAGGAGTCGGCTGACCGGCACTTGCGAACTGCTTTTGCTTCGAGCACCATACGGCAAGAAAAACTGATACAATGGAGTGGGCTGCATGCTTTATACCCCTGACTACCTGACATCATGGAAGATGAGACAGCATGCGACACAGGACCCAGGCTGACTGAGGGCTGCCTGCAAGCAGATAACCCAAATGTAATGACTGCAACTGTGAAACACGGAGAACATCAATGTTTTTGTTTTTGAGAAGGATTCTTATATCCAGGAAGCAGGAGTAGCGATAGCACCACGTGTGCCAATTCTTATGCCAATATGGTCATGGCACAATGGGAAACCACACAGGTTTTAGTTAACCAGTTTTCCAACCAATATTCACTATTATAAATGGTTTGTGGATGATATTTTTCTCTTGTGGATAGGTTCGACTAGTGCTCTACAAGAGTCTTAAGAATTTCTGAACTCTTTGACCTCCTTGAGATTCACTACGAGTTTCGCAGAGACAGAGGTCGATATTCTAGATGTTGGTTATTAAAAATTCAGATTTCATCCTGACTACTACAACGTTTAGTAAACCATGCAGAAAGAATAATGTCCTACATAGAACAGTATGCACCCCCCCCCCCCGCCACATACAAGATTATTAAGAGGCAAAGGATGAGAATGTCTAGACTTAATGATAATGAAAGTTTTAAAGCTGCTTTTAGCAACCTGAATTAAGAACTTTCTAACAGGGGACACTTTCATAAAGAAATCAATAGATTTTTAACAGCTAAACAATTTTTCTCAGATCCACACGTTTCTAACAGAACTGAGATATCAACAATAGCTCTTGTCCTGACAAATTAGGGGTGCCACTCTTCTATTCTTTTAATGTTAATAAAGTTTGTGAAATAATGAAAAATAAATGGCACTTTCTGACAGCAGATGACGGGATTAAAGAAAGGGGGGGGGTACCCAGGTTCTGTTTTAAGAATCTGAACTCTCTGAAACGCCTTTTATGCTAACTATGCTTTGCATGTTGCTTCACAATGTGCAGGGAGCTATACTTGTAGGACTTGCAGCATACCCTACTACCAAAAAAGTTTATACTTTTTCTTTTTATGCTGAGTAACAACCTAGTGTACTTCGTTTAGTGCCATGCCTGCCCAGTCTTTTATGTGGGCAAGACCAACTGTTCCTTCATGAATGTATATTTTGTAAAATTCGTAAATTAGACAGGAATAATGCACTAGCTAACCATACATATATCTTCATAGGTGTGTACTAGGCTAATAGTCCTGGGGCCTTTACAAGCCTAGCCTTAGGATTATCCTGGCATCGTGCCACCCGACCTTAGTCCCCAGTGCCTCTGTCGAGTAGAGTCACTGGAGTTATCCTCAGGGTGAATTTTCTATTTCCCACCCACTCATCGAGATTTCTCCTGAAGAGGGTCAGTGAGGTGCTCTGCTTGACATGTATGGGAAGTCTATTCCATAGCATGGGCAGTCTCTGGGTTATGAACTTGTCCCTTCAGAAAGTTTTGTTGATTGGGCTAATGAAGTTGAGGTCTCTGGAGCATGTGGTGCAGAGGAATTGGGATTTCTTTAGATGTAGGATTTCTAACAGAGCTGGGTCAGACATGGCTTTGTAAGTCAAGCAGAGATTGCCTCTAAGTAGACAATATGAAACAGAGAATAGTTGTAGTTTTTTGGGTCTGCCCCTATAGGACAAGTGTTTAAGCCCTAGGATCCTCTTTGTGAGGTACTTTTGTGGCCTCTCCTGTTGTTGCAGGTGTCTAGTGAGGTACATACCAAAGGGGGCATTGTACTCGATGATTGGCTTTATGAGGGAAGAGTAGAGGGAGACTCTGACCACCTTCTTCCTGGATGCAAAACCCTTAGTAATGAGATGTGCCACATAGAAGGACTTTCTGACCACAGTGGCAATGTTGTGATCAAAAGAGAAGTTGTTGTCAATCCATGTTCCCATATCTCTTATAATGCTTTCTGTGTTCAGTGACTACCACTGATGTGATGCATTCCATAGCTTTGCATATCAGACTTGTCAGGCTAATGGGGCGATAGTTCCCAGGATGTGTAGTCGCTCCTCCTTTGCGGAGAGGGATGAAGTACAGTTTTGTACCTACCATAAATGTAGATGTCCGAACTGGATAGCATCTGCAGTCATAACAACTGGGTTGTCCTGTCGTCAGGCAGCCCTTCAGTCGGCCGGATTCCAAAGTCCGGGTCCGGCTTCAGCTGATGTCGCACTTCACCCGACGTCATCTCTGTTGGTCTTCGGGTATAAAGGCATCAGCCGACGCCATTTTCCTCAGTGTTTCTTGCCCCAGATGCCAGTAGCCCTCTTGAAGGCTAAAAATTTTGGATAAATGCCAATGTTTCCAAAAAGATAGTGGTAAACACAAAAATAAGCATGTATTTACATATAGACAACAAATACACCATAAGACTCCCCCCCACCAGCTAGCTATTAGGAGGGTAAACACCCTAGGAGTACCACAGAGGGGAAGGAGGGAGGGTAATCCTGACTGCAGATGCTATCCAGTTCGGACATCTACATTTATGGTAGGTACAAAACTGTACTATGTCCTTCATGGATGCATCTGCAGTCATAACAACTGGGTAGAATACCATAGCCAACTAGGGAGGAGGAAGAAACTAGATTATGGTGTGTTTAGGATCCCTTGCAGTACAGCAGTGGCAAACCCTGCTCGGGATCTGGAATATAGAGGCAAATTATAATGCTTGGCAAATGTATGCACGGAGGTCCAAGTAGCCGCCTCAATAATGTCTTTGGTTGCCACTCCTCGTAAAAAGGCTGTGGTAGTGGCTGTTGCCCTTGTAGAATGAGGTCTTATGTTCTGTGGAATTGGTTTTCCATGGAAGGAGTAACAGAACCGTATGCAATTTCCTATCCATTTGGAGATTGTCTGTTTGGAAATAGCTTTTCCTTCCCTTCCTGTTGCATAGGCTACAAAAAGCTGATCAGTTTTCTGCTACTTTTTGTTCTGTCCAGGTAGTAGCGTAGCTGTCTATGTACATCCAAGGTATGCAGTATTCTTTCCCCTCTGTTTTGTGGGTTGGGAAAGAAGGTAGGTAGGTGGATTGCCTGGTTTAAAGACACTCTGGATACCACCTTAGGCATAAATGTAGGATTAGTCTTCATGGACACACTATCTTGATGGAAGATTAGGAAGGGTTGTACTGCCATTAGGGCCTGGAGTTCAGAAACCCTCCTGGCTGAGGTTATTGCCAGTAGGAAGGCGGTTTTCCACGATAGATGCTGTAGGTCTGCTGTTGCTGCTGGCTCAAAGGGTGATAGTGTCAACTTTTCTAGCACAAAGTTCAAGTCCCAAGCTGGTAATGGTGGTTTCCTTGGAGGTTTTACATTCTTGATTCCTCTGAGGAACTGTCTGAGTAATGGGTGTGAAAAAACAGGTGGATCAAAGCTGTATTCTGCTGATATAGCTGATGCATGTATCTTGATGGAGGAGTAGGACAGGCCTGAATGTAGAAGTTCTGCCAGATACTCCAGAATGTTAGGCATATCTATGTTTGACACATCATTTCCTCTTTCAGTACTCCAAATGACAAACCTTTTCCATTTTCCTGCGTAGTTCCTTCTTGTTGAAGGTCTGCGGGCTTCAAGAATAATGTCTTTAACTCTTTGGGAAAGTTCTGGATTAGCTGCTGCTATGTGATGTTCCATGCAGTCAGTTGCAACGTTTTTAGGTTTGGATGCATGATGCTGTAGTTGTTCTGAGTTAACATCAAAGGCATCAGGGGTATTGGCCACATATTGTTCTGAGACATGCTCCTGAGCAGTGGGTACCAGTGTTGTCTTGGCCAGTTTGGAGCTATTAGGATTATCCTTGGGCGTTCTTCCTTGATTTTTAGTAATACCTTGTGTATCAAGGGAAGAGGTGGGAATGCATATGCTGTTAGGCCTTTCCAGCTGAAGGAGAGCGAATCCACTTTCCATGCTAGTGGGTGGAATGTCCTTGTGCAGAACTTTTTGAGCTGGTGATTGAGAGGGAAGCAAATAGATCTATCTGAGGCATTCCCCATTTCTTTGAGATGGTCTTGAAGATGTCGGATGTAGCATCCATTCGTGGGCATCCGATGTGGTTCTGCTTAGTATGTCTGCTAGAGTATTTTCTTTTCGGTACAAATATTGCCTGTATCTGGATGTTGTAGCCGAGTGCCAGGTTCCACAGCTCCAAAGTCATTCTGCATAGGGGTATGAATGAGTGCCTCCCTGTTTGTTGATGTACCACATGACTGTGGTGTTGTCTGTCCTTATCATCAACTGGCCCTCTTTGAGAAATGGTCTGAAGTTTTGGATTGCCAGTTTTACTGCCAGCATTTCTTTTAGGTTGATGTGCAGGTGAAGTTGATCCTCGTCCACAATCCTTGCACGCATTTGTCCAGCATGTGGGCCCCCATCCTAGGTCTGAAGCGTCTGTTGTGATGGTCTGGCTTGCTTGACATCTGCGAAAGGGTAGCCCTGGGTTTGACTGGCATGCTTGAGCCCACCATAGGAACTCCTGTTTTAAGCATGGAATTAGTGGAATTTCTGTTTCTAGGCTGTGCCTGTGTTGGGACCATAAATTCTTTAGGTACCACTGTAGTTTTCTCATATGTAGTCTGGCAAGTGGGACCAAGATTATGCATGATGCCATGAAGCCCAAGGCCTGCAGTACTTTTCTTGCTGTTAACTTGTTCTGTTTTGTTAGTGCCAAGAAGTAAAGAGGAGTTCTCTTTGTTTTTCTGCAGTTAGGAAAGCCATTTGTTTTACTGTGTCCAATTCAGCCCAAGAATGTCCTTGTCTGGGATGGTATCAGCCTTGATTTTTGTAAATTGACTGTGTATCCCAGTGCTTGTAGCAAGTAAATGACCCTTTGTAAATCTGTTGTCAACTTGCTTTTGTTGTCCCCTTGTAGCAGGCAGTCGTCCAGGTATGGGTAAATTTGAATTCCCTGTAGTCTGCAGTGGGCGATTACTGATGCCAGGCATTTTGTGAATACTCTGGGCGCAGTAGATAAGCCAAAGGGCAATGCTGAGAATTGATAATGCTCTGATCCTGCAAGAAATCTGAGGTATCTTCTGCAGATTGGTCGAATGGGGGCGTGCAGGTATGCCTCCTTGAGATCTAGAGTTACCAGCCAACACTCCTTGCCCAGCATGGGAAGAAGTTGCTGTAGGGTCAGCATTTTGAATTTTGGGACAATGATGTATGTATTTAAGGTGGACAGGTCGAGAATAGGTCTCCAATTTTTTTCCTTTCTTGGAACTAGGAATAGTCTTGAGTAGAATCCCTTTCCTTGTTCTGTTGTTGGCACTCTTTCCACAGCTCTCATGTTTGCTAACTGCATTATCTGTTGTAGAGCCTCTGTTTTTTGATTTGGAGGTAGATTTGGCATTCCTCTTTTGACTGGTAAAGTGTGGAAGTGGAACCGGTAACCTTGATCTATGGTTTGTAAAATCCACTTGTCTTTTGTGATATAGTGCCAGTTCTTTGAAAATAAGGTTAATTTGCCGCCTAATGAAGCTGCTATTTGTTCCCTGGTAGGCGGTTTTAGAGTTAAGTCACTGTGGCTGTGTTGTTGTAGTGGCAGTGGTTGTGTCTGTGCCTCTGTTGTTACCTTGCCACTGTCGTCCTCTGTAGGCACCTCCTCTGGATTGGTTTCTGCCTCTGGACCGTCTTTTCCTCCCCTTTGGGATCTTGTGGAGTCAGGAAAGGACCAATTTTGGCAGGCCAGTTCCTGCTAAACCTTGGGGTTGGACCTGCAAGAAATCTTTAACCGTTTGAACAGATTTTGCCTTTTCTTCCATTTTCTTCATTACCTGCTGGGCAGGTGTACCAAACAAGCTGGTCTTATCCATAGGAGCATCTAATAACTTGGCTTTAACATGATCCGGTAAAGCTTGTTCCTTTAGCCATGCATGCCTTCTTATCACTGTGCCAGTCATGGCTGATCTAAATGAAGCCTCCAGTGCATCATAGCCACATTTTAAGGAATGGTTACTAACCTGTTGTATGTTATTTACCATTTCTAATACATATTTCCTATCAATTGATTCATCAGAGGATAGCTTTTTTGTTAACTGATCAAGCATAAACTCTTGGTATTGTATCATGTGAAACTGACAGTTTAAAGCTCTAGCTGAGAGAGTAGCTGAAGTGTAAACCTTTTTGCCCCATCTGTCTAAAGACCTGGCTTCCCTTTCAGAAGGAATAGGGTTTTTAGCTGTGGTCACGGCTACTGCCTTGGGACCCTGGGATATAGTTTCGGGGTCTGCAAGTGGGGCCTTGTAAAGGTGGTGATGAGTGTCTGGTACCCTGTAAAATCTGTCTGGTTTGGCAGGGGCTGGAGGTAAAGAATCTAGTGCAGAGCAGACATCATTGAAGGCATCATCCACTCCAGAGAGCACAGGAGGTATAGCTAAGGGCCTGTGTTGTGGAAGGTGCAGAAAGGTTCTAAGTCTTTTTCTGGAGTCTGAGAAATCCTGCTGCTGCCATTGGAACTGCTCTCGCATGGCATGTAAGGTTTCCCCAAAGGAAAATTCTTCTGGTGGGGAGGCAGCTGGAATGGATTCTTCAGCATCTGAGTCTTCAAAATTGGAGAAAGGAGCCTCTGGCTGGTCTGTTATGTCTGATTCATCAGCAGAATCATCAGAGGACACAGGCTCGGGGGGCTCTGCCCTAGGTCTCTTCTCTGGGGCTGAGAGGCCCTGTCTGGGTGAGATTGAGATCCCTAATTAATGAAATTAAATCTTCTGCCAGGGTAAGCATTTGTGAACTAGAAGAGGGCCGTGTTGTAGGGGTTTAGCAGGCACTGTTCTAGTAGTTTTGGCTGCTTTGGCCCTGGCAAAGGCCTTAATGGACATGGCTGCTGGAGGCCTAGCAGCACCACGTGCTGGGGTAGACACATCCAAGGGAATGGTGTCTGATAAGTCAGTGGCAACCACCGTAGTGGATAAAATTTCTGAGGCCGATTCAAGAGAAGTAGCAGGGGCCTCAGTGGTAGTGATAGATTCTGCTGTATTTTGATCAGCTTTCTCGGTTTCGGCGAAACAGAGACACTTGCGGTTTGCTTAACCATGGTTTCGGCGAAACCGCGGACATGAGTGTCGGTCTTTATCTTTGCGTTTTTAGCAGTTTGGGTAGTCGGAGGATCCGGCGGCATAATATCGCAAAATCAGAACCGAAAAACTGTTTAGCAAACTCCGACCGGCGCCTAAGCGTTCGTCGGTTGAAAGAAGCACAGGCGAACAGGCTGCTACGTCGTGGGCTGGGCCTAAACAAGGCAGACAGTAAGAGTGGAAATCCTTATGAGGTATTTGTTTCCCACAGGTTAAACAATTATTAACTTTTTCTGACATCGGCTGAGGCAAGAAAGAGTCCCCAACGGGTACTTAGCTTTAGAAGTCTTGAAGTAGTATTCGGTAGAAGTAATCTCTGGATCCGACCGACCGGCACTTGCGAACAGCTTCTGCTTGGCGCAGCGGCAAGAAAGACTGGGGAAAATGGCGTCGGCTGATGCCTTTATACCCGAAGACCAACAGAGATGACGTCGGGTGAAGTGCGACATCAGCCGAAGCTGGACCCGGACTTTGGAATCCGGCCGACTGAAGGGCTGCCTGACGACAGGACAACCCAGTTGTTATGACTGCAGATGCATCCATGAAGGACATCTGCAATAGTGCGCCATTCGGAAGGGACAAAGCCTGAGGTGAGGCTGTGCCTGAACAGGGTACACAGGTGTGGTGCCAGTTCACTCTGAAGTTCATGTAGGACACAGCTAGGGATATTGTCAGGTCCTATAGAAGCTGTATTCTTGGCCTTGGACAGTGCTGTTTTAACCTGTGCAGCAGTAATACTGGGTGCCTGGTAATCTACTGGTGTTGTGACTGGTCCTTTTGGGGGGGGGGGGTAAAATTGGCACTGAATCTGTCGGCCAGTATATTGGCAATATCTGTTGGCTTAGTATAGCAGGTACCATTGTGCAGTAGCTCAGAGCAAATCTGGGTATTGCAGTGGAGCTTCTTTACATAACTACAGAAGGCCTTGTGGTTTTCTTTAATATCTGCTGCAATTCTGCTTTCATAGCTAGCTTTAGAGGATTTGATGAGAGATCTCAACTTTTTGTTGAGGCTGACAAGGGAGTTTTTCCAGTCTTTGGACTTCATCTTATTCCGCATCTGTTTCCTCCTCCTGTTGTACAGTTTGTTTATGGCAGGGGACCACCAGATTGGCTTCCTTTTTTTTGGAGGAGTGTGTCTTGGTTCTACTGGGTACGGCAAGATCCATGCATTTGTGTACGTATTCGTACAGTGCATTGGTGTATGATTCGGCGGTCATGCAACTATTCTCCATTTATATGGGTGCCATGAAGTTAGCCACCTCTGTTTTTAGGAGCCCAAAGTTAGCTTTGGAGAAGCACTATGTACATTAATGCCCTGTATGTATATACCTATATACTATGCACAATAATGCCCTGTGTGTGTGTGTATATATATATATATATATATATATATATATATAAAAATAAATTATATATATATATATATATATATATATATATATATATATATATATAAATATATACACTATGCACATTAATGCCCTGTACGTATATACCTACCTACTATGCACATTAATGCCCTGTATGTATATACCTACATACTATGCACATTAATGCCCTGTATGTATATTCCTATATTCTATGGATGTTAGTGCTCCATATGTAAATACCTCTTGACTATGCATGTTAATGCCCCCCACATGTATATACATATATAATATGCATGTTAATGCCCCGTATGTATATACCTATATACTATGCATGTTAATGCCCATATATACATACCTATATGCTATGCGTGTTAATGCTCCACATGCATATAACTATATACTTATACACTGTGTGTTAATGCCCTGTATGTATTTACTTATATGCTATGCACAATAATACCCCAAATGTATATACTATACATTAATGCTCCATATGTATATACCTATATGCTATTTGTGATAATACCCCACATGTATATACTTAGACTATGCATGTTAAAGCTCTGTATGTATAGGTCTATATGCTATGCCGGCTAATACCCCACAGGTACACACCTATATATCTATATACTGTGTGTGTTAATCCTCCACATGTATAAACCTATATACTATGAGTGTTTCCAACGGTTAGCCATTTAGAAGCTATCACTACCCCGGTAAACAAATAAAATAATAAAAATAAATAAGTACAACGTTAACCTGTCAAGGCTGTCTTACAAGAATATAGTACAAAACAAGAAACACTAAAAGTTACTAACAGATTACATAAATTGAACAATAGTAAGGCATTTATAAAAAGAACCCCTCCCCCCTCGCGCACACACACACACACACACACACACACACACACACACACACACACACACACACACACACACACAATATTCCCTAATACCTACTAACCATTTTGGTGTCTCTGAAGAGTACAAGAATTAGAACTTTTTTTAAGGTAGTAGAACTGCTCAGCCTTCTAAACAACCCTCCTATAATAAACCAGACTGTGCTAGACTATGCAATATATAGACAAAATTATGTTTGACTCAACAGTAAATTATTGCCACAGAAATGTCACACAGCAAGAAAGTGGTGGTCCCTGGGCCCCAGTAAAAGTTTGCTGATTGAGGTACACTGCCAATGTTCTTTGGCTAAAACAGTTTAAAATAATATTATTGTAGACAATCAGCTGGGGAGAGAATTAATAATCACATGCTTATCAACAGGTGCGCTCTTTTGGGAAAACAATTCCACTCATATTAGAGAAGGTCACTGCTGGCTACTGGTATAGGGTGGATTAAAACGTGGTCATTTTGAAGCCCTCCTCTCAAGCCCAAGCCAACACATCCATGGAAATAAACTAGGGTTGCCGCCTTTTCAAATGCCCAAAGTAGGACATTTTTGGTACAAATATCAGATTTTGCAGGCTGAAATATACCCACGGGCAGTACAAAGGACAGAAATTCACTTTTTTGCCTAAAAAAAGCTTATTCTTGTAGCATTTTAGTTGCTTATTCTGTTTCTTATAACATTTAGGTGTTTCAGATTCAGAATAACTGTTTTATGCAACTATTACATAAAATATAGGAAATAATTTTGTCCTAAAATCTCAGGACATTTGCCATTTTTACCACTTTTTTGCAGGACATAACTGCCCAAAGAGGGACTGTCCCTCGCAAAGTGGGACAGGTGGTAACCCAAAAACAAACACCTCCTGCAGGATTCTGGATAGGACATGTATTAAAATAAGGCAAAAGTAGTTGCATCAAATGTTAACTAGAAAAGAAGGAAGACTTGGATTGGAACTCGCGTTATTAATGCTGCGGCAGTTATTATCATCTTCTTCGTCTTCAACATCATCATTTTGTAAGATTTTTCTTGTGCTGCGGTAGTGAACCCACTAAAACGTGTTCACTAAAAATGCTACTAGAGAAAAAATAAAAATTTGAAGGCGCCTAACTTAGTATTTTGTGCCTGATGTGATAGGTTGTTCAGGAAATCTTGGAAATATTTGTAATCATTCTGAAAGGATGAAGAGGTGTAGGGTTGCCACCTTTTCAAATGGCCAAAGTGGGACACTTTCTGTACAAACATCAGATTTTACAGGCCAACACATACCCACGGTCAGTACAAAGGATATAACTTAACTTTTTTGCCTAAATTAAAGCTTATTCTTGTAACATTTTAGTTGCTTATTCTGTTTCTTATAACATTTAGGCATTTTAGATACAGAATAACTGTTTTATGCAACGATTACATAAAAGGAAATAATTATGTCCTACAATCTCAAGACATTTGCCATTTTTAATATTTTTTGTCAGGGCACAACTGCTCAAAGAGGGACTGTCCCTCGCTAAGTGGGACAGGTGGTAACCCTAAAGCGGTGCCATATGGGGCTTAGTTAACAAATAAAACTGAAAAAATGTAAAGACGTAACTCTTTCTGCCAAATATAATAATGTCACCAAATAATGCATTTAATTGCCTCAAACATCATGGTATATTAATTACTAAATAGTTCACCTACAGGCTCCCTTTAGCTTACTTTATAAGGCAGCATATACAACAGATGAAACATTTGGTACTTACACATTGAGACTTTACTTATACCAGGGATGCGTCCAGGACGTTTTCCTTGGCTAATTTAACTTTCCCAGATGATTTGAATTGTATTTCCAACAAAATATGTGCGGCACAAATTCTTCAAATACAAAAATTTGTTCTTGCAGAAAGTCTGAACCTGGTCCAACTTTAGTTTGCACCTCTGTCCAGCGACCCCTCCTTTTTACTAGCTCACCACCACCTCGGGGTATCTTTTCTGAGGCTGGTCGGAGTGCAGAGGCGCCAACTGGATGAGTAGAGGACCCAGAAGTGTGAAGGGAGACAGGACTGTCTAACTGCCCTCTAGCCTTACAATGGAAAGTGACCTCATCCCAGGGGGACCCCCACTGAGCCGCACTTACCAGCATTGTTCGGACGCGTTTGAAGTTCACATCTGTGAAGTAATTCGTTTTTTTTTTTTTGTTAAGGTTCTGGTCATACTTTTACATTTTTACTGCTGCAGCTGACTTCAGTCAGTATGAGCATGGGAGATCTTACTAATAAGACAGAGGAATGTAAAATGAGAAGGATTATTTTGCTTCAAGCAGATAAGGGATACTGTCTGAATGGAACTGTACCTTTAAAACCACATCTGAAGTCACATGACCTGTTCAAATAGCTTTGGCAGTTACTTTGTTTCAAGTTGGGTATTTAAGCAGTGTGTTCATAGGTTGGTACTAGGCTATCTGCCCTAGGACCTATACAAGCCTAGACATAACATTTCCCTGGCTATTATTTCCCTGGTCCCCTGTCTAACAGGGCGATTGACATGATCTCTGGGGTGAATTTCCTATCTCCCATCCAATCCGTCAAGGTTCTTTTTGAAGAGGGCCAAAGAGGTGCTCAGCTTGATATGTATGGCCAGTCTATTCCAGAGTATGGGGAGTCTCTGGGTCAGGAACCTATCCCTCCAGCATGTTTTGTTCACTGTGATGACCAGATTTAGATCCCTGGAGAGTGTGGCTCTGAGGGATTGGGATTTCTTTAAGTGTAGCATGTCCAACAGTTCTGGGTTTGACATGGCCTTGTATGTTAAGCAGAGATCACCTCTGAGCAGCCGATATGCGACAGAGTATAGCTGGAGTTTTTTTTTTAGATGGTCAGCATACGGCATCTGCTTTAGGCTTGTGATTCTTTTAGTGAGGTATTTCTGTGGCCTTTCCAGTTGTTGCAGATGTCTTGTGAGGTACATACCAAATGGGGCACTGTACTCTATAATGGGTCTAATGAGGGATGAGTACACTGGGACAATTGCTTCCTTTTTTCTGGATGAAAAGCCCTTAATGATGAAGTGTGCCACATAGAAGGATTTCCTGACTCTTGTGGCGATCTGGCTATCGAGCGCGAGACCAGTGTCCACTTGTGTCCCTAAATCCCTTATCACACTTTCGGTGTTTAAGGTACTGCCACTTATGTGGTAATTCATGGGCACATGTTTTTTCCCAAAGGGGATAACTATACATTTCTTGGCATTGAGCTGGAGCCCATGGCTCTGGCACCAAGCATCTGTTTCTGTAAGGCCCTTTTGTAGAACATCCACATCATTTGGGGAGTCAATAATGGCTCCCAGTTTGCAGTCATCCCCGAACTTCGTTAGCCAGAGTCCCTTAGTGCTGGCCTGTACTTCAGAGAAGTAGATGCCAAACAAGAGCAGTCCCATGACCGAACCCTGAGGTACTCCAATTGTCTAAAGTTGGATTTTGAGTCTGCTACTTTTACAGTGTGGGTTCTGTCAGTAAGCCAGTTGGCAACCCATCGAGTGACGTAGGGATTAATGCCCAGCTCAGTAAGTTTATCTATGATTCCAGAGTGTGGGATGGTGTTGAAGGCCTTGGTGAGGTCCAGATAGGCTGTGTGGACCACCTTGCCCTTATCCATTTGGAGGAGAGCATCTTGGTTCTATTTGGAATGGCACGATTCATGCATGAGTGGATGTGTTCGTACAGTGCCTTAGTGTAGGATTCAGCAGTCGAACTTTCAGTTCCCATCTGCATGAGTGTCATGAAGTTTGCCACTTTTGACTTGAGTAGCATGAAGTTAGCTTTGGAGAAGTTTTTTATGGAGGTTTCCCTACTAGGGGGTGGGGGTGGGATGTGGACGTCAAGGGTAATTAGCTTATGGTCAAGACCTGACCAACGAGGGGGTGACCACTGGATCTCCCATGTTAGTAATGACCAGGTCTAGGATATTTGAGCCCCTGGTGGGACTATGGATTAGTTGATCTAGGGCATTGGAATTTATGAATTCCAAGAACCGTTGGGCTAAGGTGTTGGCGCCCGAATACTTTTCCCAATTAATGGCAGGGTAGTTGAAATCACCCAGTATTAGGGCGTTTGGTAAGGTTGTATCTTAATATTTTCCAGTATGTTTAGAAAGGTGTCGTGCAAATCTTGGGCATGGTGGGGGATCTGTAGCAAGCTACAATTTGGACTGCAGTCTTACCTAGTATTAGATGTACCTGTAGAATTTCAGATGCATTGTGTTGGGCAACTAGCCTGGAGGTGTGAATATGGACACTCCTCTGCCTTTAGTGTTTCGGTCCTGGTTTGGTGGCCGAAAAGTGTGGTAAAAGATGTAGCCTGGTACTGCAGGGGTGCTATCTGGAGCCTTGAACCAGGTCTCAGTTACTGCATAGATATCGATGTTCTCCATTTTTAGAAGTGCCTCGAGACCGTGCATTTTGAGGTTTAGACTTCTAGCATTGAGTAGCATTACCTTCAGATTTTGCATGCTTATATCTGTTACGGTGGTGGTTTTGTCCTTTGAGCCTTGCCTAAAAAAGAAACTATAGGGGTGACAAGTGCCTTAGCCAGTAACCTGAATTAGGGGCAACAAGTGCAGACCATCTCTGGCAAAGCATCGTGGTCTGTCGATCATGTCATCCCAGGCAGACAGATACTGGATCCCCTTTGAATGACACCAGAAACTTAGCCAATTGTTGAAGTCAATCATTTTGTCCTTATACTGTGGTATCATTCTGGGTGAAGGCAGGATGCTACTTAAGGCTAGGGTCATACCTGCCTGGGCCACATGATCTGAGAGCTCTTCCAAGTTTCTTTTCATGTAGTCCAGGGAGGTACGTCTCAAGTCATTCACTCCAACATGGACAATGACAGTCATATTTGTACTTGTTGTGGAGTGACTTGAGTGCATGTGTGATGTGCTGGATTCTGGCAGCAGACAGGCAGCCGACTGTAATTTTCTCCTTGTTCAGCCTGGTGAGTGGGACATCAGTGTGCCTGACTATAGAGTCACCTATGACTAAAGTGTTGGGCACATTGTCTTGCCTTAGGGGCTGTTGCTGGGTGGCACACTGGTGTTGTGAGCTATGTGAGACTTTGGTTGTGACTGGTGTTTGTTTGCGTTTCAGCTTCGCAGGTCCTTGTTGTATGGGCAGGTTAATATTAAGGGCCTCCGCATAAGTGGGTGTAGTGTTACTATGTATGGATGTTGGAGGTGTGAGTTTTGAAGGGCTATGTGTTGCTCGAGTTGTAGTGCAGGTGTTAACCTTCTCCTCTTGTCTACCACAATCTTGAGTGGAGAGAGCTTTGCTTCCAGTTTGGCTATGTAAGTGCATCTCTCACAGGTTGTAGTGTTGGGTGGCAGGAGGAGAGAGTTGTCTGTGTACATGAGGCAATTGCTGCATTGCCCCAGTATGCCCAGATTCACCAGATGGACAGGAGAAATCACCAGAAGCTGACCGCTGGACATGCCTGGTTCAGTGTTTCTTTAGTAAACTACAAGAGCTGTTTTCCCTTACCTTGGCAAGGTACTTTGCAGTTATAGGCTGTTTACAGCCTACGATTAATTTCTCCTTTTTAACAACGAGAATCAAGTGCTTTTATCAGTTTAAGGCAGTGCTTTCCAACAGGTTTTATAGCAAGTGCTAGTCACAGGGATTCAGATTTTAGTGCTACTACTGACAAACCAGCTAGTTCTAAGGGAAAGTTTGAAGAGCAGACTTTCTGGCACCAGGAGTAGTTTTAAAGTGCTAGACTAATAGGCTTGTGTTACTTTTTATGGTCTGATGAAGTGACCTTTGAGCACTTACCTACTTGTACAATTAAAGTTTTATCTGTTTTTTAAGCTATGTGCTTGGATTTTTTTCTAAGTGTTTTTTTACCTTTGATTGTTTTTGCTGCCCTGGAGGAATCTGTATATCTGCACCTGCTGATTTTTTTGTTACTGCTGAAATAGAAAAGTTACCATAGGACTTCTCTCCATACTACTAACGGACAGAGGCTGCTCCTAAAGGCTTTATCCGAAGGCATTGGGTCGGCCTCAAACAAATGCCCTACACTGACCGCCTCATAAAACTCCAGCTTTACTCTGTCGCATATCACCTACTCCGAGGAGATCTCTGCCTAACATAAAAAGCTATGTTAAGCCCAGAGCTGTTGGACATGCTACACCTAAAGAAATCCCAATCCCTCTGAGCTACACGCTCCAGGGATCTAAACCTTGTCACCACAATAAACAGGACATGCTGGAGGGACAAATTCCTGTCCCAGAGACTTCCTATACTCTGGAACAAGCTATGTCAAGCAAAGTTCCTCATTAGCACTCCAAGAAAAATCTTGATGAGTTGATGGGAAATAGGAAATACACCCCGGGGATCACTTCTGTGGCTCTGCTCGACAGGGCCACAGGAAATTAACTTTCTTGGGTGGTGTAAGCCAGTGAACCTTGTTGGCTAGGCTTGCGTAGGCCCTTGGGCCGATAGCCTAGTACATACCTATGAACCTATAAATCTAAGTGAGGCCTGGTTGTTAGAATGGCACCAAATTGCAAATCTTTTCAACTCACTAACATAGGATTTCCAAGTAGCAGGCTTTCTTGCTACCTTTAGTACATGCCGTACATCCTCAGAAACAAGATGCCTAAAAAGCATCAAAACTGAATCATCCAGGCAAGACAGTTGTACTTGCTTCAGACTGGGGAACTCCCTTTGTCTTGTGTGAGTAGATTCAATCTGTGAGGAAGCTTATAATTACCCCAGGTCAAATCCATGAGTAGGGGAAAACCATGGTTGCCTGGGCCAAAAGGGAGTTACCACAACAATGCCTGGACAGGCCTTCTGAATTTTCAGGATGAACCTCGTTTGCTTAGCAGCTGTCTGTTCTAACAAGGAGACAAACAGATCTATTTGCGATTTTCCCCACAAATGGATCAAATTCTGGAAGACACCCTCATTCAGGTTCCATTCATTAGGGTCTGTTCATGTTCAGCTCGTCTGTCACTACATTTTACTATGATTGAATGTAGGAAGCTTGGAGAGTTAATCTGGCCTGAACTGCAAGCTCCCCAAATGCCAAGCCATTCTGCACAGAGGATAAAACCTGGTGCCCCCTAATCTAACTACCACATATCACCATGGTGTTGTCTGTAATCACCTGCAAAGTTCCAGGGGACCACAAGAGATTAAGAGATTCTACAGCATGGAGCATAGCAAATCTCTCTGACATTTATGTTCTTTGGCTTGTCTTGTTTGCTGCGAAGACCCAGCAAATTATACTGCTCCCCATGCAGAATCTGCGGCATCTGTTGTAACATACTGAGGAAGCAAGTAACAGAAAACGTCAGACTTCAATTCAGTGTGATTTGCTCTTGTTCTCATCAATTTTTTCTTTTTACAAACTTCAAAAATTGAATCTGGAAGCTTGATGGGTGAAAATGCAGGGTCCAACAGTTTTTAGAAACCACCAAATTTCTTTCATAGGTAGCAATATTTATGCAAAGGAGAAAGCAAAACTAATCAATACAAAAAGAGCAGCATCAAAGATATTTGAAGAGAAATACAGGCAAAGGAATTTGGATAAGGAAAACTTACAATACAAAAAATAAGAAAACAAAGAGGAAAAGTAGAGAAGATTAGTAATGGAGAAGTTAAACTAATAGAAATTAAGGTTATGGAACACATGCAAAGTAAAGGATTCCATGTAGAAAATCTAATGCCGAAAGCACCACAACAGGTTAGCGCAATGGATATCCAAATTAAGGGGGAAAACATTGGAATAGGAAACAACTGGTCAGGTGCCATATCAAGATATTTTGGAGCCTTCCACAGGAAACCAATGTAAACATTCACTTGAAGCTAGACAGCAAAGGAAGGAACAGGAAACTCTGATGCAGTCAATGTTGAGGAGTGATAGGCCAGTGAATTCCCATATGACAGAGCAACAGATGGCACAGGATGAAACTGAAGAGAATGTGCCACAGAAAGATGCTATAGAACTTTCTGTAGAATGCCCATGGGAAAATAAGGGATGTGTCCTCAGTTTAGAAGAAAACGAGCTAAGAGAAGAGTTGCTTGATGTAATAAACATAGATATATTAAGATCACAAAGAAATAGGCAGCAGCAGATCAATAAAAACCCCAAAAGTTAGATGTCTGATAAAATAAATAAACACAGTAAAGTACAGTTTTGTACCTACCATAAATGTAGATGCTAGAGTGCGCATACAGCTGCAGTCATCACACTTGGGTTATCCTGCCGTCAGGCGGGTCCTCGGTCGGCCAAATTCCAAAGTCTAGGTCCGGCGTCGGTTGTGTCGCTTTTTCCCTGACGTCAGTGCGGCAGGGGTATAAAAGAGGCAGCTGACGCCATTTTCTTCAGTTTTTCTTGCCCCAGATGTCAGGTGCCCCCAGAAAGGAAGGCAAAACATGATGTCATGCAAACATACATAAGTAGATAAATCAAAACAGTAGTTGCAAGCAAATACACCATAAAGGAATACCCCAAATAGGTTGTATGTTAAAGGTGTTTGTCATAAGCCCTGTCCTAAGAGGGGATGGAGGGAGGGTAACCTGGACTGCAGCTGTATGCGCACTAGAACATCTACATTTATGGTAGGTACAAAACTGTACTATGTTCATCGTGCATACAGCTGCAGTCATCACACTTGGGTAGAATCCCAAAGCTAAGTAAGGGTGGCTGGTACTAAGCGGAGTTAGGAGGGGCTAGAATGCCCTGCAGGACTGCTGTGGCAAAGCCCGCTCTAGATTTTTAGTATAGTGGAAGGTGGTAGTGCTTGGAGAAAGTGTGCACTGAACTCCAAGTAGCTGCTTCCAAAATGTCCTTGGTAGGGACCCCCCTGAGGAAAGCTGCTGAGGTAGCTGTAGCCCTGGTGGAGTGGGATCTGATGTATACAGGCACTGATTTTCCATGAAATGAACAACAAAAGCGTATGCAGTGGGCTATCCATTTTGAAATAGTCTGTTTGGAAATAGCCTTTCCTTGAGCACCTGTAGCATAGGACACAAAGACCTGCTCAGATTTTCTGAATGACTTTGTTCTGTCCAAGTAATAACAACGTTGCCTGTGAATGTCCAAGGAATGTAGTAGCGCCTCTCCCTTGTTCTGTGGGTTTGGATAAAAGGTAGGTAAATGAATAGACTGATTCAAAGCCACACTGGATACTACCTTTGGCATGAAGGTATGGTTGGTTCGTAAGAAAACCCTGTCCTGATGGAAGATGATGAATGGTTGCACAGCCATGAGGGCCTGTAGCTCCGAAACCCTGCGTGCTGAGGTAATAGCCAGAAGGAAGGCTGTTTTCCATGACAAGTATTGTAGCTCTGCTGACGAAGCCGGCTCAAAAGGAGGCAGTGTCAGCTTCTCCAATACGAAGTTGAGGTCCCAAGCTGGAGGTTTCTGTGGGGGGTTTTATATTTTTTGCCCCTCTGAGGAACTGCCTGAATAGAGGATGTGAGAATAAAGGAGGATGAGGATGTGAGAATAAAGGAGGATCCGTATTGTATTGTGCTGAAATGGCTGAAGCGTGGATCTTGATGGAAGAGGAGGAGAGGCCACTGTTTAACATCTCAGTTAGGTACTGTAAAATCTGAGGTATATTTATTACCCAAGGATTCTGACCCTTTGCTTGATTCCAGGAACAAAATTGTTTCCATTTGGCGGAGTAGGTTCTTCTAGTGGAGGATCTCCTGGCCTCCAAGATGACATCCTGTACCTCCTTGGAGAGGAGAGTTTGTTGGTAAACTAAGGTATTCTCCATGCAGCTAGATTTAGCATTCTGAGCTGGCTGTGAAGGGTCTTGTAGTTGTGCTGGGACAACAGAAGAGGAACTTGAGGAAGGATCCATGGTGGTGAGTGTGACAGGCTTTTTAGGAGAGGATACCAGTGCTGTCGTGGCCAGTCTGGAGCAATGAGAATCATTTGCGGCCTCTGCGGCCTCTCTGCTCTGGTTTGTAGTAGGACTTTGGCCAGTAGAGGTAGAAGCGGGAAGGCATAGACTGTCAATGCTGTCCAGTTGAAAGAGAGTGCGTCCACTTTCCAGGCCTGTGGATGATCGGTCCTTGAGCAGAATTTTTCCAACTGGTAATTTCTGTGGGTAGCAAATAGATCTATGTCTGGCTGTCCCCATGCCCGAGTTATCTTTGAGAAGACTTGAGGATGCAACTTCCATTCGTGTGGGTCTGTCATTTTTCTGCTTAAGTTGTCTGCCAGTGTGTTTTCCTTCCCTGGCAGGAATTGTGCCTGTAGTTGAATTTGTAATTCCAGTGCTGTGTTCCACAGGGTCATGGCTTGCCTGCACAGGGGTATGAATCGTTCCCCTGTTTGTTTATGTACCACATGACTGTGGTGTTGTCTGTCCTTATTAATAGCTGGCCTGGATGCAGTAGGTCTTTGAAGGTCATAAGAGCATTTTGCGGCTAGCATCTCCTTTGGTTGATGTGTAGGTGCATCTCTTTTGGGATCATTTTCCTGAATACACTGACCTGCCATGTGTGCTCCCCAGGCGTAGTCTGAGGCGTCTGTTGTGATGATTTGAGTTGCTTGTGGTAAACAGAAAGGAAGACCTGTGTTTCTTTGGCATGCTTGAGCCCACCACAAAAATTCCTTTTGAAGGCATGGAATGAGTGGTATAATTGTTTCCAAGCTGTGGCTGTGCTGAGACCATAAGTTTTTTAGGTACCATTGCAGTTTCCTCATATGCAGCTTTGCAAATGGTATTAGTAGGATGCAAGATGCCATGAACCCCAGAGCCTGCAGGAATTTCCTTGCAGTTAGCCTGGTTAAAGTTGCCATTTTGTTGTAGTATTGAGACAGTTGCCCTTGTTTGTCTGCCGTGAGGTAGGCCATATGGGTTGTTGGATTTAAGCTGGCACCCAGGAAAATTATCTGTTGAGAAGGTATTAGTTTTGATTTCTTTTTGTTCACTGTGTACCCCAGGCAGTTTAACAGATTTATTACAAACGCCAGATGTTGCAATAGAAGGTCCTTTCTGTCTGCTTGGATCAGGCAGTCGTCCAGATATGGGTAGATTTGGATTCCTCGTTGTCTGCAGAAGGCAATTACTGATGCCAGGCATTTCGTAAACACTCTGGGCGCAGTAGATAAGCCAAAGGGCAATGCAGAGAATTGGTAATGGGTTGAACCTGCAAGGAATCTGAGGTATCTTCTGCAATCTTGTCTGATAGGGACATGCAGGTATGCCTCCTTGAGGTCCAACGTTAGAAGCCAAGACTCCTTGCCCAGCATGGGAAGAAGCTGCTGTAATGTGAGCATCTTGAATTTTGGTACCTCTAGATATGTGTTTAGAATAGATAGGTCTAAGATAGGTCTCCAATCTTTGTCCTTCCTTGGTACCAGAAATAGTCTTGAATAAAAACCTTGACCTTGTTCTTTTGCAGGTACCGCTTGAATTGCTTTCATATCCATGACAGTGGAAATTTGCCTTTGTGCCTCTGCCCATTTATTTTGTGGCAGGTTTGGCATGCCTCTCATTTTTGGAAGGGTGTGAAAGTGGAACCTGTAAGCCTCTGCTTATAATATCCAGAATCCATTTGTCCTGTGTAACAATGTGCCAGTTTTTTGAAAATAAGGCCAGTTTTCCGCCCAAAGGTGCTGCCATTATATCTTTGTTTGGCAGGCATAGGGGAAAGTCATTGCATCTGTTTTCTAAATGACTGTGGTCTGTCTTCTCCACCTCTGGGGGTTGGTGTTTGCCACTGTCTAGCTCTGTAAGATCCTTGAGGTTCTCCTCTACCCCTTGGGCGTCTGTATCTGCCCCTTTGGGGTCTGTCCGTGGCTGAAAAGGACCAATTTTTTGGAGGCCAGTTTCTGCTGAAGCGTGGAGGCTGCACCTGCAAGAAATCTTTAACTGTTTGCATAGATTTTGCTTTTTCCTCCATTTTCTTTAGTACCTCCTCAGCTTTAACACCGAACAATACATCTTTTTGTAGTGGTGCATCTAATAACTTTGCTTTGACATGATCTGGTAAGGTTTGCTCTTTGAGCCAAGCATGCCTACATATGACAGACCTGTGACAGCGGCTCTGCATGAGGCCTCTAAAGCATCAAAACCACACTGCAAGGTATGTTTCCCCACTTGTTCTGCTCCATGCAACAAATCCTGCAACTCTTTCAAGTCTGGTTGTTCTGTTTGTGTCATTTTGCCTTTCAGCTGAGATAGCAAGAACTGTTGGTATTTTAACATATGAAATTGACAGTTTAATGCCCTCATGGTTAAAGTGGCTGATGTATACACCTTTTCCCCCCACCTTTCTAATGCTCTAGAATCTCTCTCTGAAGGCAAAGGGTTTTTAGCAGTAGAGGCCTTAATCCCCTTGGGACCCTGTGAAATAGTTTCTGGGTCAGCAGTATGGCTTTTGTAAAGGAACTGGTGAGAATCAGGAACCCGGTAATATCTGTCTGGTTTAACAGGAGCTGGAGGTAATGAGTCTGGATTAAGACTGGCTTCTGCGTACACATCATCCAAAATATCTAAGACAGGAGGAATAGCCAGGGGCCTATGCTGGGGAAGTAGTAGAAATTCCCTGAGCCTTTTCTTGGAATCTGAATAATCTTGACCTTCCCAGTGGAAGCGCTCTCTCAGTGTATGCAGGGTTTCCCCAAAAGAGAAGTCCTCGGGGGGGGGGGGGGGAGACCGAGGGAATAGACTCCTCAGCATCAGAGTCTTCAAATGGGGAATAGTTGTATTCCTGGTCCTCAGAATGGTCTGAAGTAAAAGAAGCCTGGTCTGAGGAAGGGTAGTCTTCCTCCAGCCTGGGTCTTTTGTCTGAGGGAGGGTTGAGAGCCCCTGATGAGAGTAATCAAATCCTCAGCCATTTTAAGCATCTGTTTTTTAGGCATGGGGCCTTGCGAGGGGGTCTGAGGCCCTGTTTTTTTAATTTTCATTGCAGCTTTAGATTTAGTGAATGATTTAAAAGAGGAGGTGGTAGGCCTGAAAACGCCTTCAGAAATGGCAGGCCTCGCTAAAATTTCGGTTTCCCCGCCAAGAGTGGAGTCGGTATCTGCAGTGGGAATGGAGACTGAGGATCCTGCGGCTCGGGTACTGAAGTCACCGGTAAAATAGTTTCATCGGTAGTCAGGGGCTGCGTAGGCGCCTCGCTGAGAACCCGTAGTCGGCCTAAGCGTGATCTCAGTACTCGGTGAAGGCCTCGGATGCCTATCCTTATCCTTGCGTCTTTTGCCTAAAACTGGTGTCGGAGCATCCGACGACATGATATAATTAAATTTTTGCCAAAATAATGAAGGGCGAACTCTGCCCGGCACTTAGTAGTGCGCTTGTTAAACCTAGCACAAAAATGGCAGGCCGAGACGTTGTGGTCTGGCCCTAAGCAAGGTATACAGTAAGAGTGAAAATCATTATGCGGTATTTGATTCCCACAAGAAATGCAATTATTAACTTTGTCTGACATCGGTCTGAGGCAAGAAAAGTTTCCCCAACGGGGTACTTAGCTTTAAAGAAGACTTTGGCTGAAATACTGTTCGTAAATCTCAGGAGCTGGCCGACTGGCACTTGCGAACTGCTCGGCAAGAAAGACTGAAGAAAATGGCGTCTGATGCCTCTTTTATACCCCTGCCGCACTGACGTCAGGGAAGAAGTGACGACAACCAACGCTGGACCTAGACTTTGGAATTCGGCCGACCAAGGACCCGCCTGACGGCAGGATAACCCAAGTATGATGACTGCAGCTGTATGCACGATGAACATTTAGGACTATCCATGCGATATAAGAGAAGTAAACAGGATATATTACTGTGCCGCTAAATTAACAACTGATAAAAGTTCTACCACAAGAACATAGGGTACTGAAAGAAAGGAAGGGGGAGAAATCGAATACCATCATGGAAGTATCGAACAGAGAAAACTATAAAAAGCAGTTAAGACAAAAAGTGTCACTGTTAGAAGACTATAGAAGAGGGAATAGATCAAAAAATACTAAGAAAGATGGATGTGATAAAAGCAGTGTGCAACATTAGAACAGACCAGGATCTATCATGCACTATTGCAAATAAACTAAAAATTTCAGTACAGGCGGAAAAACTTAGAAGATACACAAATAAATATAAAGGAAAAGTACAAAATAAGCAATTTATCGATGACCAAAAAATGTTTTATACAGAACTGGGAAACAAGGTAAAAGGAATTGAAAAAAACACCAAAAAAAGAAGAAATAGATGCATTTTGGAGAAGTTAATCTATGAAAACCCTGTGGAACATAAGAGATGCTAAATGGATAAAAGAAGTAAAAAAAAGAATAAGAAGTTTAAAGGTACAGGATATGAAATGGGATGAAGCAACAGTCAGAGAGATTGAAACAAAGTTAAGAAAAGCCTCTAACTGGAAAACCCCAGGCCCAGATGCAGTACCTAACTTTTGGTTAAAAGTACTAACATCTTTGCACGAACATTTGGCCAAGAACTATTTATATACGCACCGTCAACAGACACCAACCTGGCTAACAGGTAAAACAATGCTTCTACTTAAGAGTGAACCTGCAAGCTACCCCAAAAATTATAGATCAATAACTTCCCTTCCAACAATGTATAAATTATACACGGGAACGGATACAGAGTTTACAGTCATCTAAAAGAAAACTCAATTATGGCAGTAGAACAAAAGGGCAATAAAAGAAAGTCATATGGAACAAAGGATCATTTGTTAAAGTCATGGTGGACAATAAAAGGGGAAGAATCTAAGTATGGCATGGACTGACTACAAAAAGGCATTTGATAGTATCTCATATTCATGGATAAAAGAGTGCTTAAAAATGTATAAGATACACCCTATACTGATCGACTACATTACAGTGACAATGAAACAGTGGCAGACTACTTTGCAATTAAGCCATGATAAAGGACAAATTATTATTCCAGAGATAAAAATTCAAAGGGGGATATTTCAGGGTGACTCTCTGTCACCATTGCTATTCTGTCTTGCCCTTAATCCATTAAGCTATCTACTTAACAGCTTAGGCCATGGCTACAATTGGCTCCTAGAAAACAACAAAGTGTAAAGACTTCTCTTCTTCTGTTTGTCAATTACCTAAAACTGTATAGCTCATCAGATGAAGAACTGAAAGCACAGTTGCAGGCTGTTAAAACTTTTTCAGATGATATTAGAATGTCATTTGGTTTTGATAAATGTGCAAAAGCAACCTTTAAAGCAGGAAAACTGCAGCACCAGGGAAACATCAGTTTGGGACAAGAATGTGACAAAGAACTTCAGCAAGAGTGAGTGTATAAATATTTGGGAACTGATGAAGGATCAGCAATTAAATATGAACAAATGTGAATAAAACTTAGCAAGGAATACTTTAGAAGACAATCTTGAAAACAGCGTTGAATCTAGGAACAAAATCCAAGCTATAAACCAATTTGTTCTTCCTGTCCTAACTTACAGTTTTGGAGTAATTAATTGGCCCCAAAATGTGTTGGGCAAATTAGATATTAAAACAAAAAGGATGCTTAATGCTCAACAAATGATTACAAAAAATCAGTGTATACCAAAATTACATATTCCTCGTTCCAAGGGAGGGATGGGCCTCCTTGAAATTGATTACATGTATAGATCTGCAATCGTGGGACTCCACACATATCTGCTGACCTTACAAGACCCAAACATAGTGAAAGTTTTGAAACATGAGGAGAATAAATCTAAGATGACTTCTCTGTTTAACCTAGCAGAAGCATATCAGCGTCAAGCAGGAATGGAACTCAAACCAGTAGATAAAAATCAGGCAGCAACTGAATGTGCCGAAAAACAGAAGAAAGAATATAAGGTGAAGGACCAGATGACAAGGCAAGAAATGTGGGAAAATCATAAATACAGCTGCAAGTATAGAAAACTTCTGGAAGAATCTCATGTTGATCAGGACCAAACACAGGAATGGTTAAAGAGAGGTGAATTTAAACCAAGAGATGAAAGGTTAATATTGGTGGCCCAAGACAGTGGGCTACATACACCCTGATTTACAAAGTCCATTGAACATGTGTGAGAAAAGTACAGTTTTGTACCTACCATAAATGTAGATGTTCGAGGATCCACATTGCTGCAGTCATAACCTGTGGGTAGTCCGCTGTCCTCGGTCAGCACGAATACCAAAGTGTTAGGCTGGCGTCGGTCATGGTCGCTCAGAGCTGACGTCAGTACGCAGTAGTACTTAAGCGCATGACCGACGCCATATCCTCAGTCTTTCTTGCCCCAGATGTCAGAAGGCCTAAAAAGGAAAAGCCATAGCCAAAATAGAAAATACCCAACAACCAACATAGAGAAAATAATAATTATCCCAAAAGAAACACAGCAACCCCAAACTATAGAGGGGAAGGAGGGAGGGAAAATTGGACTGCAGCAATGTGGATCCTCGAACATCTACATTTATGGTAGGTACAAAACTGTACTATGTTCTTCGTCTCACATTGCTGCAGTCATAACCTGTGGGTAGAATCCCAAAGCAAAGGTAAAGGGAGGCTGGCAAACTAAAAGCATTAGGAGCTGCTAACATGCCCTGTAAAACTGCAGTGGCAAACCCAGCCCTAGACTTGGAATAAAGAGGGAGATGGTAATGTTTAGTAAAAGTGTGCACTGAACTCCAAGTAGCTGCCTCCAAAATATCCTTAGTAGCTAACCCCTTAAAAGGCAGTAGATGTGGCAGTAGCCCTAGTGGAATGAGGTCTGATCCCAGCAGGAACATCCTTTCCATGATGAGAATAACAAAAAGCAATACAATGGCCAATCCACTTAGAAATAGTTTGCTTTGAAACAGCTTTCCCTTGTGAACCCAAAGCAAAAGAAATAAATAACTGTTGAGTCTGCCTGAACTCTTTAGTTCTGCTCAAATAATAGCGTTACTGCCTGTGAATATCCAAAGAATGCAAGACTTTTTCCCCTTTATTTTGGGGATCAGCATAAAAAGTAGGCAAATGAATAGACTGGTTTAAGGCCACATTAGAAATAACTTTAGGCATAAAAGTAGGGTAGTACGCAAGGACACCCTATCCTTATGGAATATCAGGAAGGGTTCAACTGCCATGAGAGCCTGTAATTCAGATACCCTCCTAGCAGACGTAATGGCCTTCTAGCAGACGTAATGGCCAACAAAAAAGCAGTCTTCCAAGACAAAAACTTCAACTCAGACGTAGCTGCAGGTTCAAAAGGAGGTAAAGTAAGCTTTTCCAACACAAAATTGAGATCCCAGGAAGGAGTAGGAGCTCACGTGGGGTCTTATGTTTTGCCCCTCTAAGAAATTGTTTAAACAAAGGGTGAGAAAATAAAGGAGGGTCACAATCATAGTGAGCAGAAATGGCTGCAGCATGAACTTTCACGGAGGAAAAAGACAAACCCTTGTCTAGTAATTCAGTAAGGTACTGTAGTGTAAAACTCAAATTAGGCACTGAGACATCAAAGCTCTTTGCTGTGCTCCAAAGAAAAAATCTCCTCCATTTATCAGCATAAACTTTTCTAGTACTAGGCCGTCTGGCTTCCAAAATGACATTCAAAACCTGTTGAGGAAGCTGAGACCCCCCAGGGTCTAAAACAGAATACGCCAGGCTGTTAGATGCAGGGACTGTACCCTGACATTGAGAAAATGATTGCTTGACTGGGACAACAGGTGAGGAATCGGTGGCAAAGGCCAAGGAGGCTCCTGAACTAAACTCCTCAGCAGAGGATACCAGTGCTGGCGTGGCCAATCTGGTGCTATTGGAATCATGCAAGGCTTGTCCTGCCTGACTTTCAAGAGTACCTTGGGAAGGAGAGGCAGAGGAGGGAAAGCATAGGCGTGAAGGTTGTTCCAACTGAAAGATAGAGCATCCACTTTCCAAGCTTTTGGGTGAAACATCTTTGTGCAAAATTTTGGCAGTTGGAAATTTAGTGGAGAAGCGAACAGATCTATGTCTGGAGTTCCCCAAGCCACTGTCAACTGTTGGAATACGTGAGGATCCAATTTCCACTCGTGGGGATCCACAATTTGTCTGCTCAATACATCTGCTAAGGAGTTCTGTGCTCCTGGCAGAAACCGTGCTTGAAGAGTGATGTGCAAACTCAGAGCAGTCTCCCACAATATCATAGCTTGTCTGCAAAGAGGGTAAGAATGGGTCCCCCCCCCTGCTTGTTGATGTACCACATGACTGTTGTGTTGTCTGTTTGAATCAACACCTGTCCTGGTTGAAGTAGGTCCTTGAAGGCCATCAGGGCAAATTGGACTGCTAACATCTCCTTCATGTTGATATGCAAATGCTGTAGTCTGGGAGGCCACTTGTCTTGAATCCATTTCCCATTGAAGTGTGCTCCCCAAGCCAGGTCTGAGGCATCCGTCGTTAAGATCTGACTCGCCTCTGGTCGGGTCACAGAGAGTCCCTTGTTTAGGTGACATTCCTGAGCCCACCACAAGAATTCCTTCTGGATGCAAGGTATTATCTGAATGACAATGTCCAAATCGTGGCAGTGTCGAGTCCATACACTTTTGAGATACCATTGTAGCTTCCTCATATGCAGTTTGGCATTGGGAAGTACCAGAATGCAAGATGCCATGAACCCCAAGGCTTGAAGGACTGTCCTTGCAGTCAGCCTGGACAGTACTGATAATTGCTGGAAGTATAGGTGAAGATTTCTTTGTTTGTCCGGGGTCAAAAAAGCCATCTGAGAGGCTGTATTCAGTCTCACACCCAGAAAGCACATGTCTTGAGAGGGTACTAGACTGGACTTTGTTTCGTTCACAGAATACCCTAGGCACCTTAAAACTGCCATTACATACTGTAGATGTTGAAGTAACTTGTCTTTGTCTTGAGCAAGAATCAGGCAATCGTCCAGATAAGGATAAATTTGTATTCCCCTCAGTCTTAAGAAAGCTATTACAGGAGCCAGAACCTTTGTGAACACCCTGGGCGCAGTAGATAAGCCAAAGGGCAATTCTGAGAACTGATAATGAGAAGTACCAGCCAGCAGGAATCTCCTGCAGCTGGGCCTGATAGGAATGTGAAGATAAGCCTCTTTGAGATCCAGAGTTACCATCCAGTGATCTTTGCCTAGCAGAGGCAGAAGTTGCTGTAATGTTAACATCTTGAACTTTGGAATGTCTAGGTATGTTATTGAGAATGGACAAATCCAGAATTGGCCTCCAAGTGTTTCCTTTCTTTGGCACAAGGAATAGGCGAGAATAAAACCCTAGGCCTACTTCTGACGGAGGTACTACCTGGATTGCCCCCATCTGCAAAAGCAAAGAAATTTGTTCGTGAGCCTCCAGCCTTTGCTGAGGAGGTACATCTGGCATGCCTTTGAAAGGAGGAAAAGTGTGAAAATAAAACTTGTAGCCTTGATTTATTATGTCCAACACCCATTTGTCCTGGGTGACCAAATGCCAATTTTGTTTGAAAAGTGCCAACTTTCCTCCTAGAGGAGCTGCCAGACAGGAAGAATCTGGCAGCTGGAGATACAGGTCATTGGGTCTGTTTACGAAAAGGCTGACCCCTGCCCTCACCAGAAGATTGTGCAGGAGAACTCAAAGTCCTAGGTCTGAAAGAACCCTGAGCATGAGCCCTGCCCCTACCACGTCTAGACCTGCCCTTAGACTGAAAATCCGAAGAAGGGTAAGACCATCCTCTTGCAGGCCAATTCCTGCTAAACTTAGGGGGCTGCACTTGCAAAAATTCCTTAACCGTCTGCATAGACTTAGCTTTGTCTTCCATCTTTTTCAAAACTGACTCCACAGGAGAACCAAAAAGAACTTCAGATTGAAGAGGAGCATCCAAAATTCGAGCTTTAACATGCTCTGACAAATTTTGATCCTTAAGCCAGGCATGTCTATGAATAACTGAACCAGTAGCAGCCACCCTGGAAGAAGCCTGAAGAGCATCGAAGCCACACTGCAAGGAATTCTTACCAATTTGATCTGAAGCATGAACTAAGTCCTGCAATTCCTTACACTCTATACCCTCAGATAAAGCATCTACCTTAGATTTCAACTGACGTAACAGAAAGTTCTGATACTTCAGCATATGAAACTGGCAATTTAAAGCCCTCATAGCTAACGTGGAGGAGGTATACACTTTTTTACCCCACCTATCCAAAGCTCTAGAATCTTTATCCAGAGGAACTGGATTCTTAACTACAGAAGCCCTGACACCCTTAGGCCCTTGAATAATAGTTTCCGGGTCAGCTCTAGGACTCTTATACAAATATTTATGTGCCTCTGGAACTCTGTAATACCTGTCTGGCTTGACAGGGGCAGGGGGTAAAGAATCCGGATTAAGGGAAGCTTCAGAAAAAACATCCTGAACAACATCTAAAACAGGGGGAATAGCCAAAGGTCTATGTTGTGGCAAAAACAAAAATTCCCTAAGCCTCTTACGAGAATCTGAAAAATCCTGACCTTCCCACTTGAAATGCTCCCTCATGGAGTGCAAGGTTTCAGAAAAGGAAAAATCCTCTGGAGGAGAAGCAGAAGGACAGGAATCCTCTGCATCCGAATCAGAATAGGGAGGAAAATCCTGAATATCCTCAGCTGAGGACTCAGAGTAATCTGAGGAATGCTCCAATCCCTCTAAATCTGTCTCCACCCTAGGCCTCTTCTCTGGAGGGGGCATAGAACCCCTGATCAAAGTAATCAAATCCTCTGCCATTTTCAACATATGTTTTTTAGGAACAGAGCCCGAAGAACTAGGGCTATGGCCTGTACCAGAAAGACCAGGTCTAGCCTTAGCAGGGCCTTTAGCGACAGAAGTAGAAGGCCTAATAACCTTTTGTAAGGATGGAACCACAGAAACCTGAGAAGCCCCCTCGGCCTGACCTAACTCCTGAGAGGCCAACTCCTGTAATAGTAAAGGTTCCCCCTGGGATTCAGCCGAGACCTCGGCTGGATCCACAGATTCAACCGTAGATTCCATAGAACCGGCGTCCGCAACGGACGACTCATCCGGTTTAGACTTTAAAGATTTATCTTTTCGCTTTTTCGTGGCGGCGTCGGAGGATCCGACGGCATGTTGTAGTTACACCGCTTACCGAAAACAAGCCTAGCACAGTCTAATCTGCGTTTTATGGTGTGCTTATTAAATCTAGCGCAAAAGCGACACCCGACTACGTCGTGCTCAGGCCCCAAGCAAGGAATACAGAGAGAGTGATAGTCCCTATGAGGTATCTGTTTACCACAAGAAATACAATTATTAACTTTTTCTGACATCTGGATTAACTGAGGCAAGAAAAGACAAAAATATTCCCCAACGGGGTACTTAGCCCAACTTGGTCTTTGGTCTGAAACTCTAAAAATGAAAATTTCAGAACGCCGAACGGCACTTGTAAACGTTGCTTCTGCTTCGGACCACGCGGCAAGAAAGACTGAGGATATGGCGTCGGTCATGCGCTTAAGTACTACTGCGTACTGACGTCAGCTCTGAGCGACCATGACCGACGCCAGCCTAACACTTTGGTATTCGTGCCGACCGAGGACAGCGGACTACCCACAGGTTATGACTGCAGCAAAGTGAGACAAAGAACATCAGACAAATGTAGGTTTTGTAAAACCGAATTGGAAACAGTCACACACCTCATTGCTGGTTGTGACATACTAATGGCTGAAGGACTGTATACAGAAAGGCATAATATGGCAAGACTAGACATTATGGTATTGAAGTGGCTGAAAAACACTGGAAATATGAGCCGCAAAGCATCAGAGAAAATGATGAAGTCTACATCACATGGGATCATCCATTACCAAAAGTTCAAAAGATAGATGCTAGAAAACCGGACACAGTGGTCCAGGAAAAGAAGACATTAGCACTGATCTCGCCACACTCAGTGACTACAGTGTCCTGCGTTCAGAGAGAGGCAGTCATAAAATATCAGGATCTGCAAGCAGAAATGAGAGCAATGTGGAAGAATGATACCCTGATAATTCCAACAGTAGTAGGAGCAACAGATCTTATAAAAAAAGAGTCTGCAATCCTATTTAGATATGCTACCAATACATGTAACTCTGTACAAAATGCAGGAGGAGTCACTGCTGGGCACATTGCAGGTGCTGCAAAGAGTACTACTGGCGGACATCAGAGTGAAACAATACTAATTTCATGAACTTTGGTCGTACTTTGACTTAGGAATGGGGTCCACTCCCGTCATGGTATTAGAAACCCAAAAGATTTGGAGAAATTAAAAAGTACAGCAACAAGCACACATGCAAATGAGGCTAGTGCACACACTGTACAATTGTAATACACCAACCAAAGAAAGTCCAGCACCAAAGTGGAATAAGTAAATCAAAAGATTTACTGAGAGCAAAAGATTTGAGAGCAAATACATGTGGCTGACCCAAAACAAACCAGTTTCAGCTCAAACAAACCTTCTTCAGTGTTACTGTTCCATGACATCAGCCCATACTTAAATACTTAAATATTTAATAGATAAAGTCATGCTATTGGTGCATACCAAATTAGTTCTGTTCATTTAGCCCAGATTTAAAAAGGGCTCCCAATCTTACTATCCTGCCTGATTCCTTGTCATTAAGCTTGGTATGCCATCCTGTTTTGCACATTCTATTACCCAGAATTTTATCTATTATTATGAAATGAAATTTAGCAGTGTGATGGGTTAATGTGTGTTTAAAGAGTGCACTAGTCATTCTCTTGTTTCTCATGCCACTCAAATACTCACTAATTCTGATTCTCAGAGGTCGTGAGGTTTGAACATAAAATGCCGAACAAGAGCAACTTGCTAAGTAAATCACCCAATCACTACTGCAATTTCCCATAATATAAATGCTATATATCTTTGGTGGGTTCTGGCTAGTAAATTCTTTAGTTTTAACCATGTGTGCACAAGCACTACAATGTCCACAAGGGTAACTGCCTGTTAATTTCTCCTCAGTTAAGGTGGTATGATGAGCTTCCTTGTAAAAATTTTTCTTGTAGTGGGTAAGATGTGAATTTACAGTTTTTCCCCTAAGAGAAGAAAATAAACATTGCGGGGGCAATATGTTGGCCAACTGATCATTTGCCAACAATATGTCCCAATGATCATTAATAATGTTTTTAAAGCCGTTGGTATTACGACCATATGTGGTAACTAAACAAATTGGTAGAGAGGTGGAAGATCTTTGAGTTGTAGAAATAGATCTGTATTGTAACAGATCCTTCAAGTTATAATATATATATATATATATATATATTCCCAACTGGATATCCCCTGTTCAGAAATCTACTGATTAAGTCATTCCTTCCAGAATTGTATGCCTCAGGTGTGCAGCAGATGTGTTTGATACGTAAAAATTGAGATTTACGTATATTGCGGATGATGTGGGGTGGGTGTTGGCTGGTAGCATGGTGTTGAATTGTGGGAATTTCATGAAGGTCTCAGTTTGCAAAGTGTTGTCGGAATCCCTGTGTATTTGATTCAGATCGTAATTCTGGGTAAATTGAATACCCCATTTATTCTCGTTAAGATATTCAACAAATAGTAAAGCATAATCAATATCACCCTTCCACACCATCCAGCAATTGTCTAGAAAACGACGCCAGATGTCCATGTTATCCAAAAATATGTTATGAGTTGATCATATATCAACTGCTCCTCAATATACCCCATGAACAGATCTGCGTATATTGGGGCAAATGAGGCACCCATAGCCGTTCCTTTGACTTGTAAATAACATGTGTCCCTGAAATAGAACACATTTTTAGTCAGAACATGTTTTGTAAGTCCAAGTAACAAGGTGTTGAAACCTGGTGGATAGATATTGGCCCTCTCTAACCAAAATTGTAGGGCTTCTAAGCCTGCCCAATGGGGTATATTTGTATACAGTGCTGTTACATCTAAGGTGCAAAGTAGCCAATTCGGTTCTAGTTGAGTGTCATCAATAATCTGTAAGAATTGCGTGGTATATTTAAGTCTAGACCGACCTAAAGTTAATAGTGATTGTAGATATTTGGTTAGAAAGGCTGAAAGTGGTTCCGTTAATGAACCCCTGCCAGAAACAATGGGTCTACCTGGCGGGTTGATGGGATCTTTATGTATCTTGGGCAGTAGGTTAAAGTATTGAAATATTGGATCTACCACTGTTAAGTGATGTTTTACTTCTTGTCCAGATGCCTTCTTCATATGCCTCTTCTAAAACTAGATCCATGTCTTTTTTAAATTTAGGTGTAGGATCCAAATGCATCTTCATGTACAATTGGCCATTGGAAAGTTGTTTTTCCACCTGGCGGGTTGATGGGATCTTTATGTATCTTGGGCAGTAGGTTAAAGTATTGAAATATTGGATCTACCACTGTTAAGTGATGTTTTACTTCTTGTCCAGATGCCTTCTTCATATGCCTCTTCTAAAACTAGATCTATGTCTTTTTTAAATTTAGGTGTAGGATCCAAATGCATCTTCATGTACAATTGGCCATTGGAAAGTTGTTTTTCCACCTCCCTCTGATACTGATCCCAATTCATTACAACAACAGCCCCTCCTTTATCGGCAGGTAAAACCACTATATCATGTTTGTTGCTAAATTTGGTTAAAGCTTCTTATTCAGTCTTATTTGGGTTCTGTCTGATGTAGGCAAAAGTTCTGTTGTGAAAATGTAAATCTTTAAGAACACATTCTTTAAAAATGGATACATGCCTATCCATGGGAGGAATGAATTGCGATTTCCAAAATCTGAAATCAGTAGACCTTTGAGACTGATCATTATCTGAGAAAAATAATTTAAAATTTAAAATTCTACAAAAATCATTCACATCTTTAACAAGAGCATGTTCATTAACAAAAAAAGCAGGAACAAAATTTAGGCCCTTATTCAACAACTTTATTTCTGTGTCAGTGAGGTGGTATGATGAAATGTTATGCACATTACAATTTATCTAAGATAACATTTGACTCGGTAGTTGTTCTATGTTGTGAATGGGTCCTATGACAATAATAGAAGCCAATAAACCAAGAATCTTAAGAACTTCTCTTACTGTGGTCGGAGACTGAAGAGAAGATCACGAAAATTTCCAGATAGAGATCCACTTTCTCCTTTGTCTAGAATGCCTTTTTTAAGGAGTTAAGATGACAATCTAGAAATATTATTTTATGAGAAGGGATCAAAAAACTTCTGAAAGCTGTTCAGAAAGCCTCTATCAGGAGTTTTTTTTTTTTTTTTTAAACCTAATGCAATGGACTCCTGACACCCAGAAAAAAGCTCTACAAATATAAGCAAGTCGTCTAACTAAGGAAAAATCTGGACACACTGCAGTATCCAATGGGCTACCTCTGGAAATGGTCACTATGGAAACACCCTTGGAACAGCAATACAGAAAACGGATAAGACCCAGACACAGAAAATCTTGAAAACATTTTCTAACTAGTCAACATTCCTTACAAACCAAGCTTATTGTGTGTTCCCCTCCACTTCAGTTAGATACAACTGCCACATTTTGTCAACTTTGCCAGTTTAAACAAAAAAAAATGTGAGACCCACATACAAATTATAGTAACCAGATCAATTAAAATATTTACATGAAATAGGAAAAGGACATTTCAATTGGTCTATAGTGTACAGTTCCTCAGACTCTAACCTCTGATCTGTCTCTATTCTACAACTTTCATACACCAATTCAGGACAGACTATTTTCTTTGGAGAAGAGATGCATCAAGGGACAGTATAGTTTTGCATGCAAATGTCCCGTAATCTAATCTTTCACAAACCCTTATAATGGAAAAGTACAGTTGTCTAAATCACATTTGCACATAAAAAGAAGTTATGTACACACCATAACGTTCCATCTGAGTAGGTACTTCATTTGTCTGCAACCTGTGGGTATCGGATCCGAGCCGGCAGCTTTCCAAGCTACAAGATCCGAGCTCCTAGCTCCTCCCACCTACCCATAATCCCCTGCTACCTGCTGTATTACCTCAGATAGACTTTTTTTTGCCTTATCACCCAACTAATAACCTCGAGGGAGGAATACACCATATCTAATCTCCTGACAAGAAACTTACAGGTGACCAGAAAATGCCGAAAAGGTTTGGGGGATGGCGGGGGGGGGGGTCGGTTGCACACAAATTAAGTACCTACTCAGATGGAACGTTATGGTGAGTACATAACTTCTTTATCTGAAGTAGTTACTTCATTTGGTCTGCAACCTGTGGGACAGAGTCCCCAGCTACTCAAGAAAAACCTGGGTGGCCTTTACGGAAGGATATTCCGAAGCACCGCAGAGCCAAAAAAAGCCCTGCCTCTCGAAATCATATCTAGTTTATAATGAGAAATGAATGTATGAGAAGAGGACCAAGTAGCTGCTGAACATATGTCATCTAAGGGAACCCTGGACCAAAAGGCTACTGAGGTGGCCACAGACCTTGTAGAATGAGCGCGAATTCCAATAGGGGCTGGTTTACCTGACGATATGTACCCGTGAATTATGCACTGACAGATCCAATTTGCTACGGTCACTTTGGAAATGGCTTTACCCATAGCTGATTTTGCAAAGGATACAAACAACTAGTCCAACTTGCGAAAATCTTTAGTTCTGTGCAAGTAGAAACGTAGCTGTCTGTGTACATCCAGTTTGTGCAACTTGTATTCCCCTTTGTTCTGAAAATTTGGGAAGAACACTAGTAAATTTATTGACTGATTAATATTTGACTCTGAAGCCACCTTAGGTAAGAAAGACAGGTTAGTCCTGAGGGACACTCTATCCTTGTGAAAAATAAGGTAAGGGGGTTTCATACACAGAGCTTGAAGTTCTGAAACCCTCTTGGCCGAAGTAAGCGCCACTAAGAAGGCCGTTTTCCATGACAAGAACTTTAACGGAACCGAGGCCGCAGGCTCAAAGGGTGGACTTGCCAGGGCTTGTAAGACTAAGGTCAAATCCCATGGGGGCACCACAGTTTTCACAGGCGGCTTTTAAAGAAAGATGCCCCGCAAGAAAGTTTTGCATAATTTTGTAGATGCCAAGGACCCTAAGCCATCACCTACATGAAAATGGGAGATGGCTGCCAACTGCAACTTAACCATATAAGCACTTGCTCCCTGCCGAAAAATCAGCGACAGGAAGTCCAGAACAGTCTGAATAGGAACTGTAAATGGGTCCAGGCCCTTGCCTTTAGCCCACATGGAGAAACGTTTCCATTTACTATTGTAAAGTTTTCTGGTAGACGGCTTATGAGCCTCAACCAGTATGGCCTTAACAGGAGAAGAGATACCGGGAGTCCTAGCCATCATGGGAACTGGATCAACCAAGCCGTAAGCTTGAGATTCACCAGGTTCGGGGTTTGGCAACTGGCAGGATGTGAGATCAGGTCTGGAATGGGATCCAGAATCCATGGAGGAGCCAGACTGCAAGACCACAGATAAGGCAACCAGATCTGTCGAGGCCAGAATGGGCTATGAGGATAACTCTGCTCCCCAACTGACAGGCTTTCTGTATGAACTTTATTATAAGCGGGAGGGGGGATAAGCATAAAGGAGACTGGGAGGCCAAGCATGAACTAGAGCGTCTCTGGGATTCTCCCCTTTGGGGGGGAAGTATTGCGAAGAACTCGCTGCATTTTGTGTTTAATGGAGAAGCAAAAAGATCGCAGCGAGGCCAACCCCATTTGCGGAAGATCTGCTTCGCAACAGATGGATTGAGAGACCACTCGTACGGAGTAAGAAGTACTCGAATCAAGTTTGTCTGCTAATATGTTGGACTGACCCGGAATGTGCTTTGCTACCAGAAACTGGTTGGTGGATATCGCCCATTCCCAAACTCTCATAGCCTCTTGACAAAGGGGGTTAAGACCCATTCCCAAACTCTCATAGCCTCTTGACAAAGGGGGTTAAGACCTGGTTCCTCCCTGTTTGTTTACGTACCAGACTACTGACATATTGTCCGTCTGGATTGCAATAGTCCCCAGAGGGAGAAGGTCGTGGAGAGCTTGCAATGCCAAAAGCACCACCCTCATCTCTAGGACATTGATATGCAAAGCTGTCTCTAGGGACGCCCACGTGCCTTGGATGGATCTGCCTGAACAATGCCCCCCACCCGAGGCGAGAAGCATCCATGGTCAACGTGGCTTGGGGCGGGAGGATAACAAAGGGCCTCCCTTCCCTGAGTTCCCGCGCGTGGAGCCACCAAAGAAGGGAGTCCTGGCAAACTCTGCTCAGTGGTATCGGAGTGTTCAACGGGTGGAGTGATAGGGACCACTGAACTTGCGGGGTCCACTGCAATATCCTCATTCGCAGGCATGCGTGAAGGGAGACTGATCGCTGCCGCCATAGACCCTAGTGCCCTCAGGACCAACTCCGCCGTTGGGGCTGGACTCTGAAGAAGGGCTAATACTTGATATGACAAGCTGCACAGCCTGTCTGAAGTTAGGGTAGCTCGAGAGATACGGGTATCCAACCTGGCCCCTATGAATTCCAGGACCTGAACGGGGCACAGAGAGGATTTCTGCAGATTTACTGAGATGCCAAAGTTGTGGGCAAGAGTCGGAGCGTAATCTCTTGCCACGCAGAGTTGATGCCTGTTGGCGGCGGTGAGGAGCAAGTCATCTAGGTACGGAAAGACCTGAATGCCTTGAAGTCTAAGGTGGGCTGCAACCACTGCCATGACTTTGGTGAACATCCTGGGGGCTGAGGTGAGGCCGAACGGAAGAACCCTGAAATGATGATGACTGGCCCCCAGCCGGAAGCGGAGAAACCTTCTGGATCGTCTGTCCATCAAAATGTGGTAGTACGCATCCTTGAGGTCTATACAGCAGATCCAGTCGTTCTCTTGCAGAAGGGGGAGAATTGATTGGAGGGTGACCATCTGGAATTTTTCCTTGCGAATGAATAGGTTCAGAGCGGAAAGGTCTAAGATGGGTCTTAAGTCCCCCGTTTTCTTTGGCACCAAAAAGAACCTGGAGTAATAACCCAATACAGACTGATCTGGGGGGACGGGCTGGATGGCTCTTTTTTCTAGCAACTTCGATACTTCTGAAGCCGCTGCCTCCCTCTGATCGGGTGGTACATCGGGGAGGCGTCTGGTCTTGGGGGGAAGGTTTATGAAGGGGATGTAATAACCTCTGGATAGGATACGGAGCACCCAACGATCTGTCGTAAGGGACTCTCAATTTGACAGGTGCTCCGTCAAACGCCCCGCGACTGCCTCCAGAGAAGGACAGTCGGGCAAACCCTCAGGGCTGCTGCGCGGGTCTGTCAGAGAAAGGTTCTCTAGACCTGAAGTTACGCGGTCCCCCTCTGCCTCTGGGCCGGCGTCCACCTTGTCCTCCTCTGCCTCTAGAGAACAAGGGGTCCAAAGCTGGATGGGATTGCTGAGACTTGCAGAACCACAGCTTCTTTTGTCCCCTCTGATTCCTAGAAAAGGATCGTTGGGGATTAGAGAAGCGGACTCCGACGACAGACAGTGTCTTTCCGTCCTTTTCACTTTGGACCAGCGTATCGCGAACGGTCTTGCCGAAAAGCGAAGATCCGTCAAAGGGCACGTTTGCAAAGGATGCCTTGAAGGGATCCGCGAAGTCGCAAAGACGGGGCCAGGCATGACGTCGCAAGATGACCCCGGCTCCGCTGGCCCTAGCGGCTCCCTCCGTTGCATGGGAGAGAAGCCGCATGGACGTGTTAAAAATGGATTTTAGAGTGGCCATCCGAGTAGAAAAAACATTCTTGTCGCCGACCGACATGGACTCCAGGGGGACTGCAGTGTATTCCTTAATCAAGTCTCGCTGTAGCCTGATGGTATGTGCCATATAGTTCAGCTCCCTTATCGAGAAGGTCGCTGAAGCAAACATCCACTTCCCAATGTGGTCCAGTGCTCAAGATTCCTTATCTGGCGGGTGGACCGAAGAACTCTCCTGTGCGAGTTCTTTCTTGGTGGCAGCCGCCACCAACATGGCATCAACGGGAGAACCCTTGGCCCAAGACTGCCTATCTGTAGGGGGGCTAAGGACTTTATAAGGACGCCTAGGAATTGGCTCCATGGTGTCGGGCTCCTTCCACTCCCTGGTAGTAATTAAGTCTACCAGGGGGTCAGCTGGAGGGGGACACTCAGGAGGTAGATGGGCCTGCCTCAAACACCTCCAGGACAATGGATTCATCCACGGAAGGTTTCTGGGCAGATCACCACCCTCTAATACTCAACATTTCCATGATGTCTCTGAAGGAGACATCCTCGGGGGGGGGGGGGTGACCTCGGGGAACCTTCCCCTTCATCTAAATCTGTGTCGGTGGTAACGGACTCAGGGGAGTCCAGGTGCCTCCTTTTACACCTACGTTTACAAGGGACCTCCTCGGTGGGGCTATCCGAAGAGGGCTCGTCCACGGGTTCTTGTTCCTCCAAGGGAACTAGCTGGAGGGCTTGAGCAGGCCTGTCCCGATGGTCGGATGACGGAGGATAGACCCACATGCAGGGGGGGGGGTACGGGAGGATCTGAAGCCCGGACCGGAGACCTGGAGGACCTCGACAGTAACCTCTCCACTACCTCAAAAGCCGAAGGAGAACTACTCTCGCCAGGCTCCGAAAGCATCCTCCTTAGCTCCGAGGTAGGGATCGGGGTAGGAGCCGATGCAGTCGGCGCCAAGAGGTGCGCTCCGAACCCAGCGGTGCCGAAAGACACACCAACTCCCCCGGATCAGACGCTCAGCCCTCGGCCCCAAGAAATCAGATCAGACATGCTCGAGGGTATAGTCGGTGTCGAAGAGACCAGCTCTATCGGCGCCGAAAAATCCCCGGCTCCGACGACTCCGAGACCCGAAAACGAGTCGGAAAAGGAGGAGTGATTGGAGCAAAAATAGGGGCCGCGCTCCCTCCCAGAGGGGAGGGGGCAAGAGCACCCCCATCTGCATTTGGGTCTGTATGAATCGACGCATCATCCGATCCATGTCCACTTCGGTGAGGCTTCTGGTCGATATAGAAGTCGTTGAGGCGGGCCGGGAGGGCTGCCTCGACGACCTCGAGGAAGACCGGTCCTACTCCTCTGGCTCCAGGAAAAGTTGGGCGAACGGAGCCGAGAGGGGGAGGATCCGGAGACCCTCGAGGGAGAAAGTTTAGATGGCGGGGCTGAGGGTTGAGTCTCAGCCTGCCTTTTATGGGATTTGTGCCCTTCCTTATCCTTGTGCCTCTTCTCTCTGGTGGAAGAGGCACCAGCGTCACCCGTGCTCGAACCCAAAGAGAGAGGTTGAGTCCCAGGCTGAGCAAGGGGCGCAGAAGGCACCGGGGCTGCCGAAGCAGCCTGAGCGGGAGGAGGAAGAAGACGCCGATTCCTGGGGAAGCTTTCCCGCCAGGATCAGCTTATTATTCCTATCCCTAAGCGCCCGGCGGTTAAAGGCCGCACAAATTTGGCAGGCCATAGATAAAATGGGCCACCCCCAGGCATAAAACGCACTGAGTGTGGCCATCAGCTGGTGAAAGCTTATGGCCACACGCAGTACACTTCGAAAAAAACGGCTTTGGGCCCTTCAGCCATTTTACACTCACTCACACACACTCAAACCCAAACACTAAAGGGGGGAGGGGTGTAACACAGAGGAACAACTAACTACGAGAAAAATTAACTAAACCACCGAAAATAAACTCAAGGGCACTACAAACGCATACACTACAACTTCACAAAAATGCTAGAGAGAAAAAAAGGGCTTTAACAAGTAAACAACCTCACCAAAGCCAGGAGCTCTTCAAAAGATAGCTACTTCAGCTGTGGCAAAAAACGATCTAGGGTAATACAGCAGGTAGCAGGGGATTATGGGTAGGGGAGGAGCTAGGAGCTCAGATCTTGTAGCTTGGAAAGCTGCCGGCTCTGATCCGAAGTCGAATCTGATACCCACAGGTTGCAGAGCAAATGAAGTAACTACTTCAGATCAGATGTTCACATTACTCACTGCTGTACTAGCCTGCCTAGAAAACAACCAACCGGCTTCAAAAAGCTCTAGCTTCTCCCTCACCTTCACTCTTGACTGCTGACTGGCTAATACCTAGGACGGGAAATCAGCAATCAGACTGAAGATTTCTCCAGGACTTTGCTCATACAATAAGAAACAGCCTAACAGTCTTAAATGAAACATCCACTAATAAAACATATAACGTTGAAGTAAACTCAACCCTACTCTATACCTCAACCACAGCTACATAAGACAGAAGGGGGGTGTGGCTACTGAAATGATAAATTAGAACATCAACTGTGATGATTAAGTGCAACTTCACAGCGGTACTATGTTCATCATTTCCACTGCTGCAGTAGCCTTTACGTTATATGGGTTTATTACCAATGCATATCCATCCTGGGAGGAGGCAGGAGAATGGTTCCAGCAATGTCAGACTGATAACTTGAACAGGAATCCAGTTTGCAATGTTTTGTAGAACAATTTACAGAAGATCATATAGCCACATTTAGAATGCTTCTAGAGTCTATCCATTTCCAGAATGCAATAGATGAAGACAAGGTTCTAGTAGAATATGCCTTGATACTGACTGGAACTGATCTGCCAAGGTGGAAATAACCAGCTGAAAACCATCTCTAGACACAGGGTGTCCCTTTTCTGATCTTTTTGCCCCGGATAAGAAATAGGTGGTCAGCTTTTATAAATGGCTTAGTTCTGTCAAGATACTATTTGAGCTGCCCAAGTACTTCCAGTGTATACAGAATCCTTCCTTCCTGTTTTTCAGGTTCTGGGTAGAAAACTGGGAGAGTGACGGTTTGACCCCACAAACACTGAAAATTATATATAACAACTCTGAGATCTCCCTACAGTGAGGGAAGAGTATATTCCCTATCCCCACTGTATCATGAGCTTGAGCACAGAAACAAAGGCAAAGCTCAAAAATTAGTTCATTCAAGTGCTCAAATACGAGTTCGAACCCTATAGACTCACACACACACACCATACATCAGCAAACACACACATGGACCCACATACAGATAGGTTACATTCAAGTGATCACTTCAATTTAATGACTAGTCTTAAAAAAATAAACTGATCAAATAACACTTGATCTAATGATAGCCTTCAATATATTTTACCAGTTATGACAGTAATAAAGAAAGTTTATTATTTTTTGATTAATGGTATTAGTTTTCTAACAGATCTGTAATACTGCAGTTTGCATAATCACAACATGTTAGACTGTGCAAGATGGTGGTGCAGTTGGTGTTTCCCTTCCCTTTTTCCCTCTCAGTAGTGCGGATGTGGAGGAGTTGTATACAATGTAGGAGGATGGGAGGAGTGTTGGGGAGCTTGCCCCCCTGCAAAAGCATTTTCCTTAATGTTAAGTTATGCTGCTGTTAGATGAAATGTGTTTAGATCTAATTACATATATATATATATATATATATATATACATAAATACATACATATATATATATATATACATATATATATATATATATATATATATATATATATATATATATACATACATACACACACACATCCACCAAAAGAACCATACCAAGAGTCAATTGTAAATCCAATATGCCACAGTTCTGTTCTTCTGTATACACACACACACCAAAAGAACCATACCAACAGTCAGTTGTACATCTGATATGCCACAGTTCTGTTCTTCGGTAGCAGAGGCCAAGAAAACCAGTCATATCACAGAATTTCCACCTTCCATTGTTTATATCCACACTCATTACCATAAATAAGCCACTGCTTCAACAGCCATCAGATCACTATCACCTGTACTTTTCCAGCACATTGCTCATAAATCCTTCGGATTTCATCTTAACCAATTGTCTGGCCTCCAAACAAATTTCCAGATCTGCATTTCTTTCTGTTCTGAAGAATATCTATTTCCTTTATTCCAGAACTTTCAAGTTAGCTTCACAACTCATCTGTCTTCTCCATTTCACTACAAAAATAAAAAATATAAATAAATTTGGGGTCTTATTTAATTGGATAGCATCTAAACCAACACAGTTCAAACTTTAGATGTACAGCCTTGCAGTTATCAAATTAAAATCCATAAAATTATCTGGAGTTGGACCTTTCTCCTTGCAACATTGAAATTAGAACTGCATGTTCTTTGTAGATCTGCTGCCTTTTGAATAATGGAAAAGGCTACTTAGCAGCATTCCTGGTATTACACTTTCCACAATACCTGCTACTAGTCTGTTGTTCCTATTGGTGCCCCTCCACCAATTAACTCAGTCCCACCACTGCTCAAATAGATCTTGTACTATTTGTAGAGCTTCCAGTGAACATGTTTAAAAGTCTGGACTTCAGGGAAAAATATACATTTCTAACAGCCAGAACACTATGACAAATACATTTCTGTTCCTTCTAGTACCTAAAGAAAAGTCACCTACTGTCAAAGGAAAAAACTTCAAAGACCAATTCACATTAGGTTCAAGCAACGCACCCTTTATTACTTGCAGCAAGGAGACAAAGCATGTAGGCACAAGATTTGTCTGAATCACTGGTGATTAGTATGTTATTCTTATACAGTTCTTTTCCTGTCACATAGAAAATGTTACTATTCTATTGCTGATGTAGTTAGACACAGTTTTCTGTATGTTCTACAGAAAATGCTGCTAGACTTATTGCTGACCAAGTTAAATTATCTGCTGTTTTGCAAAACATTTTGAGAAAAACAACCTGGCCTCGGGCTTATTTTAGTCCATTTCAACTTTTCAATTCTTCAATTGTACTGTTCTAATACATGTGTTACATTTTGTCTTGATTCAAGGTACATTTCTAGCTTTAGTACAAGTAATGCTGACTACAGTTTAAACTTTCAAGCATCTATTGTTTTCTTTATCAATAGCTTCTAGCAGCTGCATGTTTTCTCATGGCATAAGCAGAAATGAATATCCCTTTGTTAAATTTCATGACATTAGCAGAAATGAAATGCTTCTTGTCAAGTTTCTAATAGCTGTGCAGATTCATGCAGTGTAAACAGAATAAATGTATTAACCCTTTTAAACCTTTAATGCACTAAGCATGCATATTACTATTACACATTTTTCTAACATTTCCCCCCTTTTAATACTTTTATTCTACTTTCAAGATGAGCAAAAACATTTTTTTATTCCCCTAACCTCTTCCTACTCAGGATTTGCAGTTGAGAATGTCATTCAGTTTAAATTTATGAAAGCATTTTCAGTTTTTTAGCAATTCTTCAAGTTCAGCACCTTGGTATAAAGTTTCTGAAACTGACATGTCTATAAAGCCTTGAATCAGTCTTTTCATGCAGGGGATGCAGCAGCACACACACACCACCACAGTAGGATCATTCCTACACAGATGGCAATCAGGATGTTCATCAGGATACTGCCCCACCCCTCAAAGAATTTCTGGAAAAAGTCCGTCAATGGATTTGGTCCTGGTTTGGTCATGGCTGACACCTGCTGAATTACCTCAAGATTGTTGTCTATCTCGTGTTTGTGGTCAGGAATATACGAACAGCACTCCTCCTGGATTAAAGTGCACGTACCTCCTCTCACCGCTAGGGTGAAGTCAAGAGCCATGCAGTTTTGAAGCACTACTGTTCGCATGGCAGTCAGTTCATCAGTCACCAATTCTAGGGCAGAAAAGGTTGCATTGCTCATTATTTCGAGAAGTTTAGACAATTTTCTCAGTTCCCAGATTGATTTCGTTGCTCCACATGCTGGCAGTACACCTGCCCATGAGATAACAGTATCACTCAAGTCCATTTTTCCCTAAGCCCACAGCATGATGTTTTTTCAAGCGCAAGTGCGCATTGATTTGCCCCACTGGATTGACAGGCTTCTTGATTTCTCGTCGAACATTCCGAATTTTCCCTTGAGGTAAAACTGCTGTGTGTTGTATGGCCGGAACCAGGTACCCCAAAAAACAACTGCCAGACCAATTCTCAGGTAACCACTTATATGCTTTCCTACCACATACAAAGTAACAATCTTCTACTTTGGTAGTAACTTTACTATGTCCTGGCTATGGATGAAACATTTTTTTGTCTATTAGAGACAGTTGTCTATAAAGGTCAGCATTATGTTTTATTTCACCAGTTGTCCTATGCATCAGTTCAACAAATGAATCATAACTCGTGTTGCAATAGGATCTTATATCAGGTTTAGTGTAGCATCTATAGGGAACAGTCACATTGTAATTGCTCCAACCCACCTGAACTGAATCATTTTTGTAAAAACACACAGTCCCCTTCTGTCGAACAGACAAGTGCAATGCTACTCTATCTTGTGATGTGACATCTGATGCATCATAAATTAAGTTTTCCCAGGTCTTGTTGGCTCCTAGGGGGACTGAAGTTAACAGTAACCCCCCATATGCTGTTGGCAAGGCTGTGCAAATCCAGCAATTCGAAACATTGACGGTCTCAGCATACACATATTTGATTGCCTGGTAAGTGTTAAAGTTTGGGTGCCACTCTGCACGCTTGTTCAGTTCAGTTTGTGCGGCTATGGAAAGGAACGGCCACAACAAAAAGATTTTTGTCACTAGTACAGTCAACAGGATGGTTATGCAATATTTCTGAGGAAACGGTTGTTCTGCATTTCTGTTTTCTCCGACTTTTCCGAATAGGTGCATTTGGATCTTACTGGATTCTGTCATCTTTATTTCAGACACGTGTTCTTACTCTCTGCCCTAATAGGACCTTCAGCACCGATGGTTTCTTCACTGGGGTTGAGACAGATCAGTCCTATTGATCTGACCCCCCCCCCTTTGTAGCCAGACTTTGTGCTGAGTGCCCCGATGGAGAGGTAAGATTTTTGTCCAGTTCAAAGTTCTTAACTAGTTTGCAGTGCGTCAGGTGGATCCACGAAGCTCACTCTGCTATCTTGACTGCAGTGGGTGTCTAAAGAAGCACCTGGTATGGACCTTCCCACCTTGACGACGACCAATTCTTCTTCTTTATATTTTTGATCCACACCCACTCTCCGGGCATTACTGCCACTTCTGATGTCTCGGTTTGTTTTCTATCTGAAACAGAATTTAACTGCAGCAAACATTTAGAATTCAATAACTTTCTCATACATTCAGCTAGTGTGAAATCAGCTTCCTGGTCTGGTGACATGAGAAGTTTCCACTGGGGTGTGTAGTAAGCCCTTCCAAATAATTTTTCAAAAGGAGTCCATCCTTTTGCTGTAGGGACAGTTCTCATGCTCAACAGTGCCAGGGGTAAACAGTATAACCATTTTTTTCCTGTCTCAGCTATTAATTTTCTCAATTTGTTTTTTAATATACCATTATGCCTTTCAACTAGCCCTGCAGATTGTGGATGGTATGCACAATGATTTTTTAAAGAAATACCAAAATGCTTACTCAACTGCTGTATGGTTCAATTTACAAAGTGTGTACCATTGTCACTGTAGATCCTTTCCGGAATACCAAACCTAGGAATGATTTCTTTGACTAGTACTTTTGCCACCGTAGCTGCATCTGGATTTTTGGTTGGAAAGGCTTACACCCACCTGGAAAACATATCTACGACGACAAGACAATACTTCTTATTTTCACATTTGTTCAATTCTATGAAATCCATACAGATAGTGTGAAACGGATATGGTGGTGTAGGGAAACTCCCTTGCTTGGGCTTTATCGCCCCCTGTGCATGATGTTTGTTACAAATCTGACACGTCAAACAAAATTTTTTTAGAGTAGTTTGTAAATCCGTACGTTGTGAACACCTGGTTCACCAGCTGTACCCCCCCCCCCCCGTTGAGACATGGCACTGCCATTGGCTCAACAAAGCTGCACATCGAAACAAATTAGAGGGTAGTATCGGTTTCCCTTCTCTAGAGATGTACAGCCCGTTTTCGAGAATTTCTCCTCGTTTTATCCATCATTGCTTTTCAGCTCGCGTAGTGAGTGTCTGCATTGTTTTTAACATTTCTAAGTCTAAAATCTCAGAGGGTTGTAATTCCTCATTTAAAAGAAATACTTCTGTGGCTGCTTATTTTGCAGCTGTATCAGCTCTCGCATTACCTTTTGAAATCCTATATTGATGCTTGGTGTGAGCTGTGCATTTACAAATGGCTACATTCTGAGGTAACTGAGTAGATTCTAAAAGATCTAAAATAAACTGTGCATGATTTATAGGTTTGCCAGTAGATGTTATCATTCCCCGGTTTTTCGACTGTTGTGCAAAAACATGTACAGTAGAAAAAGCGTACTGGCTATCAGTAAAAATGTTTACACATTTACCCTTTGCTAAGGTACATGCCCGTGTCAGGGCGATCAATTCTGCTGCCTGTGCAGACAAGTTGTGTGGTAAAGGTTTTGCTTCTATAATCTCAATATCAGAAACTACTGCATATCCTACTAGGCTCTGTCCTGCAGGACCCCTCTTGCACGAGCCATCCACGTAGTATGTCACCTCTGCATCATCTAAGGGGACATCCATGAGATCTTTTCTAGGTAGTGTCTTTTGCTCAATTACCTGCAGGCAGCGGTGCGGTGTGCCGTCTGCATGGGTCGGGAGCAGAGTAGAAGGATTTAAAGTCGTGCATCGCTCAATTGTCATATAAGGTTGGCTCAACAATTTAGTCATACAGGAAAGATGCCTAGAAGGGGGAAAGATATGCCACCTTTTCTTGTAGTAAAATAATTGCGACTGCATGAGGTGAGATCTTTTCTAGGTAGTGTCTTTTGCTCAATTACCTGCAGGCAGCGGTGCGGTGTGCCGTCTGCAGGTGTCGGGAGCAGAGTAGAAGGATTTAAAGTCGTGCATCGCTCAATTATCATATGAGGTTGGCTCAACAATATACTCATACAAGAAAGATGCCTAGCAGGGGAAAGATATGCCACCTTTTCTTGTAGTAAAATAATTGCGACTGCATGAGGTACTCTCAAAGTGAGAGGGTGGAACAAGACTACTGAGGCTGAAGCTTGTACTGCCATTGTAGCTGCAACTATTGCTTGTACACAGTGGGGTAAGGATCGTGCCACTGGGTCTAGTTGTGATGAATAGTAAGCAATGGGGCGTTGCTTATCCCCATGCTGTTGTGTTAATACTGATGTCATGTAACCCTGCTTACAATCTACGTTTATGGTAGTTTGGCAATCCCAGAACTAATGAGGATGCTATTAACTGCTTCAGTTTGCAGAAAGCAGATTCTGCTTCTGGTGTCCATTGTAACAAATCCTGCGCTGCCATAGGCTTCTTATATATAAGGTCAGTCAGAGGTGCAGATTCCAAAGCATAGCTTGGAATCCAGCTCCGGCAAAAATTAGTTGTACCAAAGGAAGACATAATTTCCTTCTTGGTAGTGGGTTTTGGTGCTTGCAAAATTGCTATTTTTCTGTTCTCATCTAATGTTCTACCTTCCTTGGATATTACATATCCCAGGTATTTGACTTGTTTTTTCCAAAGCTTCAGTTTACTTTTATTTACCTTATGTCCTTCAGCGGCTAAAAATCGTAGAAGTGCTATGGTATTTTTTCTACAATCCTGCTGGGTGGGGGCTGCCAGCAAGATGTCATCAACATAAAGTAAAATCTGAATGCCTCTTGGTGGGGTGAATCCCGCCAAGTTGCTTGCCATTTCTTGTGAGAATATTGTTGGACTTTCACAATATCCCTGTGGTAGTCGCGTATATGTATACCTTTTCCCCTGAAATGTGAATGCAAACCAATACTGGCTATCAGGGTGTATCGGTATCGAAAAGAACGCATTGCTGATGTCTACCACAGAAAAATACTTCTGTTGAGGTTTTAAATCATTCAACAAGGTGTGTGGATCTGGCACCGTGGGTGCCCTTGGTATTACTGCATCATTTACAGCTTGTAAAACCTGGACCATACGCCATTCTCCATTTGCCTTTTTGACTGGAAAGAAGGGTGTGTTACATGGTGAATCGGGAGATTCTACTAGTATCCCTCCTTTACGTAAGGCTGCTATAATAGGCTTTATCCCTGCCTCTGCATCTTTTCTTAAGGGATACTGTCTTTTTTGTGGTCTGAATGCTGACTTTGGCGTGATAGTAACTGGTCCCGCTGTACGAATGAGTCCTACATCTGATTTTCCTGTTGACCAGAGGGTCTCTGGTATATTTCGTAAGGCATTTTCTTCCTCCTTTAACAGGAGTGTCAATCAGCTGTCGTCACCAGACTGCAAGTGCACAGATGGGTTGGTCTGAGAGGAGTGTCAATCAGCTGTCCTCACCAGACTGCAAGTGCACAGCTGGGTTGGTCTGAGTTATCCAATTTAACTTCTATATTTGTATTCCCTGTTCTGACAGTTCTAGTTCTGTTTGTTTCTCCCATCTTGTGACTTTCTCCTAGGTCTGCCCATTCTATATTTCTGTTTTTGGTTAACCTAACATGTGGTAATCGATTAGATTTATAAAGTGCAAAGAACTCCTGGGGTAATGAACAGCTAGCAACACTGTTCCCTCCTGTGTCCCAGTACAGGTTACGCAATATCAATCTGTTTGCATGCTTCTTAAACAATTCTTGCTCATATTCCTTATCAGGTCTTGGTGTGTTACAATAATACAGGGTACAGTGCAATAGGTGTTGCTTATCAATGTCAAGGGAGGGGAATTTGCTGATGGCTACATTCATTAACTCTTCGGTTACAGTCCTTGGACAAGTCCTGGCTGTACCAATAAAACATTTCACCCTCCGACTGCACTGCAAAGGTATCAATTTGTCGCTGTGCTTTCATACCCGGCATGGTTGGGACTACTGCTATACCAAATAGCTGCATGAGGTCTCTGCCCAAGAGGTTTACTGGGCATTTTGCAGAAACAACAATTTTGCTTTTTTGTGTCAATCCTGAAACTGGATCAGTTATTGCAATGTTACGGGAGAGAGGCTCCCGATACAGCTGTCCATTGGCTGCTTTGACTAGTATGTAATCAGGTGACACTGTTTTCTGGCAGTTTGGAGGGATGTATCATGGTTCGTGATGCCCCTGAGTCACACAAGAATTTGACTTCCCTCCCTTCTACCAAGAGAGTGTAACTTCTGGTTTCGTGTCTGCTAAATAAAGCTCCAAGCTCAATAAAGCTAGGTCTAATATTTCATTTTCTGCATTGTCACTAACTTCCTGCACTTCCTCTACTCCCTCTATGACATTCTCATTTATCCCTTCTTCGCTAGCCCCATCGAGTGATTCCCGACTACCATATAGTCAGTCCTCACCCTCCTTGTCTTCCGTTGTTGCCTTTGTTTTTCTTGCAATCCCTTGCCAAATGTCCCTTTTTACCGCATTTAAAACATTCTCCCCTTTTCTTTCGCCCTTCAAAGTCCTTTGATCGTTGATCAGATTGTTTGTTTCCCTGTGCATTTTCTTGCCCTTTTTCCCAGACTGTACTACATAAACTTCTGCTCCATCTTCTACAGAAAATACTTGAGCTTTCTTTTTGCTATTAAAATGCCTTTTGGCATGCCTAGCATACTCAAGTAATGATTGTAACCTGCTTGTACGATGATCTACCATGTGTTTTGTAATAAAACTGCTTATAGGTGCAATACTGCCCTTTAAAAATGCATTCTTTAACTGCTGTTCATATGGGGAATCTTGTGTTTGATCTTCAAGAACCTGCATTCCACAGTGGTTATTAAAACACTAATAGTCTGGCATAATACCAGTCAATTGTTTCACCTTCTTGTTGGATGCATTGAGTAATGCAAATCCAGTCTGCCCTAGGTTTCCATTTTTCAGAGCTGCAGTGTGTAAGACCTTTTACTCTGGTGTCTAATTCTGCGCTGCTATGTGGGAGGAGTCTTTGTGCAGCGTCACGGGGATTCCAGTTCCCACTAATCATATACCAATCTGGCCCTACAATTTGTCTAAATACCTTTTCTACCTCTTCTCCGTTTAAGTTATAACTCAGCCTCATTCCTCGTAAATCTTCCGAGAATTTTCTAAAATTAACCTTTGGATGGGGAATTCCCTCAGTGGTGTTCCGGATGTCCTCCGAAGTCCAAGGTCTATACACTAAAATAGTTGGGTCCTGATTGTCCTGACCTACCCGAGGGTTGGGTACTTCTATAAGTGGGCATATTTCTTCTTCTTCACTTATAGATCGTGAATTCTTAACCATTTGCCATAACTCAATGCCTTCATCTGAGTTACCTGCCTTTGTTCGAGACCTGGTCTCGATGGGATCTCTAATTTTAGTCCGTTTTATTTTCATAAAATCTCTATCTTCAGTGACCACAGGATATCGTAGGGGGGGGACTTACCTGTTCACTTGCTTCATATTCCGGTAAGGGAGGCGGAGGTGCTGATGCTATTACTAAGTTATTATCCTCCTAAGTTATTATCCTCCTTATCTAAAACATTGCTTTTGAATTTTTGTTCCCTACAGTTACTTCCTCAATCCACCTATGTGCCTGAGGAATTCCTAACTTACGTTGCTTTTTTTAACCGACCTTTGGAATCGGTTTTGAGTTGTTTGACAAGTTTGATAAGTGAGGATTTTTCTAATTTTCCATCAAATTCGTACTTATTTACCGATTTTGAATAATATTTAATATTGTCGGCACGCTGCGACTGCATGTATTTTGCGTCTTCTGTTAACGGCGGATTTTGGGGTCTTTTTGTGCAATTATTACCCATTTTGTTCTACTCTTTGATTGTTATGTTTCTTAAATTTTTAACGTGGTACCACAGATTTTGTTATAGTCTCTTCAGAATGACTGCCTACTTATTCTGTTTCTCCTGATCTATGACAAGACAGTAATCTTTTTTGTCCCTGACTTGTAAGAAAAATACAGTCCAACAAAAACAATACACATCTAGTCCCTGATCTAAAACAGAAAAAAGATTCACCTTAACTGAGCCCACGTGATTGATCACCAATTCGCAGAGACCAGTCCTTCAGTCGCAGATCAGAAAGTGGCTGGCCTCTTGAATGACAATTCAGTCGGAGGACTTTTCAGATAAGAAGAACTGATTTGGTTTCTTCCCCGTACGGTTTCAACCACCTGGCCCGTCTGATCCGAGGTGAAGAGAGAGTTCCGGTCTGAAGGACCAATCGTCAAAGGAAAAAACTTCAAAGACCAATTCACGTTAGGTTCAAGCAAGGCACCCTTTATTACTTGCAGCAAGGAGATGTAGGCACAAGATTTGTCTGAATCACTGGTGATTAGTATGTTATTCTTATACAGTTCTCTTCATGTCACACAGAAAATGTTACTATTCTATTGCTGACGTAGTTAGACACAGCTTTCTGTATGTTCTACAGAAAATGCTGCTAGACTTATTGCTGACCAAGTTAAATTATCGGCTGTTTTGCAAAACATTTTGAGAAAAACAACCTGGCCTTGGGCTTATTTTAGTCCATTTCAACTTTTCAATTCTTCAATTGTACTGTTCTAATACATGTGTTGCATTTTGTCTTGATTCAAGGTACATTTCTAGCTTTAGTACAAGTAATGCTGACTACGGTTTAAACTTTCAAGCATCTATTGTTTTCTTTATCAATAGCTTCTAGCAGCTACATGTTTTCTCATGGCATAATCAGAAATGAATATCCCTTTAAGTTTCATGGCATTAGCAGAAATGAAATGCTTCTTGTCAAATTTCTAATAGCTGTGCAGATTCATGCAGTGTAAACAAAATAAATGTATTAACCCTTTTAAACCTCAAATGCACTAAGCATGCATATTACTATTACACATTTTTCTAACACCTACCACAAATTTTCCCCCTCATATTCTGTCTCTTGCCAGCTTTCCATAGTGCTTGTAAAATTAGCCTTTTCTGCATTTCAAACCAAACCATTTTTTTCTCACAGTGGTTGCGCTGTTCAATGGGGAGTGTAGCCCAATGCTTGGCGCACTCTTTCCAACTTTATCTTTCCTTCCCTCACCTCCAACCACTCAGCAAAAACCTCTTAATACATTTGATTTCATCAGTCTTTTCACTTCCTTCAATAAAATTTACTTAATCAGACGTTCTTTCTTCTTGCTCTGTCTTCACATTCTCACAGTATCGCATTAGTTCCCTTCTGGCATTCAGTGCTTGCACATCAGCTTTGTGCATATTTTCAGCAGTTAAAAATTTTGCAGAATAGTAGAATGCCCATTTAAAGTCAACATGATCTCCTGAAAACTTTGACCATTTTAGTAGATGTACATTCCCCCAGCCGAAGATCACCTTTTACATTTCCTTACACCATCAGTCTTAAGACACTACTTCAGGTCCATTATCTCCTACTTAACCCCAGTCCTTCACAGCCTTCCCTCCCTTTTCAGCCATGATCCTCTCCACTTTTTGTCATTCTGCCAGGTGCTATTCATTGAGATGAAGGCATAAACCAAATCATGGATGCCTACTGCCATCCCCACCCCACCCTCAAAAAACACAATTTTTGACTTTTTAATGTTTATATCTTCTTAGGAACAGCGTTTGCTCCACAACCACTCTAACCAGCCCCATGCCAGATATTCGTAAACAAACTCAACATGGCATGGTTCTCAGCAGGTCAAAATGTTCTTTCATTGATAGGATAGTTGCAACTTTTTCTGCTGTTAGCCTTTTCCCTTTAGCTTGAAAATCTATGTACATTCAACTGGTTAGGATATTCCAACAAGCCTCTATTGCTAATGCAGTTTGTTACAAAACATTCAGAAGTAGAATATATATTTTTCTGTTCCACACAAGCACATTCGCCAATGCATCAATGCTATCCTAAAAATGTTATCACACTATTATGATTACCAAACCTCTGTTACTATGAATAAGAGCAATACTTTTTGTTTTACAATGTCATGCAAGCACATTCTTGTTAATTTTTCCTGCATTTGCAAGCTCTGTATTTTTATGCTGGTCCTAAAAATATCACACTGTCAGTATGAGAGAGAGAGAGAGAGAGAGCAGTTTTACCAATTTTACCAATACATGCTGTTACTGTGAGACTAAATGCCACTTCTATGAGAAAAAAAAAAGAAGTTATGTACTCACCATAACGTTCCAGCTGAGTAGTTATACTTCATTTTTCTTCAACCTGCGAGACCTGTAGGCATACAGATCCGTAACGGATCTGAGCCGGCAACTTTTTTCTAGCATCTGTTCCAAGCTCCTCCTCTTACCCATAATGCCCTACCATCTCCTATCTTCCCTTAGATCGAGTTTGCTGCAACTAAAAACACAAGCAACTCAGCCCAATGAACCAAACCTGAAAAGACAGGACAAGGTCTGGGGGACGGAGGGAGGGAATGTTGCAGAAAAATGAAGTAGAACTACTCAGATGGAACGCTATGGTGAGTACATAGCTTCTTTATCTGAAGTAGTTAACTTCATTTTATCTGCAACCTGTGGTACAGAGTCCCCAGCTACTCAGATCCTGGGAGGCCCTCATGGAAGGATATTCCTGAGCACCGCAGAGCCAAAGGATGCTCTACCCCTCAAAATCAGATCTAATTGTAATGGGAAATGAAGGTAGGTATGTGAACTGGCCCAGGTCGCTGCTGCACAAATATCGTCCAAAGGCACCCTAGACCAAAAAGCAGCAGAAGTCGCCATGGACCTGTTAGAGTGAGCCTTAACAATACGAGCAGGAGATAAACCTTTTGCTTTGTAGGCATGTGAAATACAAAGAGTGATCCATCTGGCCAAAGAAACTTTAGAAATAGCTTTTCCCATAAACGCTTTGGAAAAGGAAATGTCAGTCTTGCGAAAAGACTTCATTCTATGCAGATAAAAACGAAGCAGTCTATGAACATCTAACAAATGGAGCTTGTATTCACCTTTATTTTGGAAGTTAGGAAAGAAAACGGGCAGATTAATGGACTGGTTTATCTTTGCTTCAGATGCCACTTTGGGTAAGAAGGAAGGATTAGTATGGAGAGAGACTCTATCCTTGTAGAAGACCAAATACAGAGGCATGGCAGACAGAGCTTGAAGATCAGAAACCCTCCTAGCAGATGTAATGGCGACTAGGAAAACGGTCTTCCAGGACAAAAAATTTAAGTCCACCGAAGCTGCAGGTTCGAAAGGAGGAGCCACCAATGCCTGTAAAACAAAAGTAAGGTCCCAAGGAGGCACTGAATCCTTGACAGGTGGACGTAACAGAAAAGTACCTTTAAGAAAAGCCTTACACAGCTTAGGGGAGGCTAAGGCAATGTTGTCTTTACCAACATGAAAACTGGAAATGGCTGCCAATTGTACTTTCACTGTGGAGGAACTAGCTCCTTGCTGAAAGATGCCAGATAGGAAATCCAACACCGCTGGAACAGGAGCTGTAAAGGGATCCATTTTTCTCTGTGAGGCCCAAATGGAAAAGCGCTTCCATTTACTGCAATAAAGTTTCCTAGTGGAATCTTTAAGAGAAGCCACCAGAATGGATTTTACCAGGGATGAAAGACCGAGAGTCATGACAATTAACGGAACTGGAGCAATCAGGCTGTCAGCTTGAGGCTGCCCAGATCGGGCGGACGGGCCCCCGATGGATGGGAGACTAGATCCGGGCAGGGATCCAGAACCCACAGGGGAGCCAAGAGATGAAACCAAAGGAATTGGAACCAAGCCTGATGAGGCCAGAACAGGACAATGAGGATCACTTTGCACTGCAGTCGGCAAGCTTTCTGAAGAAACTTCGGAATGAATGGCAATGGTGGATAAGCATACAGAAGCCTGGGAGGCCAAGCATGGACTAGAGCATCTCTGGGGACTTCCCCTGGTGTGGGAATCAGAGCGAATAACTTGCTGCACTTCGCGTTGGAAGGAGATGCGAAGAGATCACAGCAAGGCTGACCCCATGCAAGGAAGATCTCCTCCGCTACTGACCGTTTCAGAGACCACTTGTACGGCTTCAGAATGGCCCGACTCAATCTGTCGGACTAAAATGTTAGAGCACCCCAGGATGTGCATGGCCATCAGAAACCGACCGGTGGAGATCACCCATTCTCACACTCTCATGGCCTCGCGACATAGGGGGTAGGATCTGGTTCCCCCGTTTGTTGATATACCAGACAACCGAGATGTTGTCTGGCTGAATTGCAATCGATCTGAGAGGGAGGACAGTGTGAAAAGCTTCCAACACTATAAGCACTGCCCTCATCTCTAGAACATTTATGTGCAACTTGGTCTCTGACTAGGACCAGGTGCTTTGGACTGTCCTTCCAAACAGTGCCCACCCCACCCAAGTTGGGAGGCGTCCGTGGTCACTGTGGCTTGGACTGGAGATGACGCGAAGGGGCGTCCTTCTGATATCTCCGGTGAACTTAACCACCAAAGAAGAGATGTCCTGCAAATGTGACTGATCTTGATCGGAAATTCCATGGGCAAAGACCATTGAACAGCCAGAGTGCATTGAAGAACCCGCATGTGAAGGCACGCACAAGGGAGAATCGATATGGCGGCAGCCATGTAGCCCAGTGCCCGGAGAAACTCGCTTGCCTTTGGAGACTTGGAGTTCGCTATCTGTGCTATGTGGCACCTGAGGTATAGGATCCTGTCTGGAGTTAAGAATACCTTCATCTGCAAAGTGTCTAGCTGTGCCCTAATGAAGTCTAGAACTTGTACTGGTTGCAATTGGGATTTATAAACATTGACTGTAATTCCCAGTAGATTCGCCAACCGAATTAAGTAATTCTGGGCCAGACACAGGTGATGCTTGTTTGACGCAGCGAAGAGCCAGTCGTCCAGGTATGGAAACACCTGAATACCCTGAAGCCTCAGGTGAGCCACTACAACTGCCATTACCTTGGTAAACACCCTGGGGGGCTGTGGTGAGACCAAAGGGTAGGGCTCTGAACTGAAAATGACTGGCTCCCAGCCGAAGCACAGTATCCTCCGGGAGCTTCTGTGTATTTTGATGTGGTAGTAAGCATCCTGGAGGTCTAACAAGCACATCCAGTCGCACTCTTGGAGATAAAGTAGAATGGACTGTAGGGTGACCATCTAGAATTTCTGTTTGGCTACAGACAAATGTTGACAGGTCTAGAATGGGCCTGAGGTCCCCCATCTCTTTTGGCACCAAAAAAAACCTTGAGTAAACGCCGGATCTGGACTGATCGGGGGGGGGGCCTGTTCGATGGCTTGTTTGAGAAGCAGCTTTGAAACCTCTAGAGCTGTGGCCTCCCTGTGAGCGGGAGGAACATCTGGGAGGTGTTTTGGAATATCTGGAGGGGCAAGAAATGGGATAGAGTAATCTCTGGATATTATCTGTAAAACCCAGCGATCTGTCATAATAGACTCCCATGCTGCTGGGTGTAAGGACAATCTTCCCCCGACTGCCTCTAGAGTAGGAGAGTCGGGCAACCCCTCAGGGCTGCTGACCAAAATTCCTGGGACCCCCTCTACCTCTGGGTCAGCATCGACCCTGTCCCCCACTGCCTCTGGGGGAATAGTTGTCCTGAGAATCCCAGGAAAACTGAGATTTTCGGAACCACATCTTCTTCTGCCCTCTCTGATTCCTAGAGAAAGACCGCTGAGGGCTACAGAAGCAGACCCCGACGGCAGACAAAGTCTTCCCATCCTTTTCGCACTGGACAAGTGTGTCACGTACTGTCTTCCCAAAAAGGGAAGAACCGTCGTAGGGAGCGTTGATAAATGACGCCTTGAAAGGGTCCGTGAACTGACACAACCTGAGCCAGGCTTGACGCCTCATGGCTATGCCTGTCCCAGCCGCCCTAGCTGCTCCTTCCGTGGCATGGGAAAGGAGTTGCATCGACGTGTTTGAGACGGACTTCAAAGTAGACATTTTCAGAGAGAACAACTGTCTGTCTTGCAGCGATAAAAACTCTGGGGACGACTCAGCGAATTTCAAAGCAAAGTCTCGCTGAATCCGGATCACATGTGCCAAATAATTCAGCACACAGATTGAAAAGGTCGCTGAGGAATAGACGTACTTCCCAAACCTATCCACCAACCTGGACTCCTTGTCTGGAAGGTGGACTGAGGAAATCTCCTGTGCTAGTTCCTTCTTTGTGGCCACTGCAACCAACATAGCATCAACTGGGGCTCCTTTCGACCAAGGTTGTTTAGAAGGGGGAGATAAAATCTTGTCAGGGTGTTTGGGGATGAGCTCTACGGTGTCAGGTTCCTTCCATGCCCTCGTGATGATGAGGTCCACCAAGGGGTCCGCTGGCAGGGACACCCAGGAAGTAGATGGGCCCGTGCCAAAGGCCTCCAGGAACACTGACATATCCCCAAGAAGGTTTTGGGGCTGACCACCCTCCCCTCTGGCAGAGGAGATCCATAATTTCTCCAAAGGAGACGTCTTCAGGAGGTGACCTGGGGGGAACCTTCCCCTTCATCTAAGTCAGTGTCTGTAGTGAGGGACTCAGTGGAGCCCAAGTGCCTCCTTTTGCACTTGTGCTTGCGGTGACCCTTTTCAGTGGGACTCTCAGAAGGGGATTCGTGAGCCGCAGGGGTTTCCTCAGGGAAATTAACCTGTGGCTCCTCTGGCACGGGCTGTCCCTGAGACAGGATGATGGGAGTAGTCGCCAAATCCAGGGGGGCCTGGGTGGTATCGGAGGGGATGGGCTGGGGTCTCAATCCCTGGGAGAGAACCCTCTCCACCACTTCGAAGGCCGATGGAGAACAGACCTCCTTAGCACCCAATAAGGAAGACGTCCTCCTCGGATCCGAAGCGGGGAATGGAGCCGAAGCCAGGGTAGCCTGAGGTCCGAGGGAACGGATCAGATCCGAAAAAGTCGGAGTCGAAGAATCCATTCCTCGGGTCCGACTCCCTGTCCGTTGCTCTGAGAGTCGCTAGGATCTGAACAAGTCATATCCGAGGAACTCAAGGTACCAGCCAGAGTCGAGGTTGGAGGAACCATTGGCGCCGAGCTACCAGCTCCGAAAATCCTCAGATCCAAGAGCCATGAAGCCGAAACATGGATCGGGGAAGGAGAGATGGGACAGAAAAAAGGCATGGAGGTCCCCCCTCCAGAGGGAGAGAGGCCTGGCAAGACTACCATCTGAAATTGGGTCTGAATGAATCTCCGCATCATCCTGTCCATGTCCGATAATCTCCGAGTCGACCTCAAAGAGGCCACCAATTCGGATCTGGCTGGTCTGCGCAATGGGGTGGAAGGCCTTGGGTCTGAATGTTCCAACGGCTCCAGTGAGAAACTAGGAGACCAGAGCCATGGAGAAACAGGCCTCATGGTCTTAGAAGGGGGACTAAGAAAGAGCTCCCTGTCTGGGGATCTTCTTGGGATGTCTGTCCTTTCTCTTCTCCCTATCCTCTCTGCGCCTGTGACAGAGGCCGAGGCAGATTCCAGCACTGACTTGTCTCAAAAATTAAATGCCATCAACCAAAAACTAATCAAACTCAGGAAATTACAATTGGAGATGGCCAATTTTGGAGAATGTCAGCAGCCAAAATAGTACCCAAAGGCCTCCGTTCCTGTCAGTATAAGACAGGACTTGAAGAGGGTTCTAACTTTTTCATAAGGATCTCCTCTTTCTGTTTGATAAACATGGATCAGAACTTCTTAATTAGTAAACACTACCAGGAGGCAGTAAATGTCTTGACAGAAGAGATAACTGAATTAGACGAGGCGATCAAACAGGATGGAAATTTTTCGAGGTATAAATATGATTATGAGCGGGTTTATATGAGTATTGATCAACAAATAGCCAAAATTACTGCCACAAAAATCAAGAAGCTTCAAAGGGATATCAAAGTTTACAAGGACGGGGTGGCATATCCTAAACCCCCTAAATCACAAGGTAATTTTAAAGGGATTCCTACCCGAGCCCTGGTGGGCCCGAGTGAAACCCATGATACTAGTCCTATTTTACATAATCAAGATCAAGATGAAGCTTTTGAAGTACCCCTTGGTTGTTCAGACCAAGACAGCCAGGTCAGAAGTAGTGACCGTTTAGCCCTACAAGCTAAGACATCTAACCACCCACATGAATCCGAGAGTTCAAATTTTCAGAACCCAGCCTCGACACCACAGCAGTCACCGAACCGGAAGAACAGGAACTACAGAACCAGGAGGAACTGAATGGGTCTATGAATGATTCTACACTTGTGGATCAACCCCAGTACGAAATAATATTCAACACGGGGAAGGATTTTAAAATCTTCAATTATTCTAACTTCGTATTCCCACAACCACTGGTTGATTTTTTAGCCAAGGGCTTATCCTTTATACCAACTTGGAGGGCACGTGTGGCTAAAACTTTGTTAAATTTAAAGCTCTTTGTGAGAAAGCTCAATTTACATCTTTTATTGGGGGACCATTCTACCCCAAACAAGCCCTTCCATATACCTAGTACTTATAACCCCCCTTTACATCCCTCTTTGAATATTTTTGAACAGTTGTGTGATCTGGATATTCGATTTCTATTAAATTCCAGAAGGGTTGTTAACCACAACATTACCAAGGAGGAGAAGTTCTTGCTGGATTCATTATGTAACTCTACGGTTAAAGTTATGCAGCCAGATAAAGGGGGTGGTTTGGTGGCTATAGATGTCATTGATTACAACAACAGGATGTCAACTATGTTGGCCTCAGATACATAGAGAGGTATCTAGAAATGAGCTAAATACCAATATAGCTCGAGTTGGTTCCTACTTTGAAGATATGTTTATTTGTGGGGCTAGTGATTTGGATGTGTTTAACTTCATTTCTATACCTAACCCAAAAATACCAGTTCTTTTCGGTAATCCAAAGATTTAGAGTATCCAAGACCCTCCTATATGTCCGTTGGTTAGTGCAAGAGGGAGCTTGACATATGCTGTGGCCAAGGTTGTGGATACAATCTTGAAGAAGTATGTCTCCATCGAAATCTATATTTCGAAGGACTTGTGGTCATTTCTGGCCAGAGTTGGCAAAACACCATTCAGCACAGACAGCCACTTCCTAACTATCGATGTGATAGATTTATATTCATCTATCCCTCATGATGTGGCGGTGGAATGGATCCAAGCGATTGTGAGTTTCAAACAAGCACCAACCAAAGAAATATTAATGGTTAAGGATCTCTTGGACATCATTCTAACATGTAAATTCTTTCTGTTCAATAATCGATGGTTCCACCAACTGATAGGGGTACCTATGGGATTCCCCTGTGGGGCCAGTGTTGCCAATCTGGTGATGGCTTTTTGGGAAAAGGAATTTGTATTTCCCAATGTTATAATACACCAGATTTTTGGATGATATTTTTATCATCCTAAAGGGGGAGAAGGAAGTGGCTGATTCCTTAGTAACACCT